>NC_057842.1:10134523-10440714 GCF_910594005.1 Cervus elaphus | reverse complement strand
GGATTTTTAATATCTCCAGGATTCTTTCATGAGCATGGACATACTAAGTTGCTCAAGTAGTTGATCAAATAGAATAATAATATTTCAAATGTACTAAATTAGATTCTTACACATGCAGTACTTTTGAATATATATATATATATGTATACATACACACATATGTGTGTGTGTGAAGGTGAAAGTCATTCAGTTGTGTCCAACTCTTCATGACCCCATGGACTGTACAGTCCATGGAATTCTCCAGGCCAGAATACTGGAGTGGGTTATCTTTCCCTTCTCTGGGGGAATCTTCCCAACCCAGGGATCAAACCCAGGTCTCCCGCATTGCAGGCAGATTCTTTACCAGCTGAGCCACAAGGGAAGCCCAAGAATACTGGAATGGGCAGCCTATCCCTTCTCCAGCAGATCTTCTGACCTAGGAATCAAACCGGGGTCTCCTGCATTGCAGGTGGATTCTTTACCAACTGAGCTATCAGGGAAGCCCTATGTGTATATATACATGTATGAACTGTTGTTTTTTTTTTTTAGTTGCTAAGCCATATCCAACTTTTTGTGACCCCATGAACTGTAGCCCATCAGGGTCCTCTGTCCATGGGATTTTCAGGGCAAGAATTCTGGAGTGGGTTACCATTTCCTTCTCCATGTATATTAATATATATTATATATTCAAACAAAATAAGCAATGAAAATTTACCCTACAGCTTAATGGAAGCAGATGATTAGATTAACTCCAGGTGTTCCCAAGGTATTTTTATAGAAGAATGGCGGCATGGTCACCAGAAAAAGCATAGATTTTAAAATCAGAAAGACGAATTGGAATGCCCTAATTATCAATCATGATTTGTGTAACCCTGAACTCATTTGACCTAGTTGTACCTATGAGTTCCTGTATTTAATCTAGATAATGCCAATTCTGATGGGATTATGTAGTAAAATGCTTGGCACTAAGAGCTCATAAAGGTTTAATGCCTAAACTGTCAACAAGCCCCAACAAACACACACATCAACACACACATTCCAGGAAAGAGTACTTAATCTCCACATTGCCTACCATTTGTCATTTCTGCTTTTACTTTTGGACACCTTGTTATGTCAAATACCTTCCTTTTTTATTACACCATTTGAGTTCATTTATTTTCTGTCAGATGTAGCCAATAGTGTCCTAATAGAGACCAATAGGAATAAAGTGGCTGATTTATAGGATCCTGGTGAGATTGATCACCATACACATAAAGCACTGAGTGAAATGCCTAAAATACATTATACTTGGTGCCCACACATTTGCCAAAAACTTCCGTCCTTCCTTTATACATTTGGAAGGACTAGTGGCAGAAAGACTATGCAATGAGAAAAGGCAGGGCCCTAGCATAGGTGCACCATATATTATTCCCATGACCTTCTCCACCCCCTCAGTTGTTAAATTATTTACAAAATCCAGTATTATCGACTGCAAAATATGATTGCGAGAAATAAGCAAGAAAAAGCAAGTGAAAAGGTCTTCCAGATTGTTGGTGCTTGATAAACATCAGTAAACTTACTTCTTCAAGGCCACCCCTACATACATGGGCACAGAAGCAGGAGAAAAATACGACAGGCTCAAGGATATACTGTACAACACTGGGAATATAGCCAGTGTTGTGTAATAACTGCAAATGGAAAACCAACCATTAAAGATAGCATAAAGATTAAAAAAAGATTTTTAAAGAAGAATCAGTAAAATTGCATATATATATATAAAACACTAAACATACACAGAAATGAAAAAAATAAAAAGCAAATGTGGGATAAAAATTCTGCAGAGCTACCAACTAGAGGCTTATACCGATGATTACAATTCCTGGTAATTCATTCAAGTCTCTGATGCATTTCTACGCAGAGCACATAAGGTTTATTAATATTAAAGCACATTCAATTATTTTATCAGTTTACAGCTTTGCCCTCCTATCTGCTCTTTGCCATGAAAGAAACAGCCTCAAGGTCCTGCATTTTTTTCATAAATAAAAATCATTTATTTAATGAAAAACTTTAATGACAATAAAAATTTTGTGCACTTTGCTAATACACTTTGTATGCTTTAACTCATTTGATTCCTTACAATTTCAATTGTGACATGGGTCATATTAAGTTTATTAATATAACCAGATAATATTTTACATATTAACCTTACTTTACAAATTCCTGAGAACTTACTTTCCAAGGATTACAGAGCTGGAAGTATCAAAGAAACAGAAAGGAATTCAGATCTAACTCCAAAGTCTATATATTTTCAAACATTGATTACAGTATAATAGAAGGCATTTCAAAATTCAAAAAACCAATGTTTTTATAGTTCCCCATCTCTTAGAAATAACTCATTGTTATTCCTAAGACATGCCATACATCAAACTATAAAATATATCTCCCACAAGCCTGCCATTTTACAAACTTTTCAGCATTTTCCCCTTTATCCTGATTGCATGTACATTTTAAATTGAAACACCCTCCACACAATTTTTCAATATGCCAACTGTATTGTGGTACACTGAACATTCCATCAAGCTGAGTTTTCCTACCTGATCATTATTTTTCATTGCTATTTTCCAGAATGTGTACTAGGGAAAATAAATAAATGAACCTAAGGGTGGTTAGTGCACACCTGTGCATCACATCCCACCACCACCAACTGGTGATAAAACTTTTGTGGAAACACTGACAATAGTGCCACATGACTTGAACAGAACAAAAAATACCATGTTTAATAAGATTTGGACAAAAAGGTCTTTCCATAATTGAAATCCTACTTATTGTTTTGGATATAGACTCTCTTCTATCTTCTTGTCTTTTGGAATTAAAGAAAAAAGTTGCCTAGACTGCACTGATGAATGCTCAATTTTTTTTGAAAATAATATACCATAAATAATATTTTTTTTCAAATTCAAAGGACTATATCAGAAATTAGAGCCTTAAGTACGAATTAAAACCACACAGGCACTCAAGTATTTTACAGATGTTCCCAAGCAACTTTTTACAGTATATAGATAAGAACAAAAGTACAAATTGTTTAGACTGCATGTAACCAAAGAATACTCTTTTAAACATCACTTAGCAAGTAGTTACTGCCCTTCTAATGAACAAAAATCATTCCATAATGTTCCTTCCACTGAAAACATATTATTTCTATTTTAAATGTATAATATATACTATATATGTCTTCAAATAATAATATAAGTGTTTTAAAGCATTAAATTTTCTTGGGATAAGAGACATGAGTTTCAACTTTCTAGATGTAAAAACACAATTTTAACCCGGATTTAAGTTAGATATGTGAATACCTAGATGGAAAGCAGTCGCCTTTGTTAGCCGTGGACGGTTCCACCTGAAGACACCTGGTGGTAGCTTGTAACACAGGGGCCGAAAGCAGGCAATCTCTTAACAACAAGAGGGGCAATGGAAGAGTCACGACGAGTAATAAAAGGAGAAGTCAAGTTGGCAGAGCAAATGCTAGAGTAGAGATGAGGAGTCTCTATTTGATCCAGAAAGCAACAGACACAGAGACAGAGGCACATACACGGTGCAGAGACAGAGACAGGAAGGCAGAGACAGAGCAATGGCTCTGGGCAGCGCCTTCAGGAGTCCATCTGGGAAGGGTTCCGTTATCATACAAAGCATACCTAGTAATTAAAAAGCATGAACTCCCAGGGTACCAGCAGGAAGGGAACTGGAATCTCCCAGGTTTGCGGACACAGAGTTTCAGCGGGAGCAGGTAGAACAGTATCTGGCTTTATGACCCAGAACAACATTCTCTGAATGATTTGTTCACAGAAATTGAAAACTGTGGAGAACTGCCCAATCCATTTACCTCTGAGTCTTTTCGTTTCCATCAAAATGTTGTTTTGTTTTTGTTGTTCACACCATGTTATCTGTAATTAAGACCGTAAACCTGAATTTGATTTGAAAGAAAAGGCTGAGAAGTACAAAGTATCTGCTGATTCAAAATATAACCTTCAGCTATTTTTGGTACAAGGTAGCCTTAATAATCCAAAAACAAGAACAATTTGAAAAATAATTATGCCAGTGTTTGAAAGTCAAAGGTATTTAAGCTCATACAATAAACTAACCAAAATCTATAAAGTTCCAAAACTAATTCATAAAAAAAATTTCTCATTCTTCAGCAAAACCCATCAGTATTCAATAACATTTAATTTAAGAGCATAAAAATTTTAAACTCTGAAAGTTAAAGCTGGCAAACCACTTCCAAAGAAGAAAGTTGTTTTTTTAACTGTTATTAAGTGATTATTCCAAATAAGTGATTAAAGTGAAGAATTGTTACTATCCAAGTAAAGCAGAAAAAGCAAAATCCATTCAACTAGTCTAAACATCCAAAGTCACAATTTACTGAGCTTCCGTGTTTCTCTCCGTTTCTTCTTGCCTCTCTAGTTCTCCTTTTCCCCTAGTCCTTCCTCCTATATTTCTACCTCTTTGTCTCTGTCCATCCTCATTTTCACAACACTCCATTTCATGTCCTCTCATTTTTATCTCTATATTCCTTCTCCTCCTGAAATTCTGAGTCATGCAGGGTACTAGTGTTAAGAATAAAGATTCCTAGTGATTTTGAACAGGTAAAATAGAATATGCCCCAGGCAAAAATTCACATTTGCATTCTAGCGTTAGAAGTAGAGCTATTAAAATGCAAAAAAAAAAAAAAAAAATGAGTTAAACAATGAATTTTAAATAGTAACTACTGAAATGCCTGTGGTAAAGATCAAGACCAAAACTGCTAATATAGCTGTGCCCTTGAAACCGAGCAGGACCCTAAGAGGCCTTGCTAGTGACAAATGTTTGAGTCCCTTTGCAGAAACCAAGACCCTAGTCCAGGTGGAGGTTGCTGACTACATGTTAACCACAAGCAGATAGACTCCAGACTGGTTGAAACCAGAAACATCATCCTGTTACCTCATCCCCAACTGACAAATTTATGATTACCAAAGAGTATAGCAGTGGGGGGAGGGGTAAATTAGGAGTTTGGGATTAACAGGTACACATTTTTACACATAAAATAGGTAAACAACAAGGACCTACGGTATAGCACGGGAAACTATATTCAGTATCTTATAATAACCTATAATGGGAAAGAATCTGGAAAAGATTTGATATATATACATGTATATATGTATGTATCATATGTATACATATCATATATATGTATGTATAACTGAATCATTTTGCTCTACACCTGAAATGAACACACTATAAATTAACCATAGTTCAATTTTAAAAATTATAACTTTGTAGAAAGAAGGTCTAGGACCTGCAACCCTTGTCCCAAATCTTGCCATTAAAAACCCTTCCCTGAAACCCGCGGGGGAGTTCAGGTCTTCCGAGCAGTGTCTGTCCTTCCCCTGGCTTGGTGCCCTTCAATAAACGCTGTGCTTTCCTTCCCCACAACTCCCTGTCATGTTCTGCCACATAGCCGACGAACAGACCCAAGTTCAATCAGTAATACCCTTAGCCTTCTGGGTCTCAGTCACCAGAAATGACTGCCTCTTTAAAACCCTTAAAAAACGTGTTTTTGTTTGTTTGTTTGTTTTTTACTTCTGCTGAACTCAGACAAGTTGCAAAATGATGATACTCCACATATAAATTAGGCCTCTGACTTCTATTTCATCAAAAATCTTGTGCACTTAGAAAGTCAATGAATGTATTAAAGATATTTTGACCTCAATTAAGTCTAATTCATACTTTTAAAGGACATTTACCCCGGAGTTATTTTTTGTTTCCATAGCATAATACTTATGCCAAGGACAGACAAACTCTTTAAGATATAGTCACATTAAAGCTATTGCTAAATTGGAAGATGGGATGGACACATACACACTACTGTATATAAAATAAGTAACTAACAAGAAGCCCCTGTATAGCACAGGGAACTCTGTGCAATACTCCATCATGGCCTACAGGGGAAAAGAACGTAAAGAAGAGTGGACATAGGTGTATGTGTAACCGATTCCCTTTGCTATACAGCAGAAACTAATTACAACATTGCAAACAATTATATTTCAGTTATAAAAACCACACCTTTCCAAACTCATGTAAGTCAACTACACTTACATAAGAAAAATAAAAATTAACAAAATAAGCAAACAAAAAATATGCCTTCTCAATAAATCACATTACCCTTAAAAGCCACTCCTTCCAACTCCATCTCATTAAGTAAGGCATTTTCCCAGCATTTAGTTCACCATGAAAAAAGAACGTTCGTGCTAATAAGGGACAAGAAGCATGTTTCTTGGGGTGATGTGATGAGTCACTGTGCGGATGTAAGCTGGGTATGAATGAGGCCATGGTTGTGAACTAAATCAGAATGGCTACAGAGAAAAAAAGCAGCAGTGGGCCACAGGCACTCTGGACAGGAAGGGTTAATGGCTGACCCACCAGCCAGCTCAGCCTCATTCTGCTGGAGCCAAGATCTCACTGGCTTTGCCAGGCTGGCTCAGCCCCAGATAAAAACCAGCGGCTGGCAGAGGCACCAGTGCAGGAAGTCAGTTGTGGGGAATAGTAGAAAGCGTACTTAGCTCTTATTTCAATTTGAATTAAGCCTTCAGAGGGTTTGCATCTCTATGATACTCATTATTTGCTAATTTTGTAAATTCTGTTTGCTTTCCTATTAACCATAAAAACTCACGTAAAATAGAAATCATCTTGTGTTGTTTATAAAAAAAAAAAAAAAACCTGCCTTGTGAAAGAGGGATTTGAAATTATAAACAGTTTACCAGTCTTCTGGAGGGGAAAGGAGTCCAAGACAAAGAAAACGCTTGAATAGGTATAAAAGGAGAGAGAAATGCAAGCAGTTCACAGCCTTGGCGGAAGGAAGGAAACAGGGCCCCGAGTTGTGGATCTGGGATCTGGAAAGAAAATGATCGTATCAACTGTCTAAGAGAACTGGCCTGGGGGAGAAACAAGAATGTACAGCTATAGATGGAGATTCCCGGGGTTAATTCACAGCAGGTTGAGGGTCAGAATGGAGAGCGGGAAACACAACAGTGAACTTTCTCACTAAAATCTTTCATTTATTTCAAGAAATGGAAGGCAAGGAGGAAAGACAAGGGGGTCCCAGGAAGCAAACTACTGCAGGGGGGTGGGGTGAGGCCCCAGGAAGATTTAAAAGGATCAGTGTACACGTCTGGTCTGGGAGTTCAACTTCCATGAAGCCCAGTCAGTTGAACCTAAGGTATGGGAGGGATGGGAAGCCTGCAGGCAGAGCCATCCCCTAATCTAAGGCTCTGAAAGGAGGGTGGAAGCCAGGGATGCTCTCTGATCATTAGCAGTTCCTATTAAACAATGGCCTACAAGCGGAGTCCCCAGCCAATTGGGGCCTGTCAGGAATTGGCCACAGCGGAGGTGTGAGGGTGAGGAACTTCACCTGCGTATATGGCTGCTCACCATCACTTGCATTACTGCCTGTGGTCCGCCTTCTGTCAGATCAACAGAGGCACTAGATTCTCCTAGTAACGTGAACCCCTACCATGAACAACACACGCGTGTGATGGGTCTAGGTGGCGCACTGCTTATGAGACTCTAATGCCTGATGATCTGAAGGGGTGACGCTAGTGCTAGGCAATGGCTGCAAACACAGATCGTTAGCACATGATCTGTATGTGCTTGGATCATCCCCAAAACATCCCACATCCCCAGTCCTTGGAAAAGCTGTCTTCCAGGAAACCAGTGCCTGGTGCCAAAAAGGATGGGGCTGCTGGCCTACGGGAAGATCCGGACAGATGCATCTTCGGGGGTAGGGTAGGACACCAGCACCCTTCCCAGGCCAGCCCTTCAGAGTCCTTGCGGCAGCAAGAAAGAAGATTCTGCCTTGAACTAGAAACATCGTAACAGTGGTGTACCTGTGGGAAACAAAAGCTGGTTCTTCTTTAAACAAAAACAAAAGCACATCCACCACCAGGAGAAGAGCCAGATAAACCCAAAGAACAGATGGCGCTAATCCCTAGAATGCTACACTCAATACAAACCGGGGTAACAGGAGCAGAGACTCCCAACCACTCAGGATAAAAGGTGCTACAGACAGAACAGGTTGGACACGGGTGAGCCAGGGGGCAAAAAAAATGGAAACCACAAAGAGAATCGGGGAGGAAAGGGGCTTGCAGGGGATGAGGGTTCTCTGATTCTTCTGGTAAGAGTGTTGATTCTGCCCTCTCAGCATCCACCTGCCCCCGTCAGCTCAGGATGATGGCGAAGTCGACAGCTTGAGTCCTGGAGCCAGACAAGCTCTGTGCACATTTGCTGCAGGACTTCAGGTAAGTGACTCCACCACCAGTGGTCCTGGGTTCTTTGCTTAGAAAATATAGATAATAAGAATATCCCTTTTATATGTTTTTTTGTGAGGATTGGAGCAGCAATCTTCCAAAGCATTAAGCACAGAGTCCATCACTCAGGAAGGATTCAGTAAGTGTTAATATGTGTCAGTTATTTTTTACTACGGTTTTTATTGTTATTAAGGTAAAATTTGAGATAACGGCATAAACAAGCATTAAAATAAGGGGCAGGAAAAACTTAGTGGTTTTTAGCTTCTTAGGAAACAAAGAGCATGATAATCTTCACCAAGAGGAAAACCCATTCACCAGAAGTATTAATAGTTAAGAAAAATCGTAGGTCACTTAAGTTAGGTCACTTCTATAAACAGAAACTTCCGTTTGCCTATGTAGTCTGACATAAACAATATATCCCAGTTTAGTTAACATATCCTATTTAATATAGGAGCTGTGTCCCTGATGAAAATGATATACCCCCTCCAAAATATCACACTATTTTGAGAAAATAGATGCTTTCTCCTCTTGGCACAGCCAACCAAGTCCATAGGCTCTTACTCTCAGTCGAAATGCTGAGGCCCATTTTAAACACTGAGTTTCTGAAGCTTGAGAAAGCTAATAAAAAGCCTCCTGATTCTACCAACAAATTCATTAGTGAGAAAGCATGCACTTAGTATTCAAGTAACCTGATTGTTATGTAAAATTATTTTCTTAAATCTGATGCATATTTGCATGGGATGAAAGCAACATGTCATATAATTATTATAATTTTTGCAAAGTTAGATTAATTTAAAACAGTGTGATAGGGCTTCACACACATTTTACCTCTTATAAAAGGCATTAGAATACAATTAGTATGCAGTACTTCCACCTCAACTGGAAAAGAAAGGAATCAGTGTGACCAATGGGAATGCAAGTCCCTATTAACAGGCAGACACAGCAGAGGGGCTAATGTGTTGGCATCTCATTTTGGGTTTAATTATTGAAATAACATCTCATTTGCTTCAAGGTATTACAATTATCTCCTGTTTTAAATTGAAAAGTATATCAGAATGAATGTGATTAATGAAGCAAAGGGTTCAAAATGTTCAGAGCAGTGAGCTTTAAAGCAGAACCACCTACATTTTAAACAAATCCCCACTCAAGGAGTGCCTGAGAAATGCATTTCCTTTCATTCCAGCCCCAGTGAATGTGCCCCTGAGTGAGGCAGAACAGTTTTTTTCTTATTTCAGTGCTATTAAGTAAAAAAATTAGGTACAGATTGATAATAGGCACTGATATGAGCCAAAATCTTTAAAAAAAAAAAAAAGCTCACTTTCAGAAGTTAACACACCAGTTATGAAACATTTGCTTAATTTTTTGTAAGATAAAACTATTTTTAAAATGAGAACAAGTGAAGCTTCAAATCTGACATATATCAAGAGTCAGCCATTATCTTTTTCTTAGTTACTCTTGAAATAATTCAAAATATTTTTTCAAATATTCAGCACAGGTGTCAGTGGTTAAGATCTTTTAAAAGGCAGAACTCTTTCATCAGAAGTATCTTTAGTTTTTGTATTTTAAAAACTTACTGGGAGATGTCCCAAACTTCTGCTAATTTTATGGACTGTATGTGTCCATGAACTGAGCCCTTTAGAAATGTTGGTGGAGAATGTCTTTCCTTTGCACTCCTGTTTAGTGTGCAAACAGGCCAGTGCTCTTGAGGCAGGCTGGGCCCAGGGACTGGGGATAATTTGTTACAGTGCTTGTTCCTGGACAAATGTCTCCTCAGTCAACAGAATACAAAGAAACTAAAAGGGACTAAAAATAACTGTGCACTTGTGCAGTGGGGAAAAATTATGGGCAACAAGATACAAAATAGTCCCCAAAAAAAAAAATCCAACTGTCACTTCTGAAAAGCGGGGACAGAATCAGGGTATTGGGAGCAAAAGCAAGGTACTATGCATTTGGCCCTGCACTCAACACCAGGGACCCCTGGAAACACTGCCACCCTCACCCCTATAAGGAACCCACTCATCTCACCCTGGGGAGACTGCAAGGGAACCTGCTACTCATTTTTACTGCCTCTCCTGGGTGGCTCAGATGGTAAAGAATCTGCCTGCAATGCGGGAGGCCTGGATCTGATCCCTGGGTTGGGAGGATCCCCTGGAAGAGGGAAAGGCTACCCACTCCAGTATTCTTGCCTGGAGAATTCCATGGACCGAGGAGCCTGGTGGGCTACAGTCCATGGGATAGCAAAGAGTCAGACATGACTGAGTAACTTTCACTCACTGCTCACTGCTGCAGCAGGGGTCCCAATAAAAGCTTGCTTCAATTTCTTGTCTGGCCTCTTAGCAACTTCTACTGACTGAGGAAAACCAAGAATCTG
This sequence comes from Cervus elaphus, assembly GCF_910594005.1. Taxonomy (NCBI): domain Eukaryota; kingdom Metazoa; phylum Chordata; class Mammalia; order Artiodactyla; family Cervidae; genus Cervus; species Cervus elaphus. Next base: position 10,430,049 of record NC_057842.1, on the reverse strand, counting down.
GGTGTTATCACTCTGATCAGGGTGCAAGTGGGGGTTGGGGGTGGGGGTCAGAATAATTTCTTACAGATCGTAACATTGCTAGAATTCCTCCTAAAAATAACTCACCCAACTTTATTCTCCATTAGTTAATACAATTATAATGACTTGATAAATTTATTTTGAATAACAACAAAAGTTATTTCTTAATAATTTATAAGTATAATTACTTCATCTCATACTTACATGAAATTATATCCTAATCTTTAGCCTATTTTATTGGATTATATTAATTGAACATGTAAGCTAGAAACAACTGATACAAGGGTAAAAATAAACTCATTTTCAGAGTATAGTTTTTTATAATAATAAATTATATATACCTGAAAATCATCTCTTCTAAACATACACACACATATACATGCATCCACATACATGCATGCATACATACACAAATGATTTTACGTCACGTTAACAGAAAAATATTTAACCAAAGGAGTTTCTTAAGGCATTTGGATATACAATACAGATGCAATGCTAGGAAGGAAAATATCTACAGAGCACAATTAATCTAAAAAGATGTAATTTAAACTCTATTTCAGCTTTGTTTCAAGGCTAATATCAATATAATCCATCAGATGATCAGTTCAAATAGGCTATACAGAAATAGAGAGAGACCTGTTTGTCACTGGTATAGTCATTATCAGCAAACTCCTTTATTCAAAACAAGCTTAATTATAACTGAATTACTTATAGCTGGATATATAACAACATGTATGCATTAAAATTATTACATATCCATGGAATAATAATAATATCAAATAAATCTTTATTACATCCCAGGACTCGTTCTCAGAACTTGTATATCTCATCTTATTCCATGACAAATGATATTACCTGTATTTACAGATGTGGAAATGAGCACACAGAGATGTTACATAACTTGCTGAGGATCACAGAGGTAGTCAGTGGCAGATCCAGGACGTGAACACCCCCAGCCTGGCTCAGAGCTATCCAGTAACCCCAGCCACACAAACACACAGACGGACAGCCGTTCTGTGCACACACAGCCCCTGCCTTGTTCACAATCAGCTTCTCTTTCTCATGGGCTAGGTAAAGCAAAAGTTTAAATTCACCAAATTGTTTTTCTGCATTAATCACACTGCCGTATCTTTCACTTCAGCCCATTCTTGATATTTTTGAAGTATGTGGTAACTCTCAAATCAGAGGAAAGTTCAAAGTATAGAAACTCATAGATTCAAATTATGCCTATGCTTGGAACACCAACAACAAGGAAATTATAGGGACTTATGCTAAGTGACAGTTGGACTATAAAGAAAGCTGAGTGCAGAAAGAAGAATTGATGCTTCTGAACTGTGGTGTTGGAGAAGACTCTTGAGAGTCCCTTGGACTGCAAGGAGATCCAACCAGTCCATCCTAAAGGAGATCAGTCCTGGGTGTGCATTGGAAGGACTGATGTTGAAGCTGAAACTCCAATAATTTGGCCACCTGACGTGAAGAGCTGACTCATTGGAAAAGACGCTGATGCTGGGAAAGATTGAGGGCAGGAGGAGAAGCGGACGACAGAGGATGAGATGGTTGGATGGCATCACCAACTCAATGTACCTGAGTTTGGGTAAACTCCTGGAGCTGGTGATGGACACGGAGGCCTGGTGTGCTGCAGTCCACGGGGTCGCAAAGAGTTGGACATGACTGAGCAACTGAACTGAACTGATGCTAAGTGTCATATATTTTCTTTCAACCTTGCAATTATAAATTAGGTTTTACTGTTCACATTTTGGACTTCCGTGTCCATCTCTGTGTTGCCCATTGTAGCAAAAATTCTGCAAAGTCACTATACGGAGAATTTCCCATCCTCCGTATCTGATCACCTTGATATCTGACCAAGTTCCTCATCCCTCGATCCCCCAGGTGATACCCGATCACTCCAGCCCACCTTCAGCAAAAATCTTGTTGGGTCAGTTGAGCCAAACATTCCCCTTCCTCCACTTAGTAATTTTCCATGGACTGACTCCACCCTGGGCAATAAATCCCCACTGTCCATGCTGTATTCAGAGTTTGTTTTGAGGACCCTCTTCCTCTATTTCAACAGTTCCTGAATAAAACCTGGTTTTGCTGCCATGACTACTGTCCAGTTTTTTCTCTTTAACATTAGTCCCTCAGTGAGCGCTTCCTATCTGAGGTTGGCCAACTCAACCCTTTCCACCTCTAAATGACCCCTTTGTTAAACTTCCTTCAGTGAAAACTTCACATATGCATCTGCTTCCTGAAAGACTCAGAGAAACCTAGAATCATATACCTAGACAGACTCCACCATGGTTCTTCAAATAAACACACATATTATGGAAAAAGAAAGGGGAGGACCCTGATATTAGTTTTCTCTCTTTCAAGACCACTGAAATGCTGCTTGACATTGAAATGACCCTGGAGAAGAGGGAGGCTTCAGAGGGTAAGTCAACCCCTATTGTGTTCAGAGGGCTGTAAACAGTACCCAATGAGCCATGCATAAAACAATACCTGCCCAAATTGGGCTTAGATTCTAGTGCATAAAATACAGGAGTCAATATGGTAGTAAGCACTATAGAGTGCTATATTTGGGAGGAAAAAATCATAGATCAGCCATGGTTTCCTTCAGGGACAAGGAGACAGACCAAGAAAAAGTGACTCTGAGCTGGTACCACAGAACAAAGCAAGCACATTCCAAATAAAGGGAACCAGAGTCAAAGATCCATGACCTGTTCCAGCCATAACATTTCAAAAAATGTAGCCCAGTAACTATTTTTAAATGTGTTTGTGATCTCAAAAATAATTTCCAGTATTTCTCTAAAGAAATCTATACTAGTATAATATACTGATAAATACATTTAAAAGATATTGTGTATGATATAACTAATTTACTAAGATGTTACAGCTTTCAGTGACTGGTTTTTATTTTTTCATTTAAATTCAAGACACAAGTATACTTGTTATGGGATTTTGTTTTTAATGGAATTTAAAACTTTCACTTTTAAAAGGAGCCCTTTGCCACAAAGTGATGCTTCCACACAGCAAAATATTTTTACCGAATCAAAGCATAAATATATACAGTTGAGGACTCTCAATTAACTGAACATTCTGAGACTTTGGTTGTTTGCTTCTTTGTTATTTAAAGCAAACCTGTATACTCTGCTTCTCTACTTGGAATGCCCTTGAAGTGAAAGAATTTGGTTCTCATGACTTTAGTCAAGATGCAAAAATGTCAGATCATTGTGAGATGGGTCTATAAACTGTGACCTCAATAGACTTATATAATCTAAAAATTATTGATGGAAATATTTTCTAAAAAGAGTGAAAAGCTTTAAAGTAGGTGAATTCAAATTTGGTTCTGTTAAAAATAGCTGCTTCCTAGAGCATGCTGTTCTCGTCTTAACTTTTAATGAACTCTTGAAAGCTCAGTTGAGAATGATAATCAGGTTAGCATTATTCTCTAAATGCCCCAAATTTAAAAACAGAGCAAAATTTTTACAACAACAAAGATATATGATACATGAGGTTAATAAGCCTTGATACTTGATATCATACTTACCTCAGTATTCCGGGGGTATCTTTCTTATATTTTATTTAAAAAAAAAATTGGGGACTACCTGTAAATTAAATGCAGACAAATGGAGAACCGCATGGCGAGTCCTCAAATAGTTAAACAGAACTACAGTCTTCCCTCTAATTTTTAAACTCTCTGAAGTGTGTGCTCATCACCTTCATTTTTTTAATTTTTTTATTAGTGGGAGGCTAATTACTTCACAACATTTCAGTGGGTTTTGTCATACATTGATATGAATCAGCCATAGATTTACACTTATTCCCCATCCCGAACCCCCCTCCCACCTCCCTCTCCACCCGATTCCTCTGGGTCTTCCCAGTGCACCAGGCCCGAGCACTTGTCTCATGCATCCCACCTGGGCTGGTGATCTGTTTCACCATAGATAGTATACATGCTGTTCTTTTGAAACATCCCACCCTCACCTTCTCCCACAGAGTTCAAAAGTCTGTTCTGTATTTCTGTGTCTCTTTTTCTGTTTTTATATCTTAATTTTTTCTGATTATAAAACGAACACATTGTAAAATGTACCACATGTATATTGTAAAATATTTCAATAATTCAATCAACTATCAAACATTTCATTTAGAAAACCGAGGACCGATATTTTAAAACTTAAAAAAAAAAATAAAACTACCTTATGATCCAGCAATACCATTTCTAGGTATATAATCAAATGGGATGAAAACAGGTCACTGAAAAGATATTTGTACTTCCATGTTCACTGCAGCATCATTCACAAAAGTCAAACATGGAGACAACCCAAGTGTCCACCAACAGATGAATGGATGAAAAGGTCCTCAGTTACAGCCATGATCGCTCTGAGAAATTACGTGTAGTGAATGATAATGTTAATTTCTTACATTCCAATTATGAATCTGGCCTTTATGAATATATGATGATGCTCCCAAAATTTCAAAGTTACAGTTATTTGAAGTCCTACAAAATAGTGGTAGTGTATAAAAAAGACTGTTACCTTGTATTTAAGCATGCTTTTCTTATTAACTTTTAGCTAATTAGGGGTGTCCCTGGTGGCTCAGACAGTACAGAATTCGCCTGCAATGCAGGAGACCTGGGTTCAGTCCCTGGGTCAGGAAAACTCCCTGGAGAAGGGAATGGCTACCCACTCCAGTATTCTTGCCTGGAGAGTCCCATGGACAGAGGAGCCTGGTGGGCTACAGTCCATGGGGTTGCAAAGAGTTGGACATGACTAAGTGACCACACTTTCACTTTTCTTCCAGGAGAACAAAATATTGATTATGAACCATAAATCATTGATTCTGAGTGTCAAAATTGAACTTGCTTTGGAATCTACAAAATTTGACTTTTTTCCAGAATTTTATCATGAACTTTTCAAACATACAGCAAATTTGAAAGATTTTTCCACTAAACAGCTGCAGCTGTACCTTAACTCTACCATTACTATACCTATTTTATTAATATCAAGCCCTATCAATCTTTCCCAACAACTATCAAACCATATCATTTTTATGCCTTTTAAAATAAACTGAAAATATCAAATTATAAATATCATGATTTATTGTATGTGTGTATGTATGCTCAGTTGTGTCTGACTCTTTGTGATCCTGTGGACTAGCCCATCAGACTCCTCTGTCCATGAGATTTTCTAGGCAAGAATACTGGAGTAGGTTGCCATTTCTTCTCCAAGGGATCTTCCCTACCCAGGGATTATAGCTGCATCTCCTGCATTGGCAGGTGGGTTCTTTACTACTGAAACACCTAGGAATCCCCAATAATGATTTTTTACATTTATTCAATTATTTGAATTATTTTTAAAATCCTTGTGTTATTAGAAGGCACTTTCAATAATATTGCTACAAGTTCAACTTTTACGTATTTTTTAAAAAATCACTCATCTATTGTAAGTACTCTGTGAAGTAATGGTCAAAAGGACACAAATGGTATGCCAGTTCTAACTACACATATATGTATCCAGAATTCTTACATATTTTATATTTAGGCCAAGTGCATCAGACAATTTCCAAAACAGAAACACTGTTAGGAAAATAGAAACCACTCTGAGTGGTTCCAAAAGACGAAAATATTAACATGAGAAATTTATGATATTAATACTTCTACCTTGGCTGATTAGCTAGTCTCTCAGCTTCGTACACATTAATGGGTCGGAAATATTAAGAGACTCTTAACACTGAACTCGAAAGAAGCTCCTCAGTGTTCCCTTTTTGCCCTCAGATCTCTCCCTAGCCCATGCCTGTGCTACACTGGGCTGCAGGGGGTGGTGGGCAGAAGGACTGAGTATCCCCACAACAGGCTGCCTCTCAACAAGCAAGTCCTTAAGGAGTTTAAAAATAACTGGATGAATTGAGTAAATGTACTCAAAGACTTATATATAAAGTGCACTGTGCAGATGAAAGATAACTTGCAGCTGCTTACAAACCAGAATCAATCATCCCCAGCCTCTTTTGTTTCTCCCAGTTTGAAACAGAATTAATGCAGACTAAAAACCTCAGGTGTGTAGAAACACCACCACTATCTTTAAAGAGTGACTAGGACAAGGGATGAAAGTGGAACAGGTGGATTTCCCTGGTGTCATGTGTCTCTGGCATTTGAATGGGAAACTTATGATTTCCTTTCCTTTTTTTTTTTTTTTTTTTTGAGGCAGAACAATATTGAACAGCCAATTTAAGTGGCTTTTACAGCACAGGAAAAAAATGAGTCGTCAATCAAACTCTGAACCAAGATGTGGTTAAAAGAGAGAAAAGTGAAAGTTGCTCAGTCGTGTCAGACACTTTGCAACACCATGGACTGTACTGGAATTCCAGTCCATGGAATTCTCCAGGCCAGAATGCTGGAGTGGGCAGCCTTTCCCTTCTCTAGGGGATCTTCCCAACTCAGGGATCGAACCCCGGGCTGCCACATTACAGGCGGATTCTTTGCCAGCGGAGCCACAAAGGAAGCCCCTCCAAAGCCATAATTGACACAAATAGATACATCAGTCTGAAATTAGCCTGAAGTGTCTGCAAATTGTACAGCATTAATTCAAAGAATAAGTTTCCCCAGCTGTATTAAATAGGGAGGCGCTTGTGTCCATTCATATTATGGAACTCGATTCTTCAGTATTTGTGGTCCAAAATACATAGTGTGTAAGGAAATGATTTCATTATACATAAATCTTTTCTTTTAAAACAATACTGTTAATGTTCATTTGTTTTTCTGGAGGAAAAAAAAAACTACAGAATGGTTAGAGACTTCTATGTTGAACTGCACTAGACAAGCATAAAAGTCACCTGGGAAGCTTAGCACAAATTACATATGTGCGTGGATCTACTCCTACGCCTGTGTCCGTCTTGCCGCTTTGTTTTACCTGAGTCACAAAGGCTGATCACATAACCGTACCCTCCATGGACCTTCCCCTAATCCACAGATTGGAATAAACACCAATGCTCTCTCTCCAGTATACTTTTATGCCATTTTTAATAACCACATTCTCTCTATATTACCGGTTTAATGCCCCTGTGCCCATCACTAACTCAGAAAGGTACAGTGTTGTTTTATGTTTATCACGTGGTATGATGTTCAATGATATCATTGAAATAAACAAGAAGATTGAAAAAATAAATAAAATAACAAATGATCTAAGATGATTAAACAAAACAGAATGATTAATAAGACAATCTTATCTATGAATCAGAGTTTTCTATTTCTTGTGAAGAATTCAATTCACCATGGTATAAATCAACTTTTTTACAATCTGGTCTTTACTCATTAATAGCGATTCTTTGTATTATAATCTACCACATTCTTAAAGGATTAATGTCCCATTTCAACTTTGTATACGACTTGCTTTTTCTGGAATACCTTTCCAGTATTTCTCACATCCAGTCACATAAAAGCTTTCAGTTCAAAACTGTTCTAAATTGGAAGGCAATTCAGTAAAATTAAAATATAATTAGTATTCCATTGGTTAGTTATAAACACAACACAATTATAATTATGTCTTCATCATAATATTATAATTTAACTGTAATAGCTATAACAACTTGCACTTAGTAATCCATATATATGTATATGTGTGTGAATCTACATACCCATTTGACCTTTACAATAACCTTAAACAGCAGGTATTATCCCAATTTTACAGATGAAGAAACTCAAGTGTATTTTACAAACAACATGCACAATATTATCTGAATATTAATTGGTGAAGCCACAATTCAACCTCACGTTCCTCTGATTACAAATTACATGAACTTGAAAATATTCAACAGCAAAGAAGAGTAACATGTCTGGGAATCAGGGCAACATGGAAAATGCTGAAAGTGTCTGTTAAACAAATAGATAGGTCATTCCACTAGGATGGTTGGAATTATTAATAAAATAACCAGTATCATTTATTAGAATGGCCAAAATGCAGAACAGTGACACCACCAAATGATAGTGAGGAATGGAGCAACAGGAACTCTCCTTCTTTACTGGTGGGAGTGCCAATGGCATCATCACAGTGAAGAACACTCTGGCAGCTTCTTAACAAACTAAATATAGTCCTACCACACCATCCAACAATTCTACTCCTTGGTATTTACCCAAAGGAGCTGAAATTTTACGCCAACCCAAAATCCTGCACACAGATATTTATAGCAGATTCATTCTTAATTGCCAGAGCTTGGAAGCATCCAAGATGTCCTCCGGTAGATAAATAGATAAACAAAGTGTGGTCCATCCAGACCCTGGGATATTATTCAGTGCTAAAAAGCAATGAGGGCTGCACTGGTGGCTCAGTGGTAAAGAATCTGCCCGCAGTGCAGGAGACATGGGTTCAACCCCTGGGTCAGGAAGACCCCCTGAGAACAAACTGGCACCCCACTCCAGTATTCCTGCCTGGGGAATCCAAAGGAAAGAGGCTCCTGGCGGGCTATAGTCAATGGGATCGCAAAAGAGTTGGGCATGACTTAGCAACTAAACAATAACAGTGACAAAAAGAAATGAGACATAAAACTTAAATGCATACTAAGAGAAGGAAGCTAATCAGAAAAGGCTACATGATGTAAAATCCCAATTATAAAAAATCCTAGAATGGGAAAAACTGTGAAGACAGTAAAAAAAAAAAAAAAGGCAACAATAAAATCAACAATTTCCAGGGCTGGTCAGGGCAGACTTGCATAGGCAAAGCACAGAGGATAATTAGGGCAGTAAAAATAATCACTATGATACAATAATAATGGATAATTGTCATCATACATTTGTCTAACCAAAAAATGGATGACACCATGAATGAAGTGTAATTTAAACTGTGGACTTTGGGTGAATATGATGCGTCAAAGAAGGTTCATCAATTGTAACAAACATGCTCCTCTGGTACAGGATACTCATAAAGGGGGGTTACGCCTCTGAGGGCAGTAGAAATGAAGAAAATTTCCATGTCTCTCTCTCAGTTCTGTTGTAAACCTAAAAATAAAAGTCTTAAGAAATAATAATAATTTTAAAAAACCCACAAATGGGTCAACAACAAAGAATGTTATTATGAAGGACTTAGCCTCAGATATGCAGATGACACCACCCTTATGGCAGAAAGTGAAGAAGAACTAAAGAGCCTCTTGATGAAAGTGAAAGAGGAGAGTGAAAAAGCTGGCTTAAAGCTCAATATTCGGAAAACTAAGATCATGGCATCCGGTCCCATCACTTCATGGCAAATAGATGGGGAAACAGTGGAAACAGTGGCTGACTTTATTTTTCTGGGATCCAAAATCACTGCAGATGATGATTGCAGCCATGAAATTAAAAGATGCTTACTCCTTGGAAGGAAAGTTATGACTGACCTAGACAGCATATTGAAAAGCAGAGACATTACTTTGTCAACAAAGGTCTGTCTACTCAAGGCTATGGTTTTTCCAGTGGTCATGTATGAATGTGAGAGTTGAACTGTGAAGGAAGCTGAGTGCCAAAGAATTGATGCTTTTGAACTGTGGTGTTGGAGAAGACTCTTGAGAGTCCCTTGGACAGCAAGGAGGTCCAACCAGTCCATCCTAAAGGAGATCAGTCCTGGGTGTTCATTGGAAGGACTGATGCTGAAGCTGAAACTCCAATACTTTGGCCACCTGATGAGAAGAACTGACTCATTTGAAAAGACCCTGATGCTGGGAAAGATTGAGGACAGGAGGGGAAGGGGACAACAGAAGATGAGATGGTTGGATGGCATCACCGACTCAATGGACATGGGTTTGGGTAAGACTCCGGGAGTTAGTGATGGACAGGGAGGCCTGGTGTGCTGTGATTCATGGGGTCGGAAAGAGTCGGACACGACTGAGCGACTGAACTGAACTGAACTAGCCTCCTAAAATTAAGGTAAATGAGAGAAAAAAAGCAAACCAGCACAGAAAGTTATTTCATGTGTTTTTAAGAGAGCAAATAATGTAACTAAACTTCATTCTGCACGCTCAAAGAAAGTCAGTCATTTAACACTAATATAAGTAAGAATATCAAAGCAGATGACAAAAAGCAGATTGTATGTAAAAATTTTTAACTTTAAAAATAACAGAGTCCTTACTTTCAGAGGTCCATTCTGAAACGAACCATGAAACAACTGGTTAATTAAAATGAAACGGCAATTTTATGACATTTATCTGTGTTAACATAAATGTAAAAATGATGTCCCACCAAAAAGAATAGTATTCATTTTTAGGTTTAAGTACTGAAAGCTGTATTCTTCCTAACATAAAATCATGGTTGGACATTTTGATCTCCGGCTTGATCCATCCCATGCTCAGGCCGAGAGTATCTTCATAGGATTCTTTACATCATCTGAAGCCTTTTTATTATTCTCCCACTGACTAAGCTGACAGGTGATAATTCTCCAAAATAAGAAGCACCATACTATGATGGCATCAATTTACAGGAGAATGAGCTGTCCTTTAATTAATCAAAACAATCTGGGGTTTTCTAGACTTTCTTTAGAGCTCAAGTAAAGTTAACTACATTTTGGCTAGATGTGCTTCATATCAATCTTCTATAATGTACAAATAAATGGCTAATTTTCTCAACAAAGGGACATATACACTTTATGATCTCTAAAACTGTTTAATGTTCAACTCTTTGGAGCCAGATTGGAAACTGTCCCTTAATTACTTATAATCATTAGGACTAAAATTACATGTTTATGATTCAGAATTTTTCATGTAATGTGAAACATTTTACTCTCATTTTAAACATTTTAAAATGAAGCTCAGGAGATTTGCTTTTTGTCAGAACAATAAGATATCAAATTCCAGGAGCTTCTTTATCCTATTTCATTAATTCAGTTGTGGTGAAATGAGGTGGTGAAAAATTTCACAACTTTCACTTTAAGATTTTTTCTTTTTTTAGGATATAAAAGTGATGAAAGTCAATCTTCAAAAACATTGCAAAGTATAAAAAATTTCAAACCCCAAATCCAGAGGCTGTATTATTAATATCATTGTATATATCCTTTTTCTAATGCAGGAAAAACTATTTACTTTTAATTTCAAAAACAGACAGCTGATTTCACAGTGATATAAAAATTTGTGGGGGAAAAAATGCTTTCCCTAAAGAGAAAATGATAAATTTTAGAAGTTCCCTTTGAGTATTGGGTTGGTCAAAAAGTTCATTCAGGCTTTTCCATACAATGTTGCAGAACCCAACATTAAGACTCAAGCTTGGCTAATTCAGATCATGAAAGCTTACTATAAACCAGTGACAACAGAATTTCTGAGAAGTTCTACCCAGCTAGGAAGATAAAGAGAAAGCCTCCAGAGGAGAAGAGGAGATTCAGTTAAACAGACCCCATCAATTGACTAACACTTTGACCTCAGCCAGATATCGCAGGGGCTGAGAGAAGCCACAACAGGAATTCCAGAGGTGTAGACGCCAACAACACCCGAGCAAGCATCTCCTTCTCCCACCATGTCTAATGTGCTACAGGCTGCTATTTTGCTTCTATAGAATCCAAAACGCTGGGAAATGATGCAGAGACTATTTGGACTCTCAGAGATCTTCATCAGTGCTGACCGAGACAGCAGCAGTCTGATCCCCTCAGACTAGGAGAGGTGACCAACAGTGAGAGCCATCAAGAACAGACTGGGAGTCCCAGCCGCTGTAGACTTTGGCAGCAGGGGGTAAGCCATGCCCGGACACCAGACCTCTCCAGTCCCAGGGTCTAGGAGAGACACAGAGATTGCACACAATCCAGGGGACCCATTCCCTACACCTATCTGTAGGCTTTCTCTCACATCCTGATACCTTCCTGGAAAATAAAGGAAAGGCATCTCATGAAAGATGGGGAATTTAGTCAGAAGAGATCTTTCACTGAAAGTTTAGGTTGGTTCCCATCTGCTCTCCCTCCCAGCCGCCTGCACCCATCAGTGAGAGAGGAGCACAAGGAGAATCTATTGAGAAAGAGGGACAAGTTTTTCTGCAAGCAGTTGCAGCCACAATGAGTCAAATTCATATCTGACATGCCATATAGCACGTCTCAGACACAGTTTTAGGACTGCAAGATATTTAGCAATATAGTCATTTCTTTAAAAGCTTTGTCATTTCTCACATTCAAGCAGTTACCTGTGCTAGACACTAGCCACATGTGGCAATTTGAATGTAAATTAAAACCAAGCAGAATTAAACTTCAGTTTCTGAGTCACACTGGGCACACTTCAAGCAACCAACAGGCACACGTAGCCAGGGGCTGCCACGCTGGATGGCTTAGATCGAGAATCATCACAGCATACCGAATGGGCAGCATCACGGCAGACCGTGAAACTAAGAGACACTCACTCCTTGGAAGGAAAGTTATGACCAACCTAGACAGCATATTAAAAAGCAGAGATGTTACTTTGCCAACAAAGGCCCATCTAGTCAAAGCTATGGTTTTTCCATTAGTCATGTATGGATGTGAGAGTTGGACTGTGAAGAAAGCTGAGCGCCGAAGAATTGATGCTTTTGAACTGTGGTGTTGGAGAAGACCCTTGAGAGTCCCTTGGACTGCAAGGAGATCCAACCAGTCCATCCTAAAGGAGATCAGTCCTGGGTGTTCATTGGAAGGACTGATGTTGAAGCTGAAACTCCAATACTTTGGGCACCTGATGCGAAGAACTAACTCATTGGAAAAGAACCTGATGCTGGGAGGGATTGAGGGCAGGAGGAGAAGGGGATGACAGAGAATGAGATGGCTGGATGGCATCACCAACTCGATGGACATGAGTTTGGGTGGACTCCGGGAGTTGGTGTTGGACGGGGAGGTCTGGCATGCTGTGGTCCATGGAGTCGCAAAGAGTCGGACATGACTGAGCGACTGAACGGAACAACAGACTACACTATGCCTGCTGCCTGATAACAGGAGATGGAAAACAACCCAACATAGAAAAGAAGTATTCCTGATTTTAATTTTTGAAAGTTTAAACACATGGGCACATAGAAGTCCCAGATGTACCCACAACACTGAGGAGAAGAGGACCTAAGGAGACTGATGGGTTCTCTAAAGACAGAAACCATGGTCTGGGGAGGAAGAAGATTCTAATTCAGGGATCTGCAGATGCAGTGGAAGTAGGCAATTGCTGGTGTTTTGAAAAGCACAAAGGATGTACTTCCTTTCCCTGATGTAGCTTGGGAACAGTCAAATGGCTGCCAACTATGAAAATGGAGAGGGCTCCAGACCTGAAGAGGCTGATCTGACACAAACACAGCATGTCCCTGAGGTTATCTATGGGAATCATAGTCTAGGGCCATATGGCATGACGGCCATCTCAGCAGACGTCTGTGTCCACAGGCAGAGGACTGAAAACAAGACAGATGAGCCTCCACACACATCTTCCCTCCACCCCACTTCCATAGCCATATCTTAGCGCCACTTACCTCAAAGTTGGATAAATCTCAGGGAGCTGAGAGGCAAGGGCTGGATCAGAAAGTCACTGAAGTTGGGTTTCTGCCATGCTAATTGATGGTGATTCCAAATGGTTCTATATGTCTTACCACCCAAGCTGAGAAATGATACTCATACCCTTCATACTTCCTTACAAGTAGGGTTTAATATGTCAATTCACCAGGCCCCTGGCATTATGCCTTGTGCAAAAAAAAAAAAAAAAAAAAGGCCATTTTGTCAACAGTGCCAAATTCACAAATGAAACTTTTGAATGCTTTCCAAATTGGGGGGTAGGTGCCATGTGTTCCTGGTGATTAATGTGCATCTAATTTGTTGATTAGTATAGAACATCCAGTCCTGCTGATATCATAAATTCAGGATGAAAAAAAATTATTTTAGCAGTTCACAGGCACAAGTATACATGAAAATCAAAAACCAATGTACATAATTGGAAAAACCACTAAAGAATAGAGGGTATCATGCATTACTTAATTTTAATCAAATCCAAAACTGTTCCTAAGGAATCAGGAGTGATGGGCTATGTTCTAGTTAACTGATTAATATTATAAAATATGGAAGACTCTAGCACTATCTTCTCAATAATTTCTTAAATGTTGAAGACTATCTGTAAAATATTGCAATGTTCTTCTCATAAGACTCATGACATACAGGGTATGTTTCAATAGATGGCCAAACCCCAAGCCTGGTAATTCATTTCATTTACTCTCTCTGTTGCACAATTCATTTTCATAAGCCAAAGCCCTAGAGTTGGAATTATAGGGACATATGAGGAAAAATGTGGTCAATGAACTATATCACCCATTAAACTCACAACAGAGTGGAGATTTTATTAAGAAAAATCTGATCTCCAGCAATTTCCCACTATTATTTCCTTCCTTAAACTCAGTTACCTTTAAAATTGAACATGCTGTCTGTTTGCAGCTTCTAAATTTCCTTGAATTGATTCCATGAAACTGAGCAGTCACAGAAGAACCAACCAACAACTTTTTTTTTTTTTCCCTGTATGTGGTTTTAGATATGTCATCTCAAGAGCCCGTTTGAAAACATTATTTCACTGTTGACATTTTTAAGGAGGGAACGCTCTCTGCACCAGTAGCCTCCGCTTTCATTTCGCTTTACAGCCCTCTTTGCAGCAGGAAAAATCATTTTCCAACATCTCAAAGGAGTGAGAGCGAAAAGGCAAACTTTTTAAAACAATGATATTGAGTTTCAAAATTCTATCAATTTCAAATTCTAGTAACACATACAGCAATGAAATGTCTGATAAATTTCAACAGACAATATTGGTCTCAACAACCACCGCAGAATATCCCTAAGGTATCCCTTGCTAGCTTGATTTCAACATTAGTTAAGGATCATTGCTGATGAATGTTTCATGGGCTTTTGGGTAGCTACAGCACAAGTTTAAGTAACCTCTGGCATACTTCAGGTATTTTCTAACGAGAAATGGTATAACATCTGGAACATTTCAATGTAGTGCCTAACTTCTTAAAAAAAAAAAAAGCACTTGAAGTTTAGTAGCATAAATAGCATTTGAGAAGCATGGATCACATTTTTTCAGTATCCAAGCTTACAGTAGTACTGTTCTTTGCCTTTTTTTTTCCTCTGCAATTTTAAATGTGGAAGAAAGCAGATTTCATTACTCTAAACACCAAATTAACATCCTAGGGAATAATCAAAGTAGTTATTCTATATGTAAACAGCATTTTAAATGACATCAAAGTTAATGGACTCTAAAAAAACTGATTTCAAGAGATTTTGCATAGTTACTTGAAACATTAGGAAATGTTTACCCTATTTTAAGTTTCCTAGGGAATATATTTGAAATTATTCTAGGAATAAATATTAAAATCCTCTTTCTTTCATAATTATCAGTTCAGTTCAGTTCAGTTCAGTCACTCAGTCGTGTCCAACTTTTTGCGACCTCATGAATTGCAGCACACCAGACCTCCCTGTCCATCACCAACTCCCAGAGTTTACTCAAACTCATGTCCATCGAGTCGCTAATGCCATCCAACCATCTCATCCTCTGTCGTCCCCTTCTCCTCCTGCTTCCAATCCCTCCCAGAATCAGGGTCTTTTCCAATGAGTCAACTCTTCATGTGAGGTGGCCAAAGTATTGGAGTTTCAGCTTCAGCATCAGTCCTTCCAATGAACACCCAGGACTGATTCCCTTTAGGATGGACTGGTTAGATCTCCTTGCAGTCCAAGGGACTCTCAAGAGTCTTCTCCAACATCACAGTTCAAAAGCACCATTTCTTTGGCACTCAGCTTTCTTCACAATCTAACTCTCACATCCATACATGACCACTGGATACATTTATTAATGATATAAAATATGAATTTAAGAAAATTATATTAATATCTTTCCAGTGATGTCATACCTAAGACTGCTGGATAGGAAAGTCACAATTAAAGAATCAGTGCTTTTCAAATCTGTTACACTTGGGTGGGTGCATATTTAATACATTAAATTTAAATACATGGTCTTCATTCTGGGAAGTCCACCAACAGAGATAACTAACACTAACAGAGAGGTAACGAAATTTCCACCAGTGTATGTAAGCTTCTGATTGTCACAGACATATAAATTTTAAAATTTCCCCTAGAGGAATAAAACTCAGACACTGAATATTCATCTGTCAATTGACCAAATGCAAGTTCCTTGCTCCGAGGCTCTGGAAGGTTCCTGCAGCTGTGCCTTAGGCGCTTGCAAAGTCAGCAGCTATTTTCAGAGAGAAGAGAGCAAACATGATGAGAACCCACCACAATGCCCAGCACAATTCAGGCAGTATTTAAGAAAAATAGTCACGTCTTCTATACAACACGTTCCATTTCAAGATCCAGTCTAGTATTCAACAGACACACCTACAACCAAAATGGGCTCATGATTACATCTAAACCTATGAGTATTTTAATCTACTTTGTCCTAAAGTCTACAGCAATAATAAATGAATGAAAATCAGTGAAAAGAATTTTTGGCAAATATTTATCAAGACCTTAAAAGATGTAAAATAATTGTGGCATTTTTAAAGCACCTACTTGTCTAGAAAAAAATATTCTCTTCATTTCATAAAATGATTATTGCTACTCTTTTTTAACTCTTTGAATAATTTATTCCTTTCCTTAAGAAAAGTATAACCCAGGGGTGGAGATCAAGATGGTGGAACAGAAGGACATGGAGCTTATCTCCTCCCAAAAATACTCAAAAATACACCTACATGTGGAACAACTCTCACAGAATACCGACTGAGTGCTGGCAGATCTCATACAATCAAGGCTGCAAGAAAGATCACCACGTAGCCCAGTAGGATGAAAGAGAAAAGTAAAATAAAGCATAACCCAGAGTGGCTTCTTTATGGAATGAATAGAAAAACAGACATAAAATAGTCAAACATGGTGAAAATGTGAAAGAAGGGAACTGTCACATTTGAGGTGCCCATTATATGCTACATACCAAACAGAATTTAATAGTTTAATTTGTGTAAATGTATTTCGTTCCTACACAAGGGAGTTCCTATCCAAGTGCATATTATTAAAGTCAGGCTTGGGGGTCAAGCCCAATCTCAGAAAACCAGTCAAGTGAATCAAATTGAAACTTTTCTAAATCAAACATCTACATTCATCCATAACCCCAAGGGAACCGATGACTTAACATTATTCAGGGGTTAGAAATGCAAACTTTTCTTCTAAGTTTTTCTATATATTTAAAACATAAAAGGAATTTGATTTTGTTTATGGAAAGCATACCAGTGGGCAGAAACATTTATTCTGATGGCAGCAAACCTATTATTATGTCACCCAAAAAGGAGTCCTTTCAAGATTTAACTTTTTAGAGGAGGAAACTTGTAGCCCCTAAATATATGTTAAGCTATGTTTCCATGCTTCAAAAACACACAAACTAACAAAGGGGCATTATAATATCTCCAAACCTTTCGGGGACAAACCTCCCACACACACACCAGAATTGCAGTTAGCCCCACACATTGCTCCCAGCAGCTCAGTAGCACATAAAGGCTAAGATTTGCACCCACACTAATTATTCACTTCTTCTCAGATTGCACTATCCAGGAACTCAGGGAGGAAGGGCAAGGTTGCCTCTCCCTGGCTGAGAAAGGCGTTTCTGTCACACCCACGAAAGCCTATTCTCATCAACACACTGGACAAGGACTCAGGAGTGATCTCTCGGAAGTCGATGGTGCAGGTGTGTGTGTGACCAGACCCTCAGTCGTGTCCAACCATCTGCAACCCCATGGACTGTAGCCCACCGGGTTCCTCTGTCCATGCAATTTTCCAGGCAAGAATACTGGAGTGGATTGCCATTGCCTCCTCCAGCGATCTTCCTCATCCAGAGATCAAACACACATCTCTAGCATCTCCTGCATTGGCAAAAGGATTCTTTACCACTGCGCCACCTGGAAAGCTGATGGTGCAGGAGCTGTAGGTATAAGGACCAGGAATGTCAAAGGACATGAGAAGAGGCCATCAAAATGCTGTCCGTAGGCTGGCCAGGATGTCAGGGGTCTGTGTTTGCAGGAGGATTCATTGTGTGCTTAAAATATAATTCACTGCCCTTTGATAAACATGCATTCTTCACAAACATGTTTAGTAATAAATCCCTCAATATTGCATGATCGTATGACTTCACATTATAACCGATCAGGACCCTATGGCCCTTCCCAAGACAGACCTTTCCCCACATGTCCTCTGCCTACGGAAGAGCTGAAGTCTCCCGGGCCCCACCTGAGTCACAAAGTCTTGCCTCCATACTTAATGACTGCAAGGATGTGAACAGGTAATGACAAGAGTAGCAGTCAGATCAGGAGAATAGATAACAATGCAAACAGGACATTAGCCAAATGCAGTCACAGAACCTTTGGTTCCTCCATGAAGTTCGCAGATAACAGTACGTGATGCACATTTCCTTGGTTGTTTTATAGATGCTAAAACCTCACCCAGTGGAAGAAGTTAATGACTTGACCATGAGCACGTAGCCCCCAGACTTACCGGAGCCTGATGTTAACCCCTGTGATGTCACCCTGTTACCTCACCATCAACCATTCAGAGAATTGTGCATAGATGATCACATACCCTGCAACCACCCTCCTTCAGCTGGCCTGTAAACGTGCTTTGGTGAAACCCCATCAGAGAGTTTGGATTTTTTGAGCAACAGGTACCCCAAGCTCCTTTTCTGGTGCCCTGTGATAAACACTGCACTTTCCTTCACCACAAGCCCATGTCAGTAGACTGGCTTTACTGGGCACTCTGGCAAGTGGATGCAATTTGGTTGGGTAACAATACCACCTACGAACTTCTTTTTGTATCCTTTTCTTTTAGCCCCCATCATAAAAAAAAAAAAAAAAAAAGAATAGGCAACAAAATAAACCAAATAAAAACTGTAACGGCGTTGCTTTCTTTTTCATGGAGTTTCAGTTAGTGGTGTGCATGTGTGTGTGCTCAACTGTGTCAGACTCTCTGCCACCCTACGGCTCCTCTGTCCATGGAATTTTCCAGGCAAGAAAACGGGATTGGGTTGCTATTTCCTACACTAGGGGATCTTCCCAAATCAGGGATGGGACCAATTCTCTGTGTCTCCTGCACTCACACAGGCTGATTCTTTACCATTGGACCACCTGGGAAGCCCCTCGATTATGATAAAGAGAGTTTAGTTAACGGTAATGTTAAAAATTCACATAGACATGTACCCAGGTAATCAAATAGTAATCTGCATTATTCAAGATTTTATTGTAGGGTATTTGGTGCCTATGCTGGTTAATTCTGGTTTGCACCCCTCCCCCCCACCATTTCATTGCCTGCCCTTCTCTGCTCTGCTCTGTACTCAATGAACAGCAGAATACAGGGTCCCCGAGCCTCCAGCGGACCACTGCAGCAGTCAGGAGGCGGCAACAGGAGACTAAAAGTCCAGGTCCAACTCTAGGTGAGTCCACCTTTGCCCCCTTTGGGGCCTCAGTCCCCCCAGGCTCTGGGGCTAGGACTTCTGTCACTGACCCCACCAGACCTGGGGCGGTTGTTGACAACTTCCCGCTGAGCTAGACTCTGGGCACTTTACTTGAACCCTGACCACACCTCCCCTCCTTAAACTGCATCAGGAGAAAAACTCTGAGGGTGTCTTTTGTGTCTGCACGTAAAGTGATAGGAGAAAATACGCAACAATTAAGACAATGGGAAATCATCAATAAGGGGATTACATAATCACAGAGAAAAGCTTGTGTTTCTAGGTTAGTTGCTAAGTCATGGCTGACTCTTTGTGACCCCATGGACTCTAGCCCGCCAGGCTCCTCTGTTCATGGAATTTTCCAGGCAAGAATACTGCAGTGGGTAATCATTCCTTTCTCCAGGGGATCTTCCCAACCCAGGGATGACACCCAATTCTCCCACACTGCAGGCATATTCTTTATCATCTGAGCCACCAGGGAAACTGGAAAAAAGCTTAGACTTCAGTAATAAACTCCAATCAAGTTCTAGAGTCCATTTATAAAGGTAGGTGGAGAATCTGATTTCAAACTTTCAGAGGCCAGAGGAAGCTTCAGCTTTAGGGTCCCTTGCTTGCAGGATCGTCTGTCTTTTTTTTTTTTTCTTTTTCATTATCTTTAAATTGAAGTTTAGTTAATTTACAATATTGTGTTAGCTTCAAGTGTACAGCAGTGATTAGTTTTGCACATATATGTTCTTTTTCAAATTCTTTTCCATTATAGGTTATTATTAACATAAGACATTGAGTATAGTTCCTGATACTACACAGCGGTTCTCCATTGTAAATTAGGATTTTGAGACTAACATATATTCATTACTGCCTATCTCTAGAGTAGGCAAAGGCAACCTACTCCAATATTCTCATCTGGGAAATTTCATGAACAGAGGAACAGGGAGGGCTACAGTCCATGGGGTCTCAATGGGTCAAATGTGCATAAATAAGATACTTCAGTTGCAATCAGTTAAGACCACTGTCTCTTTCTAAGACAGTCTTGCCTCTATCACACTGGCTGACAGTATAATGACCACAGGCAATCTGAGATTCAGCTATGATGAAGGTAATTAAAGGACTCATTTAGTTTCGGTCTTCTGGGATCTATGCACGTAGTCAGAATAATCAATATATTATCATTTCCTTCCTCAGGTAGAATGGATTCCTGGAATCCTCCTACTGGTTACTTTTCAGGCACTGTGACACAAAGGTTTTATCACAATAAAAGCATCTCCTACCGTGCCTAGCAATGGAAGGATGTGGGTAGTGGAGGAGAAAAAAAGATTTGGAATTATAAAGAGCATGATGTGACTTCAGTGGAAAATTATTCCAATCATCAGGCCTATAAAACTCTAAGTGGAGAATTTGGTTCTCATCAATGCCTAGTCAAAACAGAAGTTCTCTGCTATCAGCAATAAACTTGATAAACAACCATACTTCCTCTCTTATGGATGGGAATTGTATGAAATAGAATTTATCATAACCCCAGGGTTTTCAGAGCACAAACCTGAAGCAGTACTACAAACAGCACGCCAGTCATTGTGCAAAGTTGCATGTTTTATTCATCTCCGCCATCAATAATAAAACACATGCTAGAGGGAAGATTGAATTAAGTTTCTATTTTTCTCAGGGGGATAAATATAAAATCAATGTCTTATGAAGAGGAGATTAAAAAGCATGCAGTCAAAAATTTAGGAAAAAATATTTTAAAAATCTATCTCAGTCATTTAACTTCTGAAATTATTAAATTGTTCTGAATTTCATGACATTTTTGGCATTTACCAGTTTTTTAAACTTGCATTTTCTTATGAATTTGTTTCCTTGTCTCAAATATTCACATTCACATCTAGAGTTTTTTAGTCTTTCTTTTAAAGAGACTTCAAAATTAATTAAGGATGCAGATGCCACAAAACCCATTTTGCTCTGCTTCTTATTTCTCCCTGCCATGGTAAAGTTAAGACCACCAATTACATTAAATTATCCCTAATATTAAAAATTGTGTGCATTTTTGTTAAGAGGAAGTATGTATTTCCTTGCATTAGTGTCTAATCCACAATGGTACATTAATAAAGGAATACAGAATTTAGATCAGTAATAATGATTATATTTAAAAATTTTTTTAAGAATGAATATATAATATCCAGGAGAGAAAAATTAAGTTTAAAAATTCCATGAAATTAAACACGGAATGTTTATATTTGGGACATCCCTCTATTCAACACCCACCACATAGTTTACATGTTTGTTGGGAGTTACAAGGGACATAAATTCAGGACAGGCCCTCAAAGAAAACCAAGACAGAAACACAAGATGCATTTCTGCAATCTTACAGTGAAGCCTATGATTGAACAAAAATCAGTGCAAAGGACAAGATAAGCTGTGAACCTAAGTGAATATGAAATAGCCTGGGATTTGGGGAAGAACAAACTGAAGTGGGTCAGGTGGGTGCCCTCCTTCTAACAGAAATTCCAGCAGGAGTAGAAAGATAAACATCATGACTCAATGTAGGTATCTTAGGCGCTGTACCTCCACTGAGTCTTTCAGGCTAAGGTGACTACCAAAAATTACACCCAATAGATGGATGAAGAGAAAATTATTCTCTTACAGAATGGAATACTTACAGTAAAATCTTCAAAAGTTAGATGATATCTACAATTAATCTTATGGATCGTGGCATAAGGTCACAGAAGAGAACAAAAGTCTTAAGATCAAGTCACCTTCATACCTATTCAGCTCCTGCACTTTTCTGATAGCGGGCAAGTTCCCTGACGTAAATGTTATCATCTGCAAAATAATGGGGCTACAGTTGAATTTCTTAGTTTCTTTCTCTATCTAAAAGCCAAGCCTGACAACAAGGTCCTGTGACTGGTGCCTGGATCTCAAGAGCCACAGCTTTCCTGACTTAATTGTCTTTGACAAGTTACTCAATCTCCCCTTGACTCAACTTCCTCAAGGGCCAAACAGAGATAACAATATCTTTTTCTCTTTCTAATGTATTTGACAGGAATGGTGAAATATTACACTGTTCTTAAACTAAAAGAACATTCTAAACTTAGCGTGCCATAGTGAATACTGAACCTCAGAAGGTCACTTGACAAATGCTAGTTTTTAGGGGAAAAATATGCTTGGGGACTTTAGGTATTTTACATGTGAAATCAAAGTATATTAAAGCACATTTGTATTCTCACAGCACTCTCTCACAGAACTTACCAAATTGCTAGTTATATAATATACGTTTAAGTTATTAATATGTATTCAGCATCTTTTCCTCTGAAAGGTAAGATACACAGTCAGCTGTTCCGTGGTGTTCTTCAGTCACTCAGTCGTGTCCTACTCTTCGCAAGCCTATGGACTGCAGCACGCCAGGCCTCCCTGTCTTTCACCATCTCCTGGAGCTTGCTCAAACTCATGTCCACTGAGTTGGTGATGCCATTCAACCATCCCACCCTCTGCCGTCCCCTCCTCCTCCCGCCTTCAATCTTTCCCAGCATCAGGGTCTTTTCCAATGAGTCGGCTCTTCACATCAGATGACCAAAGTGGCATGTAATAAATACCTAATGTGTTTTTACAAACATACATGGTTGAAGACATATGTTACATTTGAAGACCTTCAGAAAGAGAAATAGAACAATCTTCCACAATAATCCATTTCATCAAAAAAATTTTTTTAATCTTTTATCTCTGCAAATTGCTGCACAGAAATGCTAGATTTCCACCTTGTACACAGGATTCTCAACTATTTGAATATAAGCTTTATGCTTGTGTGTATGTGTGGGTGCCCAGTCGTGTCTGACTGGATGCAGCTCCATGGACTGTAGCCCTCCAGGCTCCTCTGTTCATGGAATTTTCCAGGCAAGAATACTGGAGCGGGTTGCCATTTCCTACTCCAAGGGATCTTCCTGACCCTGGGATCAAACCCACAATCTTATATCTTCTGCATTGGCAGGCAGATTCTTTACCACTGTGCCACCAAGGAAGACCATCATCTATCCTAATAATATCTGTAATTACATCTGAATTCTACAAAAGTCCCTTCATCTCTCCCCGAATTTCCAATTTTATGGATCCCACATCTTTCTTTCTCTTGGTTTACATATCTTTTCACTGTATACCACTTAGAAACTTCCTGAGAAGGAATACTGGGGGACAAATTTTTTCAAATACTTGGCCTTAGGGTGTTTTTAGGCAAACATCATGCGGGATTGACCACTCAGTCGACTACAGAGTTCTCAGTGGAAAATCATTACACTTGACAAATTTGAAGGAATTTATCTTGCACACAGTTTAGAATGTCTCCCTGAAATGACATTCTTCTTTTATTCACTTGATAACAGAGAACTCTTTCTCTCTTTATTTTATTTCTTAAATCTTTTTAAAAATTTATTTTTATTGAAGTACAGCTGATTTACAATGTTGTGTTAGTTTAGGGTGCACCGAAAAGTGATTAAGTTATACATACATATATTTTTTTCAAATTCTTTTCCCTTATACAAAATACTAAGTAGAGTTACCTGTGCTAAACAGTGGATCTTTATTGGTTATCTATTAGTACATAGTAGGTGTGTCTGTTAATCCAAAATTCCTAATTTATCTCAAACACACACACCCATTCCCTTTGATAACCATAAGTTAGTTTTCTGTCTCTGGATTTGTTTCTGCTCAATTCATTTGCATTTTTAAGATTCCACATATAAGCACTATCATGTGATATTTATCTTTCTCTGTCTGACTTATTTTGTTGTTGTTATTCAGTCACTCAGTCGTATCCGACTCTTTGAGACCCCATAGACTGCAGCACACCAGGTTTCCCTGTTCTTCACCATCTCCTAGAGTTTGCTTAAACTCATGTCCGTCGAGTCAGTAATGTCATCCATCCATCTTGTCCTCTGTCTACCCCTTCTCCTCCTGCCCTCAATCTTTCCCAGCATCAGGGTCTTTTCCAATGAGTCAGTTCTTCGCATCAGGTGGCCGAAATATTGGAGTTTCAGCTTCAGCATCAGTACTTCCAGTGAGTATTCTGGGTTGATTTCCTTTAGGATTGACTGGTTGGATCTCCTTGCTGTCCAAGGGACTCTCAACAGTCTTCTCCAGCACTACAGTTCGAAAGCATCAAATCTTTGGTGCTCAGCCTTCTTCAGGGTCCAACTCTCACATCCATACATGACCACTGGAACAACTATAGATTTGACTATAGGCACCTTTGTCAGCAAAGTGATGACTAAGCTTATCATAGACTTTTTTCTAAGGAGCAAGCAAGTCTTTTAAATTTCATGACTGCAGTCACTGTCGGCAGTGATTTTGGAGCCCAAGAAAATCGTCTTATTTCCATTTTTCCCCATTTATTTGCCATGAAGTGATGGGATCGGATGTCACGATCTTAGTTTTTTGAATGTTGAGTTTTAAGTCAGCTTTATCTACTCTCCTCTTTCACCTTATTTTGCTTAGTATGATAATATCTTGGTCCACCCATGTTGTTGCACATGGTATTACTTCATTTTTTTTTTATGTCTGAGTAACATTCTACTGTATTTAAATACCACATCATCTTTATCCATTCATCTGTCAGTGAACATCTAGGTTGCTCCCATCTATTGGCTATTGTAAATAGTGTTGCTATAAACACTGGGGTGCAAGTATATTTTTGAATTATAGATTTCTCCAGATATATGCCAGTGGAGTGGGATTGTGGGTCATAGTTTATTAACTAAAAATGAAATAACATTTGAATTTTCTATTGTCTCTACTTTTATATGCCAGTTGTTTCTCTGTTACGCTTTTTATTCCTGGAAATTTTTAAAATCTTGCCTTTATTCCCAATGTTCAGAAATTAATAATGATGTACATATCACTCACATTCTTTAAATCACTGTCCTGGGAAATTGGACCTGAATCTGGATAGCATGTCCTGTACTCCTTATTTCTGAAAAACCTGATAATCAATTACATACTTATCTATTTATGTATTTTTTTGCCCATATTTTTCTATTTTTGGAATTCCCATCAGTCATTGTTTCTTATAGATTGACCCCATACCTTTTTAATTCTTTCAGTTCTCACTATCCATCTTTGTACTTTTCCTACTTTCCATTATCTTTAATTTTTATACTACCTTATATTTTGAACTTCTATTTTGCTTCTCATAGCTTTAATTTCTGAGAGATTTTCAGATTTGTCGATTTTTTTATTATTATTTTAGAGAAACAATATATTCTTCCATTCTCTCAGGATAATAATTTATAGCTTTTCTGAAGCTTTCTTTTGCTCTCTGAGAGTCTTCATTTTCTGTGTTCCCTTCCTTTTTATTTGGATTTGTAACATTAGAGGTCTTCCTTAACTCACTGAGGAGTAAAGCACTGAATAAGTGGTCTGTCACTGCAGTTTGTGTCCAATCAATAGGGTTCACAAGATGCACATTGAGCTTTTCCACCAGAGTTGAAGATCCATGTTCAAGTGTATGAAGGTCTTTTGTCTGAGCTGGTTCAGTTCCTGCTCAGTTTCCCCGGAGAATCTGGGGTTTTGTGGAGACTGAAGCACCATCTCTTTCTTGACAAATTTTCATTCTCTGTTTTGCCGAGCACATCACCCCACCCCACCCCGTAAGTGTGAGACCAAATCCAAATACTCCCTGGTTCCATATTTGTGTATTTTTAAAATACACAAAAGTATAGGCTCCTATTTTAAAAGAAAGATTATTTTCAAAAAGGACACTTTATGATTATTTTAATGACAAGAATTAACATAAAATTAAATTATATGGTATACAGCATCAGTTCTACTCCAAAAGAAAATCTATTTACATGTGATTGTCTACTATTTTAAACATGTCCTCAAAATCTTTCTGAAAAATTATCCTTTTATTCATATTACAATCTTTCATAATTGCAATTTATACCATATTGCTCTCATTTTCCTCCCAAAGGAATCAAGTCCCTCTTAATAAAGGCTATATTAAAAGAGTAAGCCCTCATTAAAAGTAGGCCAGACATCTCAATTCAGATTTCAATGACCCCATTATACAATGCGGAATTAAATCTTAAGAAAGGACCATATTCTGCATTTCTTAAGTGTTGGGAGGTCTAAAAAATACATCTTCTGTCCCTTTTTGTCCCTGAGCTAAAAGGTTATTATTAAAAAATCAGATTGAGTTTTTTTTTTTCCTAACTGACTTCAAATGAACTGAAATAAACAATGCAGTGTAATTAAAACTAAGATTTGCAAAGCAAAAAGTCACTGCAGAGGCTCAAGAACAAACCAGATTAATAACTAAGACAGACTGGTAGACAAACCAAGTACATTAAATCCAGAGTGACAGAGAAAACCGGAGGGCAGACGCGAGAGCTATCAGGGAACTACTGGAAGAATGCAAATTATTGTACGACACTAGGAAAAAGAACAAGACAAAGCCTGCAAATGAACATTGCAGAGCTAGACTTCTCCCACATCTGTGTAGCCACATACTGCAAAATTTTACAGTCACAGAAAAATCTAGGTTTTTCAGCTCTTCTTGATAGTATGAGATCAGTCAACACTCACCCCATTTCCAACCAGGGATCAAACCTGCATCCCCTGTATTGAAAGGTGGATTTTTAACCACTGAACCACCAGAGCAGTCCCATCATATTTACCCAATACAAAGAAATGCATACTCACTGCAGAAATCATTAAAAATATAGAATGTGTAAAGGAAAAATACACATAATTTCACAATCTAAAATAATTACTATGCTGTTTGCTTTTAATACACATTTTTGTTAACTTGCTTGCTAAAATTTAATAGCAATTATACAAACAGAATTTACCATGTCATTAAAAACTTTTGAAATAATTTTTTTCTATGACTGTATCATATTACCTCATATTGTGTCATAATTTATTGCCCAAGGTTTGGGGACTGTGTTTCTAATACAGCATATTATAAATATTGCCATCATAAAAAATATTTACTAGCATCTCAGGTTATTTTTGTAGACAGCTAATGGGAGGAAGAATTACAAACCAACTTGTTTGAAACTATACAGGTAAACAAACTTACATGATTTTAGCCGTGTATATCTTAAGTCATAATGTAACCAGCGTTGGTTAGTTTTGTTTTAAAATATTTAATTATTTGGCTTTTGGAAATCACTGAATCAGCTGCTCATGTGTCATCTGTCATTCATTTTACTTATGGTATTTAGTATATACCAAAATATTTTGATCTTGAAGAGTCAAATATACTTTATTTTGTTAAAGGTTTCTTTCGTTGCTTTCTATGGTAAAATGTCCCAATGCCACTAAAACCAAGTCAATAAATTTGTTGAAGAATTATAACTATTTGTTCTTTTTGAAAAAATGTATTAATACTTCTGAAACTTTATTTGGTATATGATGGAGAGCTTTTATATTACCTTTTTGTTTGTAGCCACTTAAATTTAGAGTATATGGCACAACTGAAAGTTAACAGTATAAATAAAATATTAAACTAATTTATTATTCTGAATTTATTTTCTTAGGTTTAATTTCTATCATCAGGCTACCCTCATTGTTATCTTCATTTATGTAATAGGTTTTGTCTTTAAGGATATTCCCAGTTTGGCGTAAAACAAAAATAAGATTATGTTGAGTATAACAGGCTGCATTAACTGAACACTTGAAGTATTCTTTGATCATCCAAATATCTGAAATATCACTGTTACGAGATTCTTGTGAAAGATGGTCAAAAGCCAGTAAAGTATATATACCACATCTGGGTTCAGGAAAGAGAACTTTACCTGTCAAGCACTGAGTGGAAAGACACCCATCCACACCTGGTTTCCCAAGCACAGTGCCCAGCAGTTTCACCCCTGGATCCTTGGTTTCACAGTAAGCCTTGACAGAGGAACTGTCCTTGCTGGGCTGGCAAAATCTCCCAGGCATCTGCTTGTGTTTGATCTGTCTGCCTCCAAAAGCCCTTCTTTACTATTCTGCCTGTTTTCTCCTTACCTGGAACCCACCACTTCAATACCGTGTCACACTAGGGCAAACATCTGACAATATCTAACTCTGAAATGTATAGCTATAGAATCTCTCCTGTATTAAATGGAAAAAAGTTCTAAAGTGCACTAACCTAGTATCTAGTCCAACCACAGTCTGATTGCTATGGTTGTTGTTATAATTATTATTACTTATCTAGACAGCATATTAAAAAGCAGAGACATTACTTGGCCAACAAAGGTCCGTCTAGTCCAGGCTATGGTTTTTCCAGTGGTCATGTATGGATGTGAGAGTTGGACTGTGAAGAAAGCTGAGCACAGAAGAACTGATGCTTTTTTGAACTGTGGTGTGTTGGATAAGACTCTTGAGAGTCCCTTGGACTGCAAGGAGATCCAACCAGTCCATCCTAAAGGAGATCAGTCCTGGGTGTTCATTGGAAGGACTGATGTTGAAGCTGAAACTCCAATACTTTGGCCACCTGATGCGAAGAGCTGACCCATTTGAAAAGACCCTGATGCTAGGAGGGATTGGGGGCAGGAGGATAAGGGGATGGCAGAGGATGAGATGGCTGGATGGCATCACTGGCTTGATGGACAAGGGTTTGGGTAAACTCCGGGAGCTGGTGATGGACAGGAAGGCCTGGCGTGCTGTGATTCATGTGGTCGCAAAGAGTCGGACACGACTGAGCGACTAAACTGAACTGAACCTGCCAATATGCTACTGGGGAAGGATGGAGAAATAGCTCCAGAAAGAATGAAGAGGCGGGGCCAAAGCAGAAATGACACTCAGTTGTGTATGTGCCTGGTGGTGAAAGCCAGACTGGTACTGTAAAGAATAGCACTGCATAGGAACCTGGACTGTTAGAGTCTATGAATCAAGGTAAATTGGACATGGTCAAGCAGGAGATGGCAGGAGTGAAAATTGACATTTTAGGTATAAATGAACTAAGATGGATGGAAATGGGTAAATTTGATTCAGATGATTATTCTATCCACTTGTGTGGGCAAGAATCCCTTAGAAGAAATGGATAGTCATAGCCCTCATATTCAACGAAAGAGTTTGAAACGCAGTACTTTGATGGAATCTCAAATACAACAGAATGATCTCAATTTGTTTCCAAAGCAAACCATTCAACATCACAGTAATCCAAGTCTATGCCCAACCACTAAAAAAGAAGTTGCAGTTAAATGGTTCTATGAAGACCTACAAGACCTTCTAGAATTAACACCAAAAAAAAAAAAAAAAAAAGATGTCCTTTTCATCATGGGGGAATGGAGTGAAAAAGTAGGAAGTCAAGAGACTGGAGTAACAGGCACATTTGGCCTTGGGAGTACAAAATGAAGCAGGGCAAAGGCTAACAGAGTTTTGCCAAGAGAACACAGTGGTCATAGCAAGCACAATCTTCCAACACCGCAAGAGACGACTCTACACAGGTACATCACCAAATGGTCAATATCACTACCAGACTGATTATATTCTTTGCAGCTGATGATGGAGAAGCTCTACAAACGCAGCAAAAATAAGACCTGGAGCTGACTGTGACTCAGATCATGAGATACTTCTTGCAAAATTCAGGCTTAAATTGAAGTAAGTACAGCAAATCACTAGGTCTGTCATGTATGACCTAAATCAAATCCCTTATGATTATATAGTGAGGATGACAAATAGATTCAGGGATTAGATCCAGTAGACACAATGCATAAAGAACTATGGAAGGGAAGGAGGTTTGTAACACTATACATAAGGCAATGACCAAAACTGTCCCCAAGAAAAAGAAATGCAAGAAGGCAAAGTGGTTGTCTGAGGAAGCCTTACAAATAGCTGAGAAAAGAAGTAAAACGCAAGGGAGAGAGGGAAAGATATACCCAACTGAATGTCGAGTTCCAAAGAATAGCAAGGAGAGATAAGAAAGCCTTCTTAAGTGAACAATGCAAAGAAATAGAGGAAAACAATAGAATGGAGAAGACTAGAGATCTCTTTAAGAAAACTGGAGATACCAAGGGAATATTTCATGCAAGGATGTGCACAATAAAGATAAAAAGAGCAAGGACCTAACAGAAGCAGAAGAGATTAAGCAAAGGTGGGAAGAATACACAGAAGAACTGTACAAAAAAGGTGTTAATGACCTGGATAACCACAATGGTGTGGTCACTAACCAATATTCAGACATCCTGGAGAGTGAAGTCACGTGGGCCTTAGCAATCATTACTACAAATAAAGTTAGTGGAAGCAATGGAATTCCAGCTGAGTTATTTAAAATCATAAAAGATGATGCTGTTAAAGTGCTGCACTCAATATGCCATCAAATTTGGAAAACTCAGCAAGGGCCACAGGACTGGAAAGGTCAGTTTTCATTCCAATCACAAAACAGGTAATGCTAAAGAATGCTCAAACTACTGTATAATTGCACTCATTTCACAAGCTAGCAAGGTAATGCTGCAAATCCTTCAAGCTAGGCTTCAACAGTACATGAACCGAGAACTTCAGATGTTCAAGCTGGATTTTAAAAAGGCAGAGGAATCAGAGACCAAATTGCCAATATCCATTGAACCACTGAAAAATGCAAGGGAGTCCAAAAGTCTGTTCTATACATCTATGTCTCTTTTTCTGTCTTGCATATAGGGTTATCGTTACCATCTTTCTAAATTCCATATATATGCGTTCAAAAACCACTACAATATTGTAAAGTAATTAGCCTCCAACTAAAAAATAATTGGGAAAAAATAAATAAAATATTTTTGTATGAAAAATGCAAGGGAATCCCAGCAAAATGTCTACTTCTGCTTCATTCACTATGCTAAAATGTTTGACTCTGTGGATCACAACAAACTGTGGAAAATTCTTAAAGCGATGGGAATACTAGACAACCTCGCCCACCTCTTGAGAGGATCTGTATGCAGGTCAAGAAGCAACAGTTAGAACCAGACATGGAACAATGAACTGGTTCCGAATAGGGAAAGGAGTACATCAAGACTATATATTGTCACCCTACTTACTTAACTTATATGCAGAGTACATCATGGGAAATGCCGGGCTGGATGAACCTCAAGCTGGAGTCAAGATTGCTGGGGGAAATATCAATAACCTCAGATATGCAGATGACACCACCTTAATGGCAGAAAGCAAAGAGGAACTAAAGAGCCTCTTGATGCAAGTGAAAGAGGAGAGTGAAAAAGTTGGCTTAAAGCTCAACATTCAAAAAACCAAGATCATGACATCTGATTCCATCATTTCATTGCAAAGAGAAGGGGAAAAAATGGAAACAGAGACAGACTTTATTTTCTTGGGCTCCAAAATCATTGTGGACAGTGACTGCAATGATGGAATCATTGAGTCTGCATCACAGACTCAAAAGACATGAGTTTGAGCAAACTCTGGGAGATAATGTAATTGTGTAAGCCTGGCGTGCTGCAGGCCATGGGGGTCGCAAAGAGTTGGACACAGTTTAGTGACTGAGCAACAACAGCCTGCCTAGAGGCCAGCTTGAGTTTCATCTAGCTCTGTAATGAACACTCTGATACCACATTTAAAAAGCAAAAAGGAGAAGGGAGAAACAATACATTTCGAGAAAGTCATTTCTAATTGACAGTAGTGATGAACAGTAACCATCTTTACTCTGAAAACTAGTTACGTATATTTATGTGTTGAGCGTTTGATACTGTTCTATAATTAGATTAACAATGACTCAAAAGTCAGCACTGATGCAAAGTTTCCTACAAGTTTCTGATGGTTGCTTTTAAGTGTCACCCGGACTAGACCACAGGGTGACCAAATATTTGAATAAACTTTGTTCTGGGTGTGTCCTTGAGGGTGTAGCTGGATGACAGTAACATTTGAATACACAGATCTAGTAAAAGGTCATGGTCCTCCTCATTGTTGGGCTGCACCCAATCCGCTGAAAGCTGAATAGAAAGGAAAGGCAGAGTAAATGTCACTCTGCCTATCTCTAAACTGAAATAGTCTTCTGCCCTAGGACTCAGATTGCTACTGAAACTTAGACCATCTGCTCTCCTGCTGGTAGACCATGCATCCTGGGACTTATCCTCCTAACCATATGAGCCAATTCCTTATACATACGTGCACGCACACACACACACACACGAAAATATATAATAGAACAAATCTCTCTATGTATACATGTCTATATATAATAGAATGAGCAAACAAACACTAATGGTTCTGTTGCTCTGAAGAACCCACACTAAAGCAGAGTGAATAATAACAATATGAAAGTTTTCTTTAAATACTTAGATAAAATGTGTAATGACTTTTTTTGCATGCTCAGCTGCCCAGTTGGGTCCAATTCTTGCAGCCCTAAGGACTGTAGCCCACCAGGCTCCTCTGGCCATGGGATTATCCTCGCAAGAATATTGGAGTGGGTTGCCATTTCTTCCTCCAGGGGATCATCCCAATCCAGGGATCTAACCCAGATCTCCTGTGGCTCTGGCATAGGCAGATGGATTCTTCACCATGAGAGAATTCTTGAGTGTGCTTATACATGTAGTAGTCATGAAATGTGCTTTTTTAAAATCAATATAAATGTCCCAATTGGAATTTTCTCATTTAAGTGCCAACAGATTGCATTTAACTTAGAATATTTTCTACAAAAAGTCCTTTGGAAATTCATTTCTTCATTTTTAAAACTATTTATACCAAGTATACCATAGATATTTCTTACTTCATGTCAGCATTTTGCCCATGTACTAATGAACTATATTGTAACGTGAGCATTGTTCTCAGACTAGGGAACAGACTGGTGTCATTGGAAGAGTTTAGGTTCTGGGTACAGACAATCCTTGGTTGTAAAGTCCAGATCCACCTTTTGGGATTTAGGAAGCCACTTACTTCTGGAATGGCTCATTTTCCCTTCAGAATTATGGAAACAGCATTAGCCCTAAACTGTAGAGTGACTAGAAAATTTCAGATACTATGTAAACAATATGTGCCACATTACATGGCATTATTAGCATCACAGTTTTCTATTACCTCCAATCTGAAAAATCATATGACTAATACTATTAGAAATTTTAGAAATTAAGTTAATCAATCAATCAATCATCAAAACAGCTTTAAAAGATCCTCTGATAAAATTAAAGAATCTTTAGTAGCAACTATTATGATGATCATTTCATCCTGATTAGAAACTTTTTTCCCTTCATGCAAATATCCAGGTATCTTTTAAAAGGGCTGAATAGCTATAAATTCAACTTTATTAAAAGATCCTAAGTTTACTAACTAATTTTACTTTAATGTATTAACGGTATTAACTTATTACATCTCAAAAGATTTTGGAAAAGTTTTATGTTTTAGAATAGTGACACAATTCATAGAGAGAATTTGTTTTAGAGGGAAAAAATAAAACAAAGAAGTATAGCTTTAAAAATGTCCTAATAAGTTTCCAACTTTATCACCCAGACAACTTATATTTAATTTCTGTTAAAATAATAATGTCACAGAATTTGAACAGAATTTACCTTTACTTAGATAACAGATTAAGAAAGCAGTAAAGATTGAAATAGCATTACTTCATAGAATAGTTTAGAGATTTCAAAGGCAGCTATGTAACTCATTTAACTATCACGTGTAGGTAAGAAAAGTTGCAAAGGTAATAAATAAGAAAACAGGAGCATCATTCCATAACTAGAATCTCTTTCCTTTTTGGGTGATTTAAAAGCATCATATTGAAATCACTCTTTGTCTGTGTGCTATGTCCATACATTACTGAAAAACTGATCTCTTACATTCTATCTAAATTATGGATAAAAGCTATGAGTTCTCGGATGATAATCCTACAATTTTGAAATACAAAATAAATTTAGCAATATCTAGCTTAATTGCCAAGTTTTATTTATTTATATATATTTTTATAAATATGAATTCTACAAATCCACATAAGATATATACAAGTTATATGTATGTAAAATATTCACATTTTGTTGATGTTATTCAGTTGCATTCACCTGTTAGTAGGTATCTGAATGTATGCTTCAAGCGAAGGGTAAACTAACTATGAGACCAGTTTCAAATGATTTCATTCACTCCTCCTGGCTCCCCAGGCTTAGAAATTAATTTCTACCCTGTTGGGTTGGCTCTGTGATTCCATTCAGAGTGGCCTAACGGCTTCAGGATGAAGGGAGATGAGGCACTCGGCCGCGCTTCAGACACAGAATCTCCACAGTCCAGGATGCGCCAGAGCTGGCTCCCGCCGTACACAGCAGAGCCTGCGCCCAGGCCCTCGCTTCAGAACTTCCCTTCCTGTTCCCTGTCCACTATCAGCCTCTCATTCCCCTCCTGCTTGGTGTGTGTAGGTCTACTTTTACTGCCTCCATCCTTCCCTCTTTGTTCTTTTTTCCCCCGTTTCCCAGTTTATTGTTTTTCCACCTTCATTGTGGTATAATTGATAAAATTAAAAGTGTATATATTTAAGGCATAGAATGGGCTTCCCGTAGAATGGGCTCAGCTGATAAAGAGCCCACCTCCAATGCAGGAGACTCAGGTTCGATCCCTGGGCCAGGAAGATGCCCTGGAGGAGGGCATGGCAACCCACTCCAGTGTTCTTGCCTGGAGAATCCCATGGACAGAGAAGCCTGGTGGGACACAGTCCATGGGGTTGCAGAGAGTCAGACACGACTGAGCAACTAACACACAGGCTCACAAGGCATAGAATATCCTTTTTCATTGGTGTGTGTGTGTCCTCAGTCATGTCCGGCTGTTTGCAACCCCCACACACTGCAACCCACAGGCTCCTCTGTCCATGGGTTTTCCTAGCAAGAATACTGGAATGAGTTGCCATTTCTTCCTCCAGGCAACCTTCCAGGTATCGAACCCGCGTCTCCTGTCTCTCCTACATTGTAGGCGGGATCTTTACCACTAAGGCATTTGGGAGTCGCTGTTTCATATATGTATACCTCGTGATATGATGGCCACATCAAGATAGTTAACATAGCCTTCACCTCACATAGTGACAAATTCTTTGTGTGCGATGAGAACACACAGGATCAAGCCTCTTAGAAAATTTCAAATCACAGAAAATATATAAAAAAACATAAAACCATGTTAATAACTGCAGTTACTATGCTGTACAGTAGATCTTTAGAACTTACTCATATTACATAACTGAAGCATAGTACCCTGGGACCAAAATCTCCCCACTTCCACCTCCTCGAACCTGGCAACCAGCATTCTGCTCTCTGCTTTTAGATGCTCCATTTTTTTTTTTTTTTTTTGGATTTCATGTGTGAGATCTTACATATTTGTCTCTATCTAGTCTATCTCATTTAGCAAAATGCCTTCCAAGTTCATCCATGTTGTTGCAGATTTACTTCTTTTTTAAGGCTGAATATATACATATATGCAGGCTTCCCCAGTGGATCAGAAGTAAAGAACTCATCTGTAATGCAGGAGGCACAGGAAAGGCAGGTTTGGTCCTTGGATCAGGGGGTCAGGAAAATCCCCTAGAGAAAGAAATGGCAACCCACTTCAATATTCTTGCCTGAATCTCATGGACAGAGGAGCTTGGCAGGCTACAGTCCACTGGGTCACAAAGAATCAGACACGGCTGAAGCGACTGAGTATACACACACACACATATATATACACATACATACATACATATATCTATCTCACATTTTCTTATATATTCATCAACAAACATTTAGGCTGTTTCCATATCCTGGATACTTTAAATATTGCTACAGTTAACATGATGCAGATACCTTTTCAAGATACTAATTTCATTTATTTTAGATAGATATCCAAAATTGTGAATGCTGGATTATATGACAGTTCAATCTTTAATTTTTTGACAAATTGCCATACTGTTTTCCATAATAGCTATACTAATGCACATTCCTACTAACAGTACAAAAAGGTTCCCTTTTATCTACATCCTTGCCAACAAACTATCTAAAGAAGAAATTAAAAAAGAGTCCAATTCACAGCAGTGAACAATAAGCATAAAGTATTTAGGAATAAACTTAACCAAAGAGTTGAAGGAATTAAAGAAAAAACAAAGAAACGAATGTCTTTACATTTATCTCTGTCTTCTTTAACTCCTTCATTAGTATTTTATACTTTTCAGTGTACTAGTCTTTCAATTCTTTGAACATTTCAGGGATTACAAAATTAGTATTGTTAAAATGTCCATACTACACATAGTGGTCTACATGTTCAATGCAATCCTTATCAAAATCTAAATGACAGTCTTTACAGAAACAGAAAAAAACAATCTTCAATGTCATGTGGACCCACAAGAGACCCAGAATAGCCAGAGCAATCTTGAGCAACAACAGAGCTGGAGGCATGATACAAAATACATTACATAGCTATAGTAATCAAATCAGTATGGTACTGGCATAAAGACAGAGACCAATGGAACAGGATACAGAGCCCAGAAATAACAACACACATCTAGAGTCAACTGTTCCTAGACAAGGCGCCAAGAACGAAAAAGAGGGAAAGAACAGTCTCCTCAATAACCACTGTTGAGAAAACTGCACAGCCACCCGTCGAAAAATGAAATTTCATTCTTATCTCCCACTACACAGAAAAACCAACTCACAAATGGTCTTAAATATAAGACCTGAAACCGTAACTCAGGAAAAAAATATAAGGAAAAGGCTTCTTGACATTTGCCTGGGCAGTTATTTATTTATTTATTTTAGCTATGACTCTAAAAACACAGGTAGAAAAAGCAAAAACAGGCAACTGGGATTGCATCAGGCTAAAAATCTTCTGCACAGCAAAGCAAACAAGTGACAGAATGAAAAGGCAACCTACAGAATGGGAGAAAATATTTGCAAACTAAGATGTCTGATAAGGAGTCAATAAGCAAAATATATAAGGAACTCAAATAACTCAATAGCAAAAATAAATAACCCAATTTAAAAACATTGGTTTTGGACATGAATAGACTTTCCTAAAAAGAAAACCAACAGGGATTTCCCTGGCAGACTAGTGATTAATATTTCACCATCCAATGTAGGGGGTGCAGGTTCGATCCCTGGTCAGGGAGCTAGCACCCCACCTGCCTCGCAGCCAAAAAATAAAAGAGCAGAAACAATACTGTAACAAGTTCAATAAAGATTTTAAAAGAAAGATAGACAAATGACTATCAGTATATGTGAAGATTTTTCCTTTAGTTGCATTATATTTTCCTCCTAAATTTATCTATCAACAAAACACCTATGAAAACTAAATGTTAACATTCACCATTCTCAATATTTTCTCTTATAGGACAAATAACTGAATTCAGTGTTTTTTTTTG
This sequence comes from Cervus elaphus, assembly GCF_910594005.1. Taxonomy (NCBI): domain Eukaryota; kingdom Metazoa; phylum Chordata; class Mammalia; order Artiodactyla; family Cervidae; genus Cervus; species Cervus elaphus. Next base: position 10,392,401 of record NC_057842.1, on the reverse strand, counting down.
TTGTTGTTTTGTTTTTCTTTTCAGTATGTCCTGAAGTTGCCTTCTGTTTACTTGTTTCTCCTCAATAATGTTGACCTCTTTGCTTATCAGAGCCACTGTGATCAGTATAGAATGAGATTTCAAACAGAAGGTTACAGTAACAGTGAAAGGTGGAAGTAACTATTTCTGCCAATAAAAATGTAAGCAGAACTGATCCTAGTCCATAACAACCTTACAAACTTTCCCTTTCCTCTGCTTGGGTACAAGAATCTCCATGTCCCTATGGGGTATGGAGCCACAATAAAGGAATCTGAATCCTAATATCACCTCCTGAAGGAAAGCCACCCACAAACTAGGAACGAACACCTTCACTGAACTGTTCTGTGAGCAAGAAATACATTTTTATTGTGTTTAGCTACTAAAACTTTGGAGTTTGTTACAACAGTAAACATTATCCAACTAACATACTACCAGTCTCTTTTTTGGTCTAGACTTGAATATATTCATAGTAATCTAACAAATATTTAATTTTATGCAAGTACCTTCTATACAATTTGAATGTTGAAATCCCAGCATAAATATTCACAAGATGATTCACAGAAAAGGTGAAAATCTAAACAATAAATAAACTGGAATAAAATTTAAAAGAAAAGGAGGTTAGAAAAGTCATTCACTTGTATTTATGTGCATAATACTAAAACACCTGTCAGGTAAGTCACTGGAGACTTTAATATCGTTTTGAAATTTTTTATTATAATTATTACATTCATTTTATTTGTTATTAGCATTATTGTTTTAATTTACATATTCTGATTTTCTGAATCCTGGAATTAATGGAGTGCTAAGATTGTTAGACTACTGACAACCCTGCATATTAAAAAATCATACTAAAGTTCAGGAGTATGAGAAATTCTAACAAAGGTAGATGAGAAAGTGGCTATTAGACTCAGTAGGAAGGAACCCTGAAAATAAAGATCCGAACCTGGATGTACTCCCCAACGTCATACATTTCACTCCACCTAATTTTCTTCTGATCACATCCACATTCCAAATTGCAAATGAATGCAACTGTTTTTCTAACCACCATTTTTCATTCTATACGCCTGTCATTAACCTGTTCTACAGCAGGGATCACAGATCCAAACGCTTACAGTGTGTAGGGCCTCGCCCAGGACTTCAGGTTATACCTCCCAGATAGCAGTGAGTCTGTGACGAAATGGGGGAGGCTGCACCCTTTCTACAAGGAGCAGATACCAGGCTCCAAGCAATGCTAGCGACTCTGAATCTTGGATTTTTTTTCCAGAAAAATTAACAATTCAGAGCTACACATGAAATTAACTTTTGAGACACTGCAAAGCAACCAAAATACAAGGTGAGCACAGCCCTGACCTGTGCGCTAAAGATTCTAACTGCCTGTGAATGAATGAGGGTGTATTTTTAATTGCTGAAAAAAAAGCAATGCAATGCTTTTGCTCCTCATTCAGGGGCAAAGATACTTTGGTCTCACTTTTGATTCAACATGACCTAAAGAGACAAGATGGCATTTTCTGTGATGATTTTATTAATGAAAGAACATCCACGAAGAGGGGAGCCTAGTGGTCCATGGGGCCACAAAGAGTCAGACACGACTGAGCTACTGAGCACACATCCATCAGTACTGTTAACTTTTTCAGTGTTATATACCTGATGGCATCACATTTTTTTTTTCACATAACTGAATAAAAAATTTGAATGCATCTTTTTGTGTAGTCCCCTCTATTACAACTTGAAATTACATTTTAAATTCCTATGATTCCATGTATATCAATAAATTCTGAATGTTCCACTGAAACATTCAGGTGGGGAAAAAAAAACACGAAAGGGAAAAATTGTGACATCCCATAAAAAATTCTGAGCTAGTGTCTGCAGTGACAAGAAGAAAATAACTTTAGAAAGCAATTCTTCAGAAAACTGAGAGTTATCAAAGATTTGTATTGAACCAAAAGCCAGTAGAAATGCACTGAAGACAGCAAATGTTTCACCAGTTAAGAAAAGAAATCTATGTGCAGTAACAGACTTTCAGTTTCACATACAGTTTTTGATCTGCTGTGAACCTCTTAAGAAATGCAAATGTCTGAATAAAAGAAAGGACAGAATCTTACCATATAAAGAAAACATTCTTGCCAAAAATTAATGTATGGTGTACTTCCTGTTTATGTATGCTTTTTGCCAAAAAAGAAATCATGAGCACTAAATAGGATTTATTTAATATTTCCGGAGTCAAACAGCAAAATTCACTTAGAACAAACAATATTCTGAAATGGTTAGGTCCTGAGTAACTGCATCATTTTTTCTGCAGATTGAATTAGGGACTCTTGGAATTTTTTAAAAGTATCCTTTTAAGGAAGCTATTTGTATTTAAATGCAGAATTACTAGACTAGAAATCCTTGGTTGCCAGACTCCTTATATGCACAGAAGAAATGTATAATTAATTCAACAAATATACATTAAAAAAGCACATTGTACGCATCACTATACCAAGAGCTATGGAGAACATAAAAGCAGTAAGATACTGTACTTGTCCTGGGGGATTTTACAGTCTGTTCTGTGGGAACAGAATACTACAGAAATATTAGAAAACAAAAAAGTGCATAACCATGTAGCTTGAAAGAGATTCACAACATAGGTAGGTGCTTAAAGCACAGTTCTTTGGCTGTGAGTTAACTTTATTGCAGTTTCATTATTGCATTAGCATTTCAGAAAGACAATACCATCCATAAAAATGGCATACTTTCCTTTAGGAAAGAAACAGACAACAAAATGTTGGAAGATAATTTTAAAGGAAAGTACTCTGTAGGTCAAAACATTCTGAATAAACAAATATACAAGTTTTTGTGTTGTTGTTTTTATACAAATGATAAAACAGGACAAAGAAAGTAAAGCATTTTGGGGGATGAATGGAAAACAAAATGATGAGTTGGATAAGAGAATGGACCTTTATATAATTCTATATACATGTTAAATGATGATAAATCTAACCAGAAAAAAAAAAAAAACTAAAGAAAATCATCAAACAGCAGAAGTGACATTCATAAACAGTTTGTCAATTACTACTTATCTGGGGATTGGGTGATTAGAAAGGGTCCAAATAACAAAGAGAGGACTTTTCCTAAGCTCTCCTCAGGGAGAAGCAGGGACCCCTCCCCCGGTAAGGGGCTCCATCACCCAGAGCTTCTACTCAGCATCTTATAGGCAGGTTTTAGCCTCTTACTTCACTTTGGTTTCATTTTTTCTTTGAATTATCGCATTTATTTCACTCAACGTTATTTCTCAGCTCTAAATACTATTTTTAAATTTTTAAACCCAGTTGCGGTTTTTGTTTTTTTTTTCCCCTCCTTGCTTTTCATCCTTTAGATAGCCTACCTTAAATATTCTGGGTACCTGTTTCTTTCACTACATTTTATTCTGGTTACTGGCTTTAAGCCTGAATTTAAATTTCATAGCAATAATTTATTATTTACCTCCTTTGCTTTCTCATCTTCTTTGAATTGACTATCAGTGAAACATAAGCTTAGAAGAAGGAATGTCAACATATCAGACGAAGGAGAAAGGAGCTTATCTTACTCCCTACTACCCTGTGCTTTACAATCATGGCTTCAGAAGAAAATGTTAAATTTTCCCTGACAATACCAATTGTTTGTGGCTGCCAACTGAAAACTGTTGCTCCCCATCTGGTTCTCGAAGAAGGAAGTCACTGGCCACTGCAGTCACAGACCTTCAAAACCACCTGAAAGGACTTCAGAGAGGAGATCAGGGGTAAGGCACTCTGTGCTCTGGGAAAAACTGGCAGAACAGGTCTTCAGACAGTTAGATATTTTCACAATATTTTATGAGCTCAATTTCTTGTATCTTCTCATATCTAGAAAAGCACTAAAATCATTAATGATGTCATTGGCTCTTTGCGACTAGCAGCAAGCCTCTGCCAAAATGTGTGGTTGACTGCAGGCACTCTATTCCCCAAAATCACATGTAACACTGATTTCCACCCCTGCCCACTCCACCCGAACTCCACCCCCTCTATGGAGCAATTCCTCAGAGCTACCTGAGAGGTTCTCTCCTGGGCTCAGTCCTCAGCTCAGTTCAGTTCAGTCCAGTCAATCAGTCATGTCCGACGCTTTGCAACCCCATAGATGGCAGCACGCCAGGCCTTCCTGTTCATCACCAACTTCTGGAGTTTGCTCAAACCCATGTCCATTGAGTCGGTGATGCCATCCAACTGTCTCATCCTCTGTCGTCCCCTTCTCCTCCTGCCTCCAATCCCTCCCAGCATCAGGGTCTTTTCCAATGAGTCAGCTCTTCGCATCAGGTGGCCAAAGTATTCCAGTTTCAGCTTCAGCATCAGTCCTTTCAAAGAATATTCAGGACTGATTTCCTTCACAACTGACTCCTTTGATCTTTTTGCTATCCAAGGGGTTCTCTCTCAAGAGGCTTCAGAGTTCTGATTAACTAATCTCTTGCCTTCAGGGATTGATTCATTTCCCCTGCTGGAGTTTGGGGGAAGGGCTGGTGTTGGCTACAGAAACTTCTCATCTTGAAATCACACTTTCTCAAGGCAACCATCCCCCTCAGGTTACCTAAGAGTCACCTAGTTAACATAACAAAACACCTTCTCAGGCTCTAATCACAGAACTTGTAAGGGTTTTAGGAGCTCCAACAACAGAGAAGACTCCACACAGGGACATCACCAGATGGTCTGCACCAAAATCAAGACTGATTATATTCTTTGCAGCCAATGATGGAGAAGCTCTATACAGTCAGCAAAAACAAGACCAGGGGCAGACTGTGGCTCAGATCATGAATCCTTATTGCCAAATTCAGACTTAAATTGAAGAAAGTAGGGAAAACCACTAGACCATTCAGGTATGACCTAAATCAAACCCCTTATGATTATACAGTGAAAGAGACAAATAGATTCAAGGGACTAGATCTGATAGAATGCCTGATGAACTATGGACAGAGGTTTCTGACACTGTACAGGAGGCAGGGATAAAGACCATCCCCGTTAGGCAGTTAGAATATGAAAAAGGAGTCCAGAATGGCAGTGGCTAAAGAACAAAGAAGGGAAATACCCGGGAAAATAGAACAAAGGAAGGTCCCAGGAGGAGAGTGAGGACCTCAGGTAGAAAAACATCACTCTTGGCTAGCCCAATTTACATAGGCAGGCCCAGAGAGAGGAAAAAAAGAGGAGCCAAAGGGCCTCGGGATCTCTCTCCCAAGAGTGCTCGCTCTCTCTTCTCCTCGCGTCTTTTGGGTTGGCATGCCCTCATGCCTTGAGGATATATTTTCTTATATTTTCTAAATAAAACTGATCTGTCCGAGAGCTATGACGCGTGGAGGGCTTTAACATCCGTCATCTCAAATTTTTGTTGTGATGAGACAGAACCAAGGAGATTACACACCCCTGACAATTCCCAAGAAAAAGAAATGCAAAGAGGAAAAATGGTTATCAGACAAAGCCTTACAAAAAGCTGAGAAAAGAATAGAAGCTAAAGGCAAAGGAGAAAAGGAAAAAAGACACCCATTTGAATGCAGAGTTCCAAAGAATAGCAAGAAGAGATAAGAAAGCCTTCCTCAGTGATCAGTGCAAAGAAATGGAGGAAAATAACAGAATGGGAAAGGCTAGAGATCTCTTCAAGAAAATCAGAGATACCAAGGGAACATTTCATGCAAAGATGGGCACAATAAAGACAGAAATGGTATGGACCTAACAGAAGCAGAAGATATTAAGAAGAGGTGACAAGGATACACAGAAGAACTATAGAAAAAACATCTTCATGACCCAGATAACCACAACAGTGCGATCACTCACCTAGAGCCAGAAATCTGGAATGCAAAGTCACGTGGGCCTTAGGAAGCATTACTACGAACAAAGCTAGTGGAGGTGATGGAATTTCACTTGAGCTATTTCAAATCCTAAAAGATGATGCTGTCAAAGTTTTGCACTCAACATGCCAGCAATTTCAGAAAACTCAGCAGTGGCCACAGGACTGAAAAAAGGTCAGTTTTCATTCCACTCCCAAAGAAAGGCAATGCCAAAGAATGTTTAAACTGATGCAATTGCAATAATCTCACACGCTAGGAAAGTAATGCTCAAAATTCTCCAAGCCAGGTTTCAACAGTACATGAACCATGACCTTCCAGATGTTCAAGGTGGATTTAGAAAAGGCAGAGGAACCAGAAATCAAATTGCCAACATCTGTTGGATCACTGCAAAACCAAAGGAATTCGAGAAGAACACCTACTTCTGCTTTATCAACTACACAAAAGCCACTGATTCTTTGGATCACAAAAACCTGTGGAAAATTCTGAAAGAGATGGGAATACCACACCACCTGACCTACCTCCTGAGAAATCTGTATGCAAGTCAAGAAGCAACAGTTAGAACTAGACATGGAACAAAAGACTCACTCCAAATAGGGAAATGAGTACATCAAGGATGTATATTGTCACCCTGCTTATTTAATGTATATGCAGAGTACATCATGTGAAATGCCAGGCTGGATGAAGCACAAGCTGGAATCAAGATTGCCAGGAGAAATATCAATAACCTCAGATATGCAGATGCCACCACTCTTATGGCAGAAAGCAAAGAAGTAACTAAAGAGCCTCTTGATAAAAGTGAAAGAGGAGAGTGAAAAAGTTGGCTTAAAACTCAATAGTCAGAAAACTAAGATCATGGCATCCAATTCCATCATTCCATGGCAAATAAGATGGGGAAACAATGGAAATAGTGACAGACTTTATTTTGGGGGCTCCCAAATCACTGCAGATGGTAACTGTAGCCATGAAATTAAAAGACACTTGCTCCTTGGAAGAAAAGCTATGACCAACCTAGACAGCCATTAAAAAGCAGAGACATTGCCAACAAAAGTCCATCTAGTCAAAGCTATGGTTTTGCCAGTAGTCATGTATGCATGTGAGAGTTGAAATATAAAGAAAGCTGAACACAGAAGAATTGATGCTTTTGAACCGTGGTGTTGGAGAAGACTCTTGAGAGTCCCTTTTACTGCAAGGAGATCAAACCAGTCCATCTAAAAGGAAATCAATCCTGAATATTCACTGGAAGCACTGAGGCTGAAGGTGAAACTCCAATACTTAGGCCATCTGATATGAAGAACTGACTCACTGGAAAAGACCCTGAAGATGGGAAAGATTGAAGGTGGGAGGAGAAGGGAACAACAGAGGATGACATGATTGGATGGCATCACCGAGTTGATGGACATGAATCTGAGTAAGCTCTGGGAGTTGGTGATGGACAGAGAAGCTTGGCGTGCTGCAGTCCACGGGGTCGCAAAGAGTTGGACATGACTGATGGACTGAACTGAACTAGGAGCTCTGTGTCAGGAACTGGGTCTAAGAAAAAATAAACATTTCTTATGATAAAGTATAATACCACACCTTCCTAATATGAGTTCCTGCGCTATGATTCTGGAGTACCAAAATCTACATTTCTCAGCCTTTCCTGTTTGTAGGGTTTTTGGTATAATTTAGTTTCACAGTATTAGACAGCTGTATACAGTATTTGAAAGACAGGTGCTCTCTGCCATAAGAATGCCCATGAGAGCATCTGCCTTCAGGGCGTGGTCCCTCGATGACGGTTGCTGAGAGACAGCACCAAGCTTCAGATTATGGCTTTAGCAATCGCTGCACAGTTTTGAGCCAATATCTGATCTAGTAAATTCCTATTCTCTTACTCATACCAAAGGGGATTATCTTGAGTTAGCTTATGCTCTACAGTATTTATCAGCTTAAAAAACACAAACATTTATAATTTCTCAAGATTATTTGGATCATCTGTGTGGTTCTTCTGAGCCTCAGGTAGTTCCAGCTTCAGCTGGATGGTCACACACCTGGGCCCGTGGTGGGCATGGTGGGGAAGGCTCGGTACCCGAGGGACACCCAGCGTGTCTGGATCCTCCCTTCTGGTCTCGAGCTTTCCAGGAGGCTAGCTCTAATGACAAGCATTTGCAGTGCCCCACAGGCCAAAGCAAATCACAGAGCACAGGTGATGACAACACAACACAGCATCTCGCAGCTTCTCCCATCTCGCATCTAGTTCCCTAACGCATGGATCTGGGCTGCCCACGATGAGATGCTTACTTTGACAAATAAAATATGGCAGAAAAAACATGCTGCTTAGAATCCTAGGCATAAACATGCCATGGGCACACAAGCCTTTCTGTGTTCCCCATTTCTTGATTACAAGCAATATGCTTCATTCAGCCTTATTGACCTTCCCCTGAGTTCCGAGAGGCAGTCTCAGACACTTACTGATCAGAGAATGGAGGGGATGCCAAACAAGAGGAGGAACAGTAAGGAAACAATAGTGCAGCCTTGGATGCAGCCTCAAAAAAGACAGAATGATCTCTGTTCGTTTCCAAGGCAAACCATTCAATATCACAGTAATCCAAGTCTATGCCCCGACCAGTAATGCTGAAGAAACTGAAGTTGAACGGTACTATGAAAACCTACAAGACTTTCTAGGACTAACACCCAAAACAGATGTCCTTTTCATTATAGGAGACTGAAATGCAAAAGTAGGAGATCAAGAGATCCCTGGAGTAACAGGGAAATTTGGCCTTGGAGTACAGAATAAAGCAGGGCATAGGCTAATAGAGTTTTGCCAAGAGAACGCACTGGTCATAGCAAACACCCTCTTCCAATAACACAAGAGAAGACTCTACACATGGACATCACCAGATGGTCAATACCAAAATCAGACTGATTATATTCTTGGCATCCAAAGATGGAGAAGCTCTATACAGTCAGCAAAAAAAAAAAATGTCTGGGAGCTGACTGTAGCTCAGATCATGAACTCCTTATTGCCAAATTCAGACTGAAATTGAAGAAAGTAGGGAAAACTACTAGACCATTCAGATATGACCGAAATCAAATCCCTTATGATTATATGGTGGAACTGACAAACAGATTCAAGAGAATAGATCAGATAGACAAACTGCCTGAAGAATTATGGATGGAGGTTTGTAACATTGTACAGGAGGCAGTGATCAGGACAATCCCTAAGAAAAAGAAATGCAAAAAAGCAAAATGGTTTTCTAAGGAGGCCTTAAAAATAGTTGAGAAAAGAAGAGAAGCAAAAGGCAAAGGAGAAAAGGAAAGATATTCCCATTTAAATGCAGAGTTCCAAAGAATAGCAAGGAGAGATAAGAAAGCCTTCCTCAGTGATCAATGCAAAGAAATAGAGGAAAACAATAGAATGGGAAAAACTAGAGATCTCTTCAAGAAAATTGAGATACCAAGGGAATATTTCATGCAAAGATGGGCTCAATAAACGACAGAAATGGTATAGGCCTAACAGAAGCAGAAGATATTAAGAAGAGGTGGCAAGAATACACAGAAGAACTATAGAAAAAAGATCTTCACGACCCAGATAACCACAATGGTGAGATCACTCACCTAGAGTCAGACATCCTGAAATGTGAAGTCAAGTGGGCCTTAGGAAGCATCACAATGAACAAAGCTAGTAGAGGTGATGGAATTACAGTTTAGCTATTTCAAAAAGATGATGCTGTGAAAGTGCTTCACTCAATATGCCAGCAAATTTGGAAAACTCAGCAGTGACCGCAGCACTGGAAAAGTTCAGTTTTCATTCCAATCCCAAAGAAAGGCAATACCAAAGGATGTTCAAACTACCACACAATTACACTCATCTCACACGCTAGCAAAGTAATGCTCAAAATTCTTCAAGTCAGGCTTCAGCAGTACATGAACTATGAACTTCCAGATGTTCAAGCTGGATTTAGAAAAGGCAGAGGAACCAGAGATCAAATTGCCAACAGCCACTGGATCATCTAAAAAGCAAGAGAATACCAGAAAAGTATCTACTTCTGCTTTATTGACTATGCCAAAGTTTGATTGTGTGGATAACAACAAACAAATTCTTAAAGAGATGGGAATACCAGACCACCTGACCTACCTCCTGAGATATCTCCACGCAGGTCAAGAAGCAACAGATAGAACTGGACTTGGAACAACAGACTGGTTCCAAATTGGGAAAGGAGTACATAAGGCTGTATATTGTCACCCTGCTTATTTAACTTTTATGCAGAGTACATCATGCAAAACGCTGGGCTGGATGAAGCACAAGCAGGAATCAAGATTGCCAGGAGAAATACCAATAACCTCAAATATGCAGATGGCACCACCCTTATGGCAGAAAGTGAAGAGAAACTAAAGAGTCTGTTGATGAAAATGAAAGAGGAGAGTGAAAAAGTTGGCTTAAAACTCAACATTCAGAAAACAAAGATCATGGTATCTGGTCCCATCATGTCATGGCAAATAGATGGGGAAACAGTAAAAAGCAGTGACAGACTTGATTTTTATGGGCTGCAAGGTCACTGCAGATGGTGACTGTAGCCATGAATTTAAAAGAAGCTTGTTCCTTGGAAGAAAAGCTATGACCAACCTAGACAGCATATTAAAAAGTAGAGACATTAGTTTGCCAGCAAAGGTCCATCTAGTCAAAGCTTTGGTTTTTCCAGTAGTCATGTATGGATGTGAGAGTTGGACTATAAAGAAAGCTGAGCACCTAAGTATTGATGCTTTTGAACTATGGTGTTGGAGAAGACTCTTGAGAGTCCCTTGTACTACAAGGAGATCAAACATCTTAAAGGAAATCAGTTCTGAATATTCATTGGAAAGGACTGATGCTGAAGCTGAAACTCCAATACTTAGGCCACCTGTGAAAGACCTGATGCATTTGAAAAGACTCTGATGCTGGGAAAGATTGAAGGCAGGAGGAGAAGGGGACAGAGGATGAGAGAGTTGGATGGCGTCACCGACTCAATGGACATGAGTTTGAGTAAACTCCGGCAGTTGGTGATGGAGAGGGAGGCCTGGTGTGCTGCAGTCCATGGGGTCAAAAACAGTCAGACACGACTGAGCAACTGAACTGAACTAGGGCAGGGTGCTGCTCCCCTCTCCAGGGATACATGTAACGATGTCTTTGAGCTATTGCACTGATCGTAAAGCCCCCACCAGGTGGGAGAAGCTCACTGTATGCTCCCCATAAGCATGCAGACATCGAGCAGTTGGAATCAGAAGGTTGAGGATGAGGACTCCAACTTACCTCACCGCTAATCAATCAGAAGAATGTCCGTAAGCTGATCACTCCCTCCTCTTTGGACCACTGCTATAAAACTCCTCCCTACCCTCTCCAGAATGGGACACACAGTTTTGAGGGCATTAGTCCGCATGGCCCCCTTTGTCTGGCAGAGCAATAAAGCTCCTCTTTCCTAGTTCATCACCCAAAACTGAGTCCTGGAGATTTAATGTGGAGTCAGGGTACAGAGGCCGCACGTGGCTTTAGCTTCCCCCACTGCTCTTTTGGGGGCCTTAGAATCATGCTGTGATGAAATGCGATCCAGTCTCGGAGAGACTGAGGGCATGTGGGGAAGAGCCAATGTGCGGTCAACCAGCTGATGTGGGAAAGCCGCCTTAGCTCCTCCAACTCCGTCGGGACGTCTGAAGAGAGCTGCTCTGCCCTTAGGTTAGCTGTGTGACCATCGAACCTTCTCAAGCCAGTTATGCTTAAGTTGCTGGTTATTTAACTGAACTTATTGCAACTTTTATCATAATATATGTGTATTTCAGCAACAAAGTCTATCTTCTGGGATTGGAAAGTTTTAACATTACTACACAGTACTTTCTTCTATCCTCTTTATACTCATGGGAAAACAAATAAAAATAGAAACACATGGAAGCAAATGAAACCAATCCATAATCCTAGAAATAAGACAATAACATTTATGTGTGTTTCTATATAGTCTATACATGTAGCCATAATTTAAAACCAACCTCTGGCATCAGAGTTACAATTTTCTATCTTTTTTCACTTAACATTATATCATGGGTCATTTTTCCATTATTACATTTTCAAAACCATGAATTTGAATATCCATATTCATACAAAATATAACTAAATTAATCATCTATTTATTATTGGGCATATGAATTTTTCCAGGTACTGACAAGTATAAATAATACAGAAGACTATTAAAGGGTTCTGTGAAAATTCAGCTATATTCTTAGAATGACAAATTATTGGTTTAAATCTATTCGTACATACTGCCAAAATCCCTTTTATATATTTTTTACTAATAGTAGTCTAAGAAAAGGCACCTATGACTTCAATGTTATTATCAGTATTATCTTCTTTAACATTTTTTTATTTGACAGATTAAAAAACTGGTATCCTAAATGGTATCCTAATTACTATATCAGTCATATTTCATTACTAGTGATGTTCTGTATTCATATATATTTACTGCTCACTAGGATTTAGTTTTTTATTTTCTATTCATATCTTTTATTCTGTCATTACAGTATTTTTTGTCTATACTAATTTAAAATAATGCTATCCAAGCAGAGTGGAAAGCAAAAATTTGATTTAAAAGAGAGCTATTTATGCAGTAAGGACATTAATCTATATATTTAAAATATCTTTCCCATTTGGAAATTTGGCTTTTAAGTTTGATTATAACGTATTCTGATATGTATTAGTTTTCTTTTCCTTTTCTTTCACTTTTTGGTGGTCAATTTTATTAAAATTTTCTTTGCATTTTCTTCTATTTTTTCTAATATTAAATATCCTGAGATTAAATATAAATATTTTCTTTCAAAGTTTGAAGTTATTTTTTTACATTTAACACAGTGACCTGTTTTCTCCATCTATACTTTTTTTCCATTAGCATAAGATTTGAGGGGAGATTTTTAATTTGTAGTTTTCCAAATAGCCTAGACCTCCAACACTATAGGTTGAATCCTTGGTTGAATGTGTATTTGTTGGCAGTGCTTCTCTTACTGAATATTAAATTTCCACGTACATTAGGGTTTTAGACCTTTATATTAAATATCACTGATAAATGTTAATTGTTGGGTAAATACTGACACTTTTTACTTATAACTTTACAATTACATGATAATTAAATTCTCTTCAGAGCTCTTTCAATAAGAAGAATGGTATTAGAATAACATTTGCAAAGTTTCCATTTTAAAATCCACCAGATTAGCAATTTGACTTTGGAAAAATTAACATTTTCATAATTCTTAGTTATATCACCTAAGAAAACAGCATAGTTTTACATTTAAAATATTGTATTTTCTCCAAAGTGATATACTTTTTCCTCAAATTTTCCTAATAAACTTTTATTAAGGTTGTCTGTAGTTACGTTATGAAATTTTGCTATTGTTGCTATTGTGAATTGACTCTTTATCAAGTTGATTTCTTTTAAATTTTATTTGGAAGACATATTAATTCTAAGAATTGTTTGATTCTCTAAGGTTGTGTGGGCTTCCCTCATAGCTCAGGTGGTAAATGCAAAATTCATATTGTCAGAGTTTCTAAAGTTTGCTTTATGAGTTTGTTGCCTTGAGCTAAACAGAGGAGGTACCACTGCTGACTTTGAGCAGATAAGGATCTATGAGTTAGTATTTTCAATTTAAATTCAATTTCAGTAGAAGTGTGAAATCTCCAAGCAGTCTGACATGTTCTGCTTAAATGTGTACTATGAAATGTTTGTTTTCATCATATGATGAGCAAATAATCACTATAAATCTTAGCAAATTCCCCATTTAAGTAATTTTTAAGCCATTCTAGAATTATAAATCAAACTATAACTTGATCACAGCTAACAAAACCAAGTTTGATATTCCTGTTTTGGTTACATTACCTTTCCCTCAAAGTAAAAAAAAAAAAAAATCAGTTCTATATGGAACACTGTAATTTGTTACAAGGTAGTCTGACTCTAAAATAACCCACCAGAACCAGATAAACACTCAATTCTACAGGTAGTACTACTCACAGCAATGGGTCAGCTTCACATTTATAGAATACTAAAAATAATCAGTCATCAGTTTGCACGTGACAACTTCTTTTCCAAAGAGTATAAACCACACTTCCTTTTAAATTACTCATTATTTTGACCTTTAGCCTAACAAAATCCTATGACATTTATATCAAGATATTTTACCATTATTTTTAGGGTAATTATACTTATGGACTTCAAAAAACAGTTTTGACATACACAAGTCTTCAAAATTTAAAAGAAAATGAAAATAGCTAATGACAAAATTAATAATGTTAAGATAAAATCTACAGTTGTTACTTTTTTATAACAAATTAATAACACATCCTTTTCCTTGAAATACCTTTATAGCCTGAAAAATAATAAGCACTTACAAAAATCACAATATGTTACTTTCTGGGGCCCCTGTCCAAAAGAGAAACAGCTATACTTCCCAAGAGGACTGTGACAGGCACAGGTATCCACCAAAAATTGTAACAAATAAAGACCTATTTGGTCACTTCTCTACCAGAGAGGAACAGTCATAGATACACAGAATCTTTAAAGTAGGAAGTGACCTCCAAAACACAGGTCTAAGAGTCAAAACCTCTATTTTGGCAGTGGTCACACACCTAACATAAATGTATAAAGCAGCTGTAGGTAAGCTGTTGAGTCTGAAAAGAACGGTGACTTCATGCCCTGATGAAGGCATTTAAATTAAAAATGCTTTGAACACTGTGCTAAAACATCAAAACGTTTCTCCAGGCAGATTCAGGTCTGCTAGTCTACGACTCTAGAACTCATCTATGAGACATGTCAACAATGAAGATCATGAGACTCACAGAAGTGTCTCATTTAAGGTGAGAATAAATAAAGCCTATAAAGATATTCTAACTGGGATACATATATCAATAAAGATAATTATTAATGATATTAAACCTTAGAATACATCTATTCATCTGTTGATGTTAGATAAACTTTCAAGAGATACTGAATCATTAAACCTGGGAATATAGAAATTAGACACTAATATATTGATGCTTCTGTGATATAAATTTACATCAGTATGGCTGCAGCTTATAATAATATCAAATTTTACTTTATGTAATACACTTCATGTGTCCATTGACATTAACTGCCACTCCAAAGATTAAAGATGAACTATTGGAATTATTTTATCAAGTATTACATTCAAAATATTTACAGTTACTTATTCAAATCGATTCAGAATTTAAAGTGAATTCAAACAAAACAGACATATGATATTAGCCCCCAAAAGTTCCAACCATCATCATAATGATGGTGATGATGGTGACAGCTAAACATTATTGTGCAATCATTAGAGTACGTTTGTGCTTGGTCACATCTGACTCTTTGTGACCCCGTGGACTACAGCCCAACAGCCTTCTCTGTCCATGGGATCCTCTAGGCAAGAATACTGGAGTCTGTAGCCATTCCCCCTCCAGGGGATCTTCCAGACCCAGGGATCAAACCTACATCTCCTGCATTAGCAGGTAGATTCTTTACCACTGAGCCACCTGGGAAACCCATTATAGCATATGGTTCTTGGCTAAGCCTCAATGCAGTTTTGGGTTACAGCTACTGTTATTTCCCCTCCCCCCCAGGAGGTATACATGTTGTACTAACATATTATAATTTTAATTCAGGGAAAATTGTTCTGAGAAAAATATCTTGGACTACAGTTAAAGGCTGCATGAGAGCTGCATTTTTCCAAACCTTTCCTCAATCCTTGAAACCCAATGAGCACAATGAAACATATATACAGGGCAAGACTGACTCCATTTTCATCAAAGAGAAGAAATCACCATAACCCCCAAACACCAGCCACAGAGAACCTACAAATAACATGAAGTGGGGCGTGTAGATACAGAGTGACACTTCACTCCTCACCTTCCAGCAGGTCACAGAGTTCCCTAGAGGGTCCTGGCCGAGACAGAGGGCTGAGCTGATGCCTGGTGAAAGTGAAAGGGGTGAGATCCTATGATTTAAAGTGATCTAATCTGATCCACACACTAGGCATCTGAACACAAAAAAATGAGAGACAGACCCTCAACCAACCACTGAAAAGGAATTAAATAAAATTACTAAGAATGTGTAAGACTGAATTCTGATGCTGCTCCAATAACTCACTTGCAACCACACTCTCTCCACCCCCAAAACTCAATCACTAGTCCCCCTCCCATGAAACTTTTCAGCAAGTATCTGGGGGCAGTGAAGTGTGGAGCGGTGAAGATGGACTGCCCTGGTGCAGACCAGCATTCTGCCTGATGAGTCCTACATTAATTATCACACACAACCACCGGTCCTCAACTTTCTCATCTGGGTCAGAGCAGCATGAAGACACTAGAAGGACAAGATATATTATTCTAAACACCAAACACATCTTGAATATTTTCATACTGCTCAAAAAAATACAGTTTTGAGAGTGATGGTCCATCAGCTTTATGAACTGATGATATTGTAAAATATAAAAAATGTAATTAAGATTATTCTATTTTTCAAATGTAGAACACACTAGGGGAATTAAAGTAAATTAGGGCAAATGAGAACACTGATCATTAACAAAATGACAAATATCACTCAGCATATTTTGCTCCATTTACAAATAATCCTTTTATCCCATGAATGGAACTTCTATGTTCAAATTCTGCTGACAGGGTGATTTTCCTATTGACTCTCATGCTTTTAGTGAAAATTAAATTCCACAGAAACTGCCACAGTGCAGATGTTTTAGTTGGGTTACTTGTAATTTATAGATAATGTAACTCTAAAGATCACAATCTGTGGTATGCTAAAATGCAATACTTGAATCATTTGGCTTTCACTTAATACTGAAGTTTTTAAATGAAGAAGGCACAGCAGAAGGCCAAGGACTCAGTTCAGCTCTTTGTATTTAATTCTGGTTGAAATCAAGGCAATGCGCTCATTGATAGCTGGAAATTTCTATTTTAAAATTATTTCTATTCAAAAGCCTTTAACAACTTCCAAAGAAAGAAGGAAAACATTTCAAGCAGGCAACACTGAATCCTATCTTCTTTAAAGGCAAAATGTGCCTTCCAAAATAACTCTCAGTTCTTATAAAGCACTATAGGCAGAACACATACAGATATTAATGGCAGATTTTAGCAAATGTAGGCAATTTAATGAACACAAGAGTAGCTGCATAGG
Organism: Cervus elaphus; assembly: GCF_910594005.1. Lineage (NCBI taxonomy): Eukaryota > Metazoa > Chordata > Mammalia > Artiodactyla > Cervidae > Cervus > Cervus elaphus. The sequence goes on along the minus strand of NC_057842.1, from coordinate 10,375,388 downwards.
TTTGGCTGGATAATTTAATTCTATCAACCTCAAATTGAAAACTCCGAAAATATACAGATTTCTTCAAATATGAAAGTGTGATATATGTTTATGATATACGTTTATAATTTACTGTGCAAATTTTTGGTAAGTCAAACTTTTAATTTCTAAAAAGAAAAAAAATGTGACTCCAAAATCAAGAACTACTTTCAACAGCTTTTCAAAATACAATTGATGGGGAAATGGTAGAGTTCTATGTATAAATTATGTAATGAACACAAACTATATTGTATAAAAAACACCATTAAAATTATTTCTTAGAATCTAAATAGTATACTTCATATTTATGAAGCTCCAAAAACTTGGAATAACAGAGGTAAGTTAAAAGAGATATAAATTGTTTAAATTTTTTCTTATCTATTTTAGTTTTTATTATTTTGAATAAATTATTGAAAACTGATAAAATGAGCATAATAAAAATTTCTTGTTTATTTGATAAACAGGATTTTATCACGTGTGGAAAGAAACTTATAACATCTTCTTTCATGACAAAAATAACATCAGTTCTTAGAATCTCAGGTATTAACTTTTTGTTTTTTGTGGTTTTTTTTGGTTTTTCTACCATATTTTATTTTATTTATTTATTTATTTTTTATTAGTTGGAGGCTAATTACTTCACAACATTTCAGTGGGTTTTGTCATACATTGACATGAATCAGCCATAGATTTACACGTATTCCCCATCCCGATCCCCCCTCCCACCTCCCTCTCCGCCCGATTCCTCTGGGTCTTCCCAGTGCACCAGGCCCGAGCACTTGTCTCATGCATCCCTCCTGGGCTGGTGATCTGTTTCACTATAGATAGTATACATGCTGTTCTTTTGAAACATCCCACCCTCACCTTCTCCCACAGAGTTCAAAAGTCTGTTCTGTATTTCTGTGTTTCTTTTTCTGTTTTGCATATAGGGTTATCGTTACCATCTTTCTAGATTCCATATATATGTGTTAGTATGTTGTAATGTTCTTTATCTTTCTGGCTTACTTCACTCTGTATAATGGGCTCCAGTTTCATCCATCTCATTAGGACTGATTCAAATGAATTATTTTTAACGGCTGAGTAATATTCCATGGTGTATATGTACCACAGCTTCCTTATCCATTCATCTGCTGATGGGCATCAATGGAACAGAATAGAAAGCCCAGAGATAAATCCACGAACCTATGGACACCTTATCTTTGACAAAGGAGGCAAGGATATACAATGGAAAAAAGACAACCTCTTTAACAAGTGGTGCTGGGAAAACTGGTCAACCACTTGTAAAAGAATGAAACTAGAACACTTTCTAACACCATACACAAAAATAAACTCAAAATGGATTAAACATCTAAATGTAAGACCAGAAACTATAAAACTCCTAGAGGAAAACATAGGCAAAACACTCTCCGACATAAATCACAGCAAGATCCTCTATGACCCACCTCCCAGAATACTGGAAATAAAAGCAAAACTAAACAAATGGGACCTAATGAAACTTAAAAGCTTTTGCACTACAAAGGAAACTATAAGTAAGGTGAAAAGACAGCCCTCAGATTGGGAGAAAATAATAGCAAATGAAGAAACAGACAAAGGATTAATCTCAAAAATATACAAGCAACTCCTGCAGCTCAATCCCAGAAAAATAAATGACCCAATCAAAAAATGGGCCAAAGAACTAAACAGACATTTCTCCAAAGAAGACTTACAGATGGCTAACAAACACATGAAAAGATGCTCAACATCACTCATTATCAGAGAAATGCAAATCAAAACCACAATGAGGTACCATTACACACCAGTCAGGATGGCTGCTATCCAAAAGTCTACAAGCAATAAATGCTGGAGAGGGTGTGGAGAAAAGGGAACCCTCTTACACTGTTGGTGGGAATGCAAACTAGTACAGCCACTATGGAAAACAGTGTGGAGATTTCTTAAAAAACTGTAAATAGAACTGCCATATGACCCAGCAATCCCACTTCTGGGCATACACACTGAGGAAACCAGATCTGAAAGAGACACGTAACTTTTATCTCTTTACATTTTTCCCCTTAAAGTGATTAGTAGATCTAAAACAGTGATTTTTTTACTTTATGCAATAGTGCTAATAAAGAAGGGCAACAAGAACTATTTTCATGATTCCCCTGTAATAAAATTAATGTATATGCATAAGATACTTTTAACAAAACTAAAAATGACATTTTTATATATGATACATTATAGTATAAACTTTCTTACACAAAGTTGGATTTTATATACTAACATTATTTGAACAGTACTTTTGCAATTTCTATATAGAGTCACAAGAATAAAACCTTTAACTTAATTCAATGACCCTTAAACAGGTGCTCAGGGCTGGTGCACTGGGAAGACCCAGAGGGATGGGATGGGGAGGGAGGCGGGAAGGGGGATTGGGATGGGGAACACATGTAAATCCATGGCTGATTCATGTCAATAAATGGCAAAAACCACTACAATATTGTAAAGTAATTAGCCTCCAACTAATAAAAATAAATGAAAAAAATGAAGATAATTTGTAAATCAACTATACTTTAATAAAAAAAGAAATTAAAAAAAAAGAAATACTGAAGTTTTGATTTGCATTTCTCTAATAATTAGTGATGTTGAGCATCTTTTCATGTGCTTATTGGCCATCTGAATATTTTTCTTTGGAGAATTGTCTGTTAAGGTCTTCTGCCCAGTTGTATGGCAGAAACCCATGCAACATTTTAAAGCAATTTTCCACCAATTAAAAAATAAATTTAAAGAAAAGAAATAACGACAGAAGAAATATATTTTGACTATTCTCGGCTCTTTTTGCCTTGCATAGCACCATTTTGATTTTAAACATTAGATTTTTAAATGCTTTGGGAAAAAACAGAATTTCTGAAATGAATGTCCTATGATAACAACTTCAAAATCCTCACCAAAAATTCTTTTTACCTATGCCTTAGCAACATGTTTTTACCTCTCACCACTTGGCTACTCTTGAAGACTTCCACTAATCTTGCCCTAGACTCTAGATTTGACCTTGGTTCTCTAAGTTATTGCCAATTTTGATAATATGAAATAAATTATTCTTCTGAAAATTAACTTAGAGTACTTTCTCCAATTATTTACTGTTTTCACCAAAATTATTAAGCACAAATTACATACAAAGAGCCATTCTAAGCTTCTTAGATTAACTGATTAATTGATTTATGTTGTAAATCCCATAGCTATTAAGTGACTGAACTATAATATGCAAGTCTATTTGCTTTTTCACAGAACAAGGCCAATTTAATTTTCTGCCAAAACCACAGACTCATCATTTTTGAACCATACTGTGACTGAACTTGAACCAGCTCCCCTTTGCAAATTATGAACCTGTCCCAGTGCCACAACCATCAAAACTCAAGCCTTTTCTTTCCCTCTGGTACTTTACTGGAAAGATGTATCAACTCATGCCATTTTAAATCTCTCCAACTGATCACACAGTCTTCACCATTTTTTTGTTTTGTGGTTCTGATTCATCTTTGCCTTGGGTCTTCCCTGGAGGCTCAGGCAGTAAAGACTCTGCCTATAATGCAGGAGACCCAGGTTCAATCCCTGGGGTCAGGAAGATCCCCTGGAGAAGGAAATGGCAACCCACTCCACTCCAGACATGCAGGACCCAAGCTTCCCAACCAGGGACTGAACCTGTGCCCCCAGCAGTGGAAGCACAATCTTAACCACCGGACCTCCAGGAAAATCCCCAGACAAAGGCCATATTGATCTTCTCTTTCTGACTTCCTACTGTGTTTGCTTCTTCACAATAGTGGCAAAAATCTTAAGTACTGTTCTCATCTGTGATTATTAAGTGTAGTCCTTACTTCTATTGCATGGCTCTGATTTCAAGGCCAAGAACATGATATACGCTATAAATACCTGTTTACTCTTATCAATACATTTGAGACCTTACCTAGAGACACTTCTTAGAAAGTTTCAAAACAGATATTTTGTGCAGAAGAAAATTCAACTCAGCAGACCACCTTGAGATATTATGTATATGCCAATAATTACAAACTTGTGAACTATGATATACAAACCACATATAATCTTATTTTTTAAAAATTGTCTTAGGGAAGGAAAACTCTAAGGATCTTTTCCCTTTTTTAAGCAAATCCCTATAGCAAAAGGAAGCAAGAATTAATAGTAGTTAATCCTTCCCAGTGTTTGTGAGTGCACGGGAGATCAGTGTAAAAGACGGTCACTGCTGCGTTAACTCTCATTACGCCAGCTGTTAAGCAGATGCTCAAAACAAGCAAATTGCCCTGAAATGTTTTTCTAAATTCTTTTTCTTAATCTACTAAATCATGCAAATGCTAGAATATTTTTAATTATGCACCTAAAGTCCTGCCACAAAATTTGCATGATATAAGAATTCAGAAGTAATTTAAATATATTTTTAAAATAATGAAGTATAAAAATAATTAGTATTGGAGCTGACAGGATATAAGATATATTAATGTTGTAATAAGACTGTAATATTATAAAACTCAGTAAGAAACACATAAAGAGTTATGGGGAAATGTGTTTTCCTAGCACATACAAATGTGGAAGAAACTCAAGGAAATAGAAATGGTAAAAGGTAAATGAAGAGAAAATGGAAATCAACCTTAAATCTTCTGATGTGTCTGAACTTTTCAGAGAATTGTTTTTCAGTTATCTTTTCCTTTTTGTTTCGTGACTGACATTTACCTACATAAACTCTGTGAATTCCTCTTTTTAGAATAAATGGAATAGCTGTTCTTTTTAAGAAGAAAAATAATTTTATTTTGATTACTTCCTCTCAAGAAACTCTTACATCCCCAAGACGTTGATCACTACCATTCAGAAGGAAAAGTTAGCATCAGCTTGATTTTCAGTATTTGAATATTATCACAGCTAAGAAAATTCCACAAAGAATGACTTTAGTCAGACTGGATCAGGGTTTATTCTTTTTCCTAGTAGGATAGTATTCATTTTCAATGCCCAAGCATATAAAAATCAAGAATTTCAAAAGAACATATCAAAATTAATTTAAAGACAAAGATTAAATATTCTCTGAGCAAGGAATTGAACTTTTTACCTTTGTTTCTTTTTATAAATATTCTGTATTTTCTAGTATTAGAGACATTTAATCTAACTATAACCTATTTTTGTCTAATACAAATGACATCTTCCCAACTTAAAATCATTAACTATACAAGAAAAGATAATTGTCATTCTAATTTTATTTTGATCTTCTACGATCATAATTACAGAAAAGATTAAGCACCCCATTGTGTTAATATGGTACTAAGTAAAGTTCAAGGTAATTAAGCTGTAGTTTTTACCAACCATACACTTGAAACCTAAGAAACTCATATTTTATAGAAAACTATTAAAACAGACTATACTTAAATCTAAATGAACATTTTTTATTGTTGTTCAGTCCCTCATCGTGTCTGACTCTTTGCGACCCCATGGACTGCAGCCCACCAAGTTTCCCCGTGGGGAAGCCTTTACTATTCCCATGTTTGCTCAACCTCATGTTCACTGAGTCGATGATTGCAAATATAAACATTCAAAGTTGTATACTTATGAGTAGAAAGGATTTCATAAGCATTGGATGTCTCAGAGCAAGTCAAAATCAATACTCCTATTTTCATCACTTGAGTTTTCCTGAGAGTTGAAATTGAAGGGTTCTGTGAATAATGGACTCGGCTGGAGAAGAAAACTCCTTTAGCAGGGAGTCTGACACAGGCGATAGCTTGGGAAAGACTGAGGGCTAGCAGCATGAGCAGATCAGAGGCTACCCAAACAGAAGGAAATGCGCTTTGGAGGAATTAAAATAAAATGTTATACTCTTTAAAAGCATCCTGTAATTCAAGGATTGTAAGAGTTAAGCACCTTTGCAATTATTCAAAATGTTAGATTTTATTCATCTGCACAGAGTGAAGCTGTATTGTAAGGATTAAAAGAGGGATTATTTCAGCTCTTCCCCTTCTCAGTGTGATCCTGGCAGGTCACTCAGTCAGCCCTGCTGTGTCCCAGACAGACACCTCATCTGGAAACTGGAGGCAGAAATAACAATACACATCTCAGAGGAGTCTTAAACCTTGAAAGAGTTGAGATGCAAAATTATACTGGACACACAGTTAAGTATTCATTAATACTATAATTAGCAAACAAACACAGATTTAAAAAATTTACAAAAAAACAAATTTAAAAATTATATAAGCTTGGTGGACTGTTTTGTTCCATTTGGATTCTCTTCAAAATATCCATTATGCACGGTACCTTTCTATTAATGGAATTCTAAAGTATACACCCCCTACTGAAGTCAGGCTAACTGAAAACTTTACAACATTTAGCGGTTAGGTTGCACAATGCCAGGTGTAGGAAGCTGTAAGTCAAAATAAATACTTAAGGTTAAACTTGTATTAAGGTTCATTTAAAAAATCTGAATATAGTTTTACTGATTCAGTTTGCTATACTTGTTCAAAAGACCAAAACTGAATGTTTTTAAAAACTGTTTACCAAGTATTAGGTCTGCCCAAACTCTTTACAAGTTGATAAATTATTTTAAGTCAGCATTTTACCTAGTAAATTTGATGCGTAATCCCATCAGAACAACTGCATGTCTGGCTACCAGATCACATTTGACCTTGGAAATATTCCCAGCTGTGACCTAGAGAAAACAGATTCCAAACTGTTGTCTTTTCAGGGTGGATATAAAAATACTTCATGAAATTATGAAGCTCTCTCCGCATGTTTCTTTCCACATTTTACTGTTTCAAAATCCACCTTGATGCAAAATTTACCTATCTGTATTCCTCAAAGATTAATACATTTAATTTTAATTACTTGATATGGCATAGAAATCTTTGCTTATTTACAAGTAGCCTTTGTCTCCTTGAGAAAAGAAGTATTCTGTAAAATAACAATTTCTCCCACAGTATTTCTGGCACTGGGGATAAGGTTTTGGGCAAGCATTCATCTACTCATTCTCCTCCAATGCTAACTTGACTTTTCCAAGACACAAAAGGGAAGAAAGGATGTGTTTACTTTCAGACTGTTTCTTTGACCAACATGGAGTGGAAAGCTTATTATGAAGTGATTCACTGTACTTCTGATTTTCATCTACAGAAGAGGAAAGCTAGACCTGAACACAATTGAAGTCATACTTTAACTAACAATGGGCAGATGAAAACTTAAAGCTTGCCATTACTTAAAAACCAGCATTAAGAGAACTGACCACTTCTGCATTTTTCATGCATTTATCTTAACAGTGTTTTTTTTTTCCCCCTCTGTACAGAATACATTTTTTTTTAAAAAGAAATGGCAGAGAGATGATCTCTCTTTCACAGACACAGAAAATGTGATTTACAAATATGAAGCAAATTGCCAAAGGTCACCAAGCTGGCGGAAGGCAGGGCTGGGAATCAAACTAAAAGGTTTGAATGTGCAACTCAAATTGTCACTGCTTCCACTGACATCGAAAAGAAAAAGAAGATCCAAGGGAACAGTGTTTTCCCAAGGACAAATCAGTCTTGTCTGCAAATAAGTCCAACAATCCACCCAACCATCTATGATATTTATTATTGCAGGACAGGACCGTTATTTCACATGCACATATGCCAATGAACTAATGAATTTAATCAAATTTACAAGTTAAAACCATAAATAACAATAACATATTTGGATGCCACTGTTCATTTTCTTAATGGCTTTCATATATGGTACAGTTTTACTTGCCACAGAATCCTATGAGTTTTAGTCATCTAATTTTATTTTTTGTAACTGAGTAAACTGGAGCTCAGACTGACTTGCCTCAAGTTATGGAAAGTCTCATCCAGAAGGCAGTTATTCAGTCTTCTAAGTGCTCTTCTAAATACAAAGGATTCTAGAGAGTTAAAAATATTAGTATCTAATGCCACATTGCTAATTCTCTTGTTTATAAAGGCAAAAATAAAAGTTTCAGAAAACCGAAAGTAAAAAGGTATGATCTTCTGAAAAATATAGTATGGATTTATATTTTATCGATATTTTCTTACAGTAAGCCTTAGAATAAATGTTAAGAAGCAGGCAGCAAGCAAGATATTTTTCTAGGAGATCTGACTCTGCTCAGAAGAAAAAAGGGATTCATTGCAGGCCAGGAGGTAATTACAGTTTTCTTCATTTTTAACACGCATGCCAATCGTGGGAAAAAAATCAGAATACAGATTCTAACTTGACTTAACCAATAAAATGGGAATTCATTTAAACGATAATGTTATGAGGAAAGGACTCACCCAAGATACAAAAATATTTTCGGGAAAATACCCAGAAGATGAAGCTGCTTAGGCAGACAAAATACAGTCCACAATGCTTTTTGATTCTGATTTAGAGTGGACACGGGTCTTTGAGAGAAAATCATCTGGAGGCAATCACCATTTGTCAAACAATCTGTGAATATCACTGGCTAGTCTGTTTTAAGAAGAAAATGATGATGTGGGGAACAGAGTGATTCACTTCTGAAATGAGGAAGAAAGGAGAAGAGATATGGCAGCTTAACTCAGACTACTTTTCTCAGGAACCTGAAGATTCAGAGGGAAGAAAGGATTAAAGATACAGTACGTTTTTCCAGACTGAATGACCCAGAAGGCATTTTAGTTTCTTGGAGGTCAATTAAATAAATTACTTTTTTATTACAAATCAAAGTTTTATTTGTTGCACTAAAGAAAAAGCTTATGCATATTTTCTAAAGGGTTCCAAAACCATCCAATCAATGAAAGTTCATATTTTTGAGCCTCTATTAAACAGTCCAGGAATCATGTTAATTTTTTATGTTAATTATCTCAATCTCTCAGTAATTTCACATTGACAAAGAAACTGAAGTTTAGAGAAATATGTAATATTCTCCATTAGAAGTTGAGAAAATGAGATTTGAACCCAGGAAGTCTGACTCTTAAATCACTATGAAATGTTGACTTGAAGCAATTTTCGTGTGGGATCTAATATGGAACAAGTTCCAAAGGAAGAAAATAATCAATGATTAAACAGAATTTGAAAGTGTTAATTTGTTATGACATGATACACGTGACTTTCCCAGAAATGGAAAAGTGTACACTTTTATGAATTGACATTTGTTTTCAACTTTTAGAAACCTGCTTGGCAAATGATTTTTACTCTTAAATCCTAAGTAAAAAAAAAAATTAATTTCTGATAATTATGAAGATCCACAGAATACTGATCTGAATGTATTTATTAAAAAGGCTCCAAGTGAGTTTTCAAAATATCAACTTAAATGTTAAAGCTTACCTTGCAAAAGGAATCTTTATTCTTTGCCATTCCTGTGATCTTCTCAATAGTGACACTAGTTAGATTTATATCTAGTAAATATTTAGTTAGTAAACGCAGTTTAGCAGGGAATATATCCTCAAGCTATTGTAAAAATGTTCATCTTTTAAAATCACATTGCATATAATACCTGTGGGTGTTAAATGCCACAGATTCATGCATAAGTGACTGTGTATATGCGTGTGTCCCACAGATCAGATATAAAACACACGGGAAGGGAAAAAATTGATAATTCACTGCATACTTAAATTTTCTTCAGAACACAAAATAAAATGAAAAAAAAAAAAAAGAGAATATACTTGTGTTCTTTTTTTTTTAATTTCTCAGCTGCTAAGTGTTCTGTATACCCCCATCAGAGTCCTGGAATGTGTCTCTTATAAGTAACAAGCATATTATAATGAGAACTTGAGGACAGGAGACTCAGGGACATAATGCAAGGCTCAGGCCAGTATAATTAAGATTTTCCCGAGTACCCCCCGTATTCCCTCCTGGGAAGTAGCATTCAGAGGCATGTTTAAAGCTCAGAGCAGCCCACTGCTCCCTCCCACCTCTCCTGTAAGGGAAGAACGCCTCTCAATGTGGCAAAAGCCCACCTACTCACAGGGGAGGTTAATTACTGCTACATAATTAACCTCACCAGAAAACTGTTAAGATTAATGAGGCAGTGCTTACTAAGTGTTTATAAGCTCCCCTTGAACGACCATAGAAATATTTGTTTACCACAAACACCTACATGTATACTGATAACAGATTCTGTGCAAATTGTTGCAATACAGAATCTGGGTGAACACATATACATCAGGGCCTATGTAAGTGGAGGGAAAAGAAGTACCCAAGCAGAAAGAGAGGAAGGGGGAAAGAGGGGAAAGGAGGGAAGGGAGAATGAAGATAAAGAAGGGAGGGTGAAGGGCCAGTAATGGGCCAGGTTTTCACCTGTCAGTATGAACCACCAGACCACAAGGAATGTTTCGTCCTGTTCTTTGACAATCATGACTCAGCAAAAGACCACAAACGCTCTCTAGTCTGGGTGAGTTTGAAAATATATAAAAATCCAATAGCTTTTAAGTGTATGTCAAAAGAACGGTCTCTTGTTATCTAAACATACAATAGTGAGTGAAGTCGCTCAGTCGTGTCCGACTCTTTGTGACCCCATGGACTGTAGCCTACCAGGCTCCTCCGTCCATGGGATTTTCCAGGCAAGAGTACTGGAGTGGGTTGCCATTTCCTTCTCCAGGGGATCTTCCTGACCCAGGGACTGAACCAGGGTCTCCCACATTGTATGCAGACACTTTACCATCTGAGCCACCAGGGAAGTCCAAACATGCGATGACTGTAGTTAATTTACTATTAATTTTAATTAGGCTAGAACAATTAAATATTGATAACTAATACCTAAAATGAGGTCCAGAGTGTTGTTAACAATAAATTGAAATTCAGCTATCCCAGAATACACTGTAGAATATTCCGGTAGGCAAGATCCTCCCCACAAAATGTCACAGACCTCTCTGGCCACCACATCTTCACAGCTGAATTACACAACAGGTCACCAGAGGGCCTTGTCACCTCTTAAAACTATCAGTTAATGCCCCTGTGCCCCAACCCTCCCCAACTGGACATCTGTTATCAGCTAGGTTATATGCTATATGTTATATGTTTATATATATATATATATATATATATATATATATATATATATATGTTATATGTTATATGCTAGGTTAGGCTGCAGTAACAAAGACAAATCCAAATACAAAGTGTCTCGAAACAGAAAAAGAACTTCCTGGCTCAGCTTCAGGACCATCACAGATCAGCAGGCCACAGCAAGGGGCTCCTCTCAGCTCACACATTTAAGTACACAGGCTGCCACGGAGGCCCTTCTCTCTGGCACAGGTCCCCCTGCCAGAGGCAAAGAGACCACTCTGGTGATCTTACTCCAGCAATGAAATGACCGAACTCAGAAGGAAGGAGTAACACTTCTGCTCACCATTCATTGGCCAGAGTCGGTCACATGACCCCACAGGCACAGCTGGTCCAGAAAACAATCCCCACCCATGCCCACAGAGGGGGAAGGCTGACCCTCCTGCTGCTGCTGCTAAGTCGCATCAGTCATGTCCGACTCTCTGTGACTCCACAGACGGTAGCCCACCAGGCTCCTCCGTCCCTGGGATTCTCCAGGCAAGAATACTGGAGTGGTTTGCCATTTCCTTCTCCAGTGCACAAAAGTGAAAAGTGAAAGTGAAGTCACTCAGTCGTGTCCGACTCTTTGCGACTCATGGACTGCAGCCCACCAGGCTCCTCCGTCCATGGGATTTCCCAGACGAGAGTACTGGAGTGGGTTTCCATTGCCTTCTCCAGCTGACACTACTGGAAGAGCATAATAACACCTCAGTGTCCACTCATGTCTATGGAACGGATGCTAACATGGTTTTTGGTGGTTGTTTTAATAACCTGCTTCTGTTGCAGATATCCATGATATGTGAACAAAGGAGCTCAAAAAATTTTATGCCCTAATAACTTTAGTTTATTCCAAGAAGTTTGATAGTCTGCAGCTGAATGGTTTGGGGAGTAACTAAACAATCAGGAAGAGAATCAGAATGGGTAACACCCAAAAACAGTACATTTATAAAGACTTAACATTAGGGCTTCTAATTATTCATCAATTAAAGATCCAAAAGGATTCCAATACAATATTCATATTTATCTGGGTAAACTTTAGTCTATGAGCAAGAGGTATGATAGCAATAAGTGAATTTGCATGTTTGGAAACCTCAGGTGGAAGAGGCTCGCAATCCAGATAATGAGACAGAAAGATGGAGAATTCAGGTACCGGTCCCAAAACGCGACATGCAGCCCCAGGACAAACTGACCAGAGAGATCCCAAGGGAAGTGTTCACAGGACAGGCAGTAGGCATGGGTCATGAGAGATCTCTTACTCCACAAGTGGGACAAAAAGCAGAATGGAGGTGTCTCACCTCTGGAGGTGCATTAGGCAAGCCCTGGGCTTCCTGCTCACTTCACCAAAGAAGTTCTATTTTTAATAAACTTTTTTATATATTGACTTTTTATTTAGAAAAAAAATTTCCATTGCTAAGGGGAAAGAAAGCTGTATTAATTCATATCCTATACATACTTACTTATTTTGCATTAATCAGTTCTTGCTACTTAATGGATTAACTTCTAGTCAGCCATATTGCTGTGGTTTCTCTCCCCCTCAGGATGCAGAGACCAGTGGCAAGTACATGTAATATTTATTACTGCCTAGAATTCACTTATGCCCTTTATCACCAACTGGACACCAAACTATGGTCATAAGAAAATTCCAGGAAAACCACTAGACAGAAGAAAACCATACATTTTTAAGAGAACAGACTGTTAATATATTACAAGCTAAGGAAGGCAATTAAAATGCTCTCAGTGGTACAAATGGAACCAACAACCGTGCTTCATGGCCATTTACTTCATTGTAGTTGGAAGTAAAGCCGATTGAAAAGGCTGCATTTGGTTAATATCTCAGGCACCACTTAAAAATATACATAGTTTGCCCTCTAAGTTACAAAAACCAAGGCCAGCCAAAGAGAGCCGACCACAGGCTGACATTTCTGTAGAGGAAGATGACCTCTCTGGGAAGCCAAAATAAACTGAAATTTCTCAGCCCACAATGCAGAAGCAGGTCATTGAAAATTCGCCAGATTTATGTGGAAAGATTATATAAAGTAAACAGATTTCTATCTTCTCAAGGTGCCCTCTTTTCCACATTACAATTAGTATGAGGAGCCAGCATTAGAAAAATATTTCCAAAAGCATTCACTGTATAATAAATATTTGTTATGTATCACCTATTCAGAAAAATCATAAAGCTGTATATCAACAGAAGGTCAGAAAAAAATAAAGGTTAGCCCATTTGTTTCTTTGGAAGTTATTTTCCTTTCTCCTTTTCAGGCCTATTCTGTGATGTGAAAGGCAACCTAAACACAGAAAAAGAGTTAAAAACTGCAATTTTCTTAATAAAATTATAAGGATAAACTTAGCTGCCTTGGTTTCTTTTTGCAATGAAATGAAAGAAAAAAATAAAGCTCTGTGTTAGTCTTGTTTTGTTTTTTTTTGGTCTTTACTTGGAGTAGGAAATGGCAACCCACTCCAGTATCCCTGCCTGGAAAATTCCATGGACAGAGGAGCCTGGCGGGCTACAGTCCATGGAATCGCCAAGAGTTGGACACAACTGAGCACACACACTTGAGATGTATAATGAAATCAACAGGCAAAAGGATACTTACATTAGCAACTGAGATTCTGTTTTCATTTTATATTTCCACTGTTATGATGATGTAGTAAAATGAAAACTAAATATTAATCTGCCAGCATTTTTTACATTTTATATGTGAGCCTTGAAATTACCAACTCACAAAACTTTCCTTGAATATCCAGGCCAGTTCAAATGTTTTGTGGTCACATCATCACTGAAAAATTGTATACAAATGTACATGTTATGTGATTTGGAAACAAGCTAAGTAGTCAACAAGTCAGCGTGTACGTATAGAAAGACTATTGGAGGAGTTTCTAAACTCAATGGAGTTAGGAAGATGAACATATACTGATCCTGAGTTAAGATCAAGTGTAAAATAAACCATGTCAACTGAGCTTCTTAAAAAATGGCCAATTGGTTTTCACTTTGATTAGCTCAACTCTTTCAAGTGAAGTGAAAGTTGCTCAGTCATGTCCGACTCTTTGCGACCCCATGGATTGTAGCCCTTCAGACTCCTCTGTCCATGGAATTCTCCAGGCAAGAATACTGGAGGGGGTTTCCATTTCCCTCTCCAGGGGATCCTCTCGAACCAGGGACAAACCTGGGTCTCCTGCATTGCAGGTGGATTCTTTCCTATCTGAGCCACCAGGGAAGCCTAGCTCAATCCTTTCAATTAGTAGGGCTAGCCAACTGAAACTCTGCAAATGGCTAATTATTACATAAGACTGTTAGTACATTAAAAGGAACAATTTCAAACCAATCTCAATGTAATTAGTTAACAAAATCACATACTCCTGTACCAGTAAATGTCCCAGTAAGAAACAGACGATGTCTTCGAGTAAAGTAATTTGAGAAGAGAGTAAGGCATGGATAAAGCTTGGAGAAACCAGGGAGACAGGGTACAGTCCTAGGGTGACCATCAGGGCGTGGGCCTCAGGAGTGAGAGAAGAGAGGGGTTTCCAGAGAATCCATGGAAGCCCATCCACAGGAGCTGTGACCTTCAAAACAGGAGTGGGTTCTGATCTGTTTCCCACTGTAACAGCATTTCTCAATGTGCAACGGGATAACTAAAAAATAGAACATGTTATTTCTTTAAAACACAGATTGCCCTAGAGAATGATAATAAAACGAAAATCCAAGACAGACCTTGGTAAATCATCTTTCTAAATCTAGACAGGCTCTGCACTTGAAACACACTGCTCTTTAAACTTAATATGTTTAGACTGAAAATCAATAGATTTTTTTTTTTTTTGAAACTTACATTTGTTTAAATATATACCAAATAGGACAAAAAAAAAAAAAAAACTAATGAATGAAAGTTCTGATTTGTAAAGACCAGTCTATATTCATTAGTAAAGCAATATACTTCGATTATTGTTCTGGCTGGATACCAGGTAATTTTTTTTTTTTAATGATTAGATCTATCCAACCATCCTAAATGACTGTGTCTCTTTTACATTATAGAAATGGAATTAAATATAAACTCCAATAACACTTATGTTCAGTTGAAATAATGTTCCCATGATACATCTGCAGATTGGAATTCCTTCAGTCAGGGAAGATTTGGACGAGATGATGCCGAGAGGCCCTTATGAATCTGAGAATTTGTGATTTAGATTCAGGTGTTCCAGAAACAGGGAGAAACTCATAGCTCTAAAATGCTGTAGTTTTTCATTTGGACCAGTCTGTAGTAAAATGATGAGAAAGGAAAGCCATGGTCTTTAAGATATAATCGGCCCATGCTGATGGAGCGAATAATAGGTGCCTCACACAGTTACTACTCAAGGAGAACAATTTGTGCCACAGACCTCTGTGAACTGGAAAGCACTTTCTCAATGTCAGGTTTCCTTACATTCTTTTAATTTATAAGATGTTTAACAAAACACTCCATATCTTTATTTTCTTAAAAGTGATACGTAGATGAAGTTTTCTCTTTAAAAATAGTTATTAGAGAACAAATTATCTTTATTTATATATGCACAGTAGATATTAATTTTTAATAAATTTTAATCAAAACTTTAAAAATTATTTTTAAATGGAAGAACACCAGTAGAAATGTCATGAAATAGATACTCTATACCACTGACCCAGGAAAGCAAATATTTCTGTGTGCCATTTACATTATTTTAACATATTCATTGCTAAAAAAGTAATTTACCAAGGTAGACTCTGGTTGAGTCCACAATTGTTTTAATGCTTTTGATTATATCTACGTGCATGTAAACTGCATCCTCAACACCGTAATCTGGTTCCATCAGTGTTCCAATGTCTTTTCCATGCACATATTTGCCCTGTTTTCCCAAACAACTCTCAGTCTTTAAAGAATCTTGTTATCTAGCAGTAATTTGAGAATATAATATCCAAGATTAGGTTAGAGGATAAATTATTTCACTCAATATGGGAGAAACTCAACAGTAACCATTTTGCCTTCATATTTTATAACACGCTTTAAGCATATGGGTTGTGTCATAAGGGGAAAATGCATATCAGCAAACATGTCCAATTTCAGAAAAGATTCCTATTCAGGGAATTATTTTTGAGAGAAATAGCTCCACACTAATGTATTTACTATGTATTTGTTACTTATGGCACTTTCTTGCAAACTAGAAACATATTACTTTATTAAGAATATCTTATTAGTAATAAGAAGAAATATATTAACCTTTAATAGGTAAGTATTAGCTAGGTCATTCTCTGCATGTGAGCAAAATTCCTGAATGACAGCTAAAAGATAACTGAAAATAGAGCATTTAGCATTTAACAGAACACAGAACACTTGGCATTTTATGCAGTCTTATAGATGGCATTCTGTAATTCTACTTTAAGAAAACATCAGAATCTTCAAATGAGTTCGAACAAATTTTTAAATGTGTTTTCAATAACTGAATATGTAAGCCTTTGGAGGACTCTGAGGGCTCATTAGTCTATAACAACTAAACACAATTCAGTGAAAAAAATTCCAAAAATGTTCTACTTCTTTCCAAATGATTTAATATAGATTTAATTGTTTCAGGATAATTCCTTTTCAAAACAGAATTCAAAACATGAATTTAACTTTGCATAATGCAGCAAAGAGTAAAACATTTGGAAACCCCTTAATTTACATTTAGATTTTACAGACTTTAAAAAGGATCAGCAATGATATCCAGAGGACAGCTTCCCAGCCCTGGGATGACTCACATTCATTGGCTTGATCTATTTGATGTATTAGTCATGCCTCCATCAACACAAAGGTATCCAGATGTGACCTTTTCCTTATATAATACAAAATAGACACACAGTCAAGATGCTTACTAACGACCCTTTGTTAAATGTCCCAAATTCCTAAACAAGTTCAAATAATTACATGGCAATCTACTTCACTAGTTATTATCAATCTTCTATCATTTATAGCCAAAAGATAAGAATAAACAAGAGGTTTCATAAACTGAACTGAGGGCCTAAGGAAACTTGAGGATTAGACCAAGTGTTTTCCATATGCAATCTCATCTAACTCAGCACTTTGCCACAGTACCGTCAAGCTCAGGGAAGGACCATCCCTTGTCAAGGATGCTACGAGGTGGCTGAATCACTCTCAGGACCCAAGTGCGTCTCATACTAAAATACACCTTTCATTTCAGTGAAGTGACATACTTAGAAAAATTGAATACCTCTCTGATCTGTATTAGTTAACTGAATTGGTAAGAAATTTCCACAGGGCTGACAGGAACTAAAGTATTCCAAGCCATTAATTTCATTAGTTTTGGGGGATAATTTTTCCAACTACATAATGTCATATCCTGTTCCTTGTACCCTGAGGAATAAGCATTTCTAACAACCCAAGAAGGGAAGCAGAGACACAGAACAGGCTTCTCAGGTGAAGGTGTGGATTCAAACCCAGCTCATGGTATTTCAAAAAAGTAAGAAATGTAGATTTTTTAAGAAACTATGATTTCAGATCCAGGGGCCAGATGACTTGATCTCTAACTGTAGGTAATACAGATCAAACTGACTCTAAGGAACCCTGTATTCATTAAAGTATTTAGTTTAACAATAAAATCACTTCTATTAGGAAATGAAGTATAGGAATACATGAAGTTGGAATCTAAGTAAATGAAATTCCCATCTCAGTTTTGAAGAAAACTGATGTGTAGCACATTTATCTGCAACTAACACTAAAATCTGCATGACATACATGTGTACACAAACATTTTTCTGTTAATATTTTAATTTACAGCCTCCCCAAAAAGTTGCCACATAATGGAGTTTTCATTAATACTATATAGCTGAGCCACTCCCTAAACTGCTTGACAAAATTCTAAAATGGCAAAAGTAAAAATTAGGGCCTGTTACTTGGCCAGGCCTAAAATTTTAGTAGTATTCTACTATTACTATATGTATAGGTCATAATCAGGAATAAGTAACAGAAGCTCTAAATGACATGCAAATATTCTTCCTCTTTCTTAGAAAGACTTTGCATATGTTTCTTTTCAAAGTGTGGAAAAAAAGATTTGGAAAATGTCATTTCTGGAGAAGAACTGCTAGAGCCAGAAGAAAAAAACATAGATAGAAATGAAGAAAATTAAAAAACAGGTAAAAATTGGCAAATTTTCTTACTACTGTTTTTGTAGACAGCTGTATATAGAAAGCTATATTTATCACTAATCTATTGTAATAAATGCACATGGAACTAACACTGCTTCTCAATGATTCCATTCTTCTTGAGCTTTTAAAAATGTTATTAAACAATACTTTGAGACAAGGAGCTGGCTAAATAACACCTCAATGGTACTGGAACTGTTATAAATTGTATTAACCTCAATCTATTGGTATATTCCTTATTTAAATTTTTTATTATGTTTCGCTCATTTAACATTCATGTCAATCAATCTTTATTGAAGCTCTGTTTAGACTGTGCTAGACAACTGGAAGACCAAGTCTGTACACTTGAAGAACTCACAAGACTAGCAGAGGAAGACAGAAAAATAAATGGAAATTTCAATGCCATATGATAGATGCTAGAAGAGAAGTAGAGTGTGTGCAAAGGGCTATGGGTCCAGCCAAGGGGAAGAGCAGACAAGATACCACTGACTCAGGAGATCTTTGTACATTCTGATACAGAGTGGGATCACAGCATTCACAAAGGAAGTAAGAGCCAGGAGGCTAAAGAAGCAAGGGGAAGGTGACTAAAAGAGGGATAAGGGCACCAAAAGTAGAAAGAAATGAAAACACTTGAAAATGAAGAGACACACAGATTGCTCTGGATCTGTGCCTACAAGTTCTCACACACACACACACACACACACACACACAGGCTAGACTTCATACAGGCACATGGTGAGACTTCCTTTGGGTGGTTGATTATCAAGGACTAGCAGGGGCAGAATGAAAAGACAAGGAAGTGTGTGTGTTCAGATTTCCTGGAATCTATACAGGGATCCCAACCTCCCTGCACATAAGTAGCGCCATTGATGTTAAGTGGGAAACAAAGCTTCCATTAAGGCTTATTTCATGATTTAGACACCCTGGTATGCAATTTCTCTCTCTTAACTGTTTTAATTATTTAAGTGAAGTAGTAAGAAATAAGATCATATATCATCTTTTATACTTTAGCTACATAGTCCAGGATCATCTGTGGTAAAAGAAAGCTATAAAACATATTAAAGACCTCATGAATAAATACCAATCTCATCCCATACTCACATTTGAAAACCAGGTAAACAATGTTAATTTTCTTTTAAAAATAGGTATATATACTGTACATAAACAGTTCTTTAATAACTGCCTGAAATAAGACACCATTATTTTCAAGACAGTCCATTTTGCTGATTTACTAGACTTTCAAAATTTAACATAAAAATTAGGAAATGACAACTAAGTTTCTATAATCACATGGCACCCTCAAATATGTGAAATATGATCTTAAATAAGAAAATATTTAAATATACTAAAATTTCACATTTTAATGAAGCATCATTTAACAATTTACTTTTATAATATATTCAAGATAACACCTGTAATTGTCAGTGTTGTCATTTCAAACAGTAATAGTCTTCTTATTGTTTTCTGGCTATGAAATTTTTAAGTACATGAATGTTTGTTAACAAACATCTTAGTAGAAGTCCTATCTCAAAACTGATATTCCATTGCTGGGAGCCGATAGTTTTTTCAAATACTAACTAAATATGATAACTCCAATGGACAGATACAAAATATTCAGTATTCAGCATACCTTTTACCATCACTATCAGCATTACATAAAAAATTCTGAAACTGTATCCACTGAGCGTAAAGACCATCCTGTCAAATTTGTGCCACCTCTGTGATGTAATACACTGGAAAATACTTCTACTCAAGGCTTCTGAGTCAGTAGTGATAATAGCAAATACAATGGGAGGCAAAAACTATAGAGGATGAACTTGTAAATATTCCCCTGGTGACTTACAGGGTAGTTTACTTTTCACAGAAAATAGAAATCATAAAGTAATATACAAGTGGGACTTCTAAAATCCCATTTTAGAAGTTGAGATTACATGTTACCAAATAAAATGACATTTTGGAATTAAATTAGATATGAGTACCACCACTGTATATAATTATTACATATAGCCCTCAAGCCCTGTGAATATCAATATGTGGTAGTTTATTTGAAATAGTATTAAATAATTCTGTCATAAGATTTTACGTATCATTTGTATTGACTAAGATTTAATGTACTTTGCATAATTTGACTAAATTAAGCATCTGCAGATTTTCACATTCCTTTCCTACAATGTAACATGGCCTAAAAGGCCTTCTTTGAATGAAGTAAGGAGTACTATATACATATTTTATAAGAATTACTTACAAAGGCATCAGCCACAATTATGTCATCAGGAATAACTTATCCTTACCTTTCTGACTCAGAACACCTAAGCAATTCAAGAGCACAAATTTAGAAGACAGAGGATATAGGCTGTGCAATTTTACTGATACAGCACATACTCTTCCCCTATTATATAAACTTTTCCTCTTCAGCTCTATTAACATGTTAACAATTTTAAAACAATCCCTGATTTGTCTATGGAGGTATTTCTTTCTCATTTCACCAGCTAATTAGCCAAAAGAAGCATACAGTCTCCCCCAGGATTCAAACATCTAATGTCTAAAATCACTCTTAGTCATTTACCGAAACGAATGGTCATCTAGTCCAACTTCTATAAATCTCGGCCCTTTCCTGACCCACACCGCATGATGATGACTAGCAAAATCTCTAAAAATCATACTCAGTGAACACACAACTTTGTTTTTGTCACTTGCTACCATTCACAAAAAATGGATTGTATATATACCAAGATTCTTTTTCCACTGTCATCAGCAGTCAATTTGATGTTAAAATTTTAACCACTGAAGATACAAATTTTTTCCATTTTATTAGAACAGCAATAAAACAGAGAAGCAAAACCTAGATTCTGGTGTTAATTGTCTTATTAGCCAGCTTATAACATCACACTTTCCTCATGTACTATAGCTTCTTATTCTAAGGGACACTAATCGGTTTTAAATGGTGTTAAATACCATCCCTGCAGTTGCAAGTGCTTCTCTGGGATTTTTACTAGAGAAAAGAACTCCTGTAATTTAAAACCACTTTGCTTTCTTCTTTCACAGCTGTTAGGGAAACACTGACCCGAAGAAATCTTAAAGGTTTTTCACCCCTCTCCCAGCGCCATTAGTCTGAATTTATTTTCTAAGGTTTCTTTGCCCCGAGTGCCATGGTTCTTCCATAATTCCCATCCCCCAAAAGGCTTTCAGCAGAAAATTCAAGGCTTTTTGCTGGTTAACCGGTTTTCTCTCTCTCCCCACCGCCCCCCACCCCCTTACAAAACCTTGGCTACTCTTAAAATTCTCCAACAACGTGTCAATTTTATGTTGGCCACAAAGACAACTTCTGTTGGGGGAGGAGAGCAAGGAGGGACTGGAGCTTGGCTGTCCCTTTCCACAGACAGGGATCTTTGTGGCAATCAGAAAACATTTCCTGCATAAAAATTCAACATGCACTCTGGGTGCAGGGTTGGGGAGCAAGAGAGGCTAGATACCAGCCGTGGCCTCAAATGAACAGAATGCATCCCCTAACCTTCCAAAAGGGAAGGCCGTTTTATCAAAATGTGCCAGCTTTCCAGCCTTATTAAACATAATCCACAGTCTCAGATCCTGGGGCAGCTTCCCCACGAGTCTGGGTGAAGCTATAAATCACTCCTGTACTTTCCCCTTTTCTTCTGCATTTCCGCTGCACAGCTTTCCATCTAGCTCGGCTCTGACAAGCTCAAGAGGGGACCAAGAAGACAGAACCCAAAGTCATGCTAACAGGGTACCAGGTCTTGCAGGACCTGCCTGTGTTCATTTGTAACCTCACAGTCCGCACCTCCAGCGGGCTTCCGTCGACCACAGAGCCTGCATGGGACTCCTCGTGCAAAGCATCTCTGACACGATGATGGGTCTCTGGGGGAGGGGCACCCTTGCCATCCCACGTGGGGAAGCAATTTGGTCCACACAGACACGCCATTGAATCTCTGTCACCTTTCAGCAGCTACGCCCCAAGTTCCAACCCGGAAAGAGGTCACAGATGAGACAGTGGGCTGAAGCCGCAGGGAGAAGTCTACAGATCCACTCCCAGGTTTGTGTGTGTGTGTGTGTCTCCCATTCCCCCAGGGGCTGAAGCCTAAAAAAGCAATAAAGCATCACCTCCCCACCCGCCTCCCTCTCAAACCCACTCCACATTTTTGCACCTATTTTCCCCTGAACATCCCACTGGCATCGAAGGGCAGGTCGCTGAGCACCACCCCACCCTGCCACCTGTCTAAAACCTTGAAACGTAAGACTAGCTTGAGAGACCAGTGAGGACCACAGATCAATCCACAGGTGACCCAGGGACGTGGCGAGGGTCCGGCCGGCGTGGGGCACAGCGCGTTGCGGCCCCGTGGCCCCCCGCCCCCGCCCCGGCACCCCCTCTCGGCTGACCTTACCTTCTTTGGGCGGTCGCTTGGCCTCCCTGGTAAGATTGCAGACCTGGGTGGTTTGCAGCTCTTGGGTCAGGCAGCCCTCGGTCTGCTCATTCAGGGGTAACACCACGTTATTTAACAAAACCAGTGACTGGTCGTCGAGTCCCCACTCTCCCAAGTGCTGAGGGCAGGTGCACTTCGTATACATGATCCCGCAAGACTCCGTTCTCCCATTTTCTGACTTTAAGCAGCTCTCCAACCAAGTGCATAATACATGGCAACCAAACTGGCTCGGGCTCACCTTGTTCAACACCAAAAACTCAAAAAAAGATTTCTGATCTTCTTCTCCTTTTTTCTGTAATCCTGGGAAATCGGTTGGAAAGACCCGACGTATTTGAATAAAATTTTTGTCATACTGTAGAAAAACGAAAGCATTCTTGGATTCGCAGAGTTGCATTATAGAATGATTCTTTCTTAAAAGATCCTTGATTTTTTCATGGGAAAAATGATCAAACTGATAAGCCAGGAGGGAAAAGTTAGAGCAGCTAAGGTCCTTTTTGGAAAATTTCAGGTAAATGCTATATTTGGTTGGATCTGGATTTTCCAGCGTCCAAGTGCAGTTTGTAAAGTTTTTGGGAAACATTTCACTTACAGAATACGATCCATAAATGACTCCCTTCACCAAAGTTGAACACCAGAAGTCTTGGGCAGCATTAAATCCAAACATAACCAGGAGATAGGTGGAAAATATATAAATCAGCAGGTTACGAACAGCCTTCATCCTATGTCATTTGGCCTGTAAAAATGGCAACGAAAGTAAAATGCAAGTAGGAGTCTACGCACATTGATAAAAAGAAACTCCTTCCAATATTACAGCCAGCTGTTCTCAAGATTTCAGTAAAAAAGCCTTTTTTAAAAAGGGCAGGTAATTTTTTTCTAATGCCAGAAAACTATCTGTTGCTGTGTGAACAGCGCCCTCACGTGGCCCTTCGCAATGGCCAAATTCTCTACATTCAATTTAAAAATAATATTCAATAGATTACTAATAGGAATGCATTTATCTACCAAGATTTCCTTCAAGTGCATTATGATTCTATTGAAAGAAGAGGAAAATTCTGCTTTTTAAATATTACAACCTAAATTTTACTTTCTGAGATATTTTTAAGCAACCTAGACAAATCTTTTCTCCCCCTCAGCTCTCTGCCTGCAGTAAACAACATCACACAAAATCTAATCTGATAATCTGGGAACAGCTGCTGTCATATTATTTGTTTTCTTTTAAATGTGAAAAGCACGTATGACAAATGATAGCCTCAATTTTAAAAACACAAATTGTAATTTGCTGCAGCTGAAACACCATCACCCAAATGCTCCTACTAGTCTTTGCAGGGGCCACTATGTGAACTGACGGGAAATTCCTATGCAAAAATACAGGTATTCATGTAGATTAATAGAATCTGTAAACTATCACCCAAGAAAGGGCAGATACAGAAGGAAGACTTGCTTTTGGACATCATCATTGAGAACCACAATTTAAGGCAGTCATTTCAATGTGACATGTCTCCTGGGATACGTAAAGTAGACTATTGTATTAGTATCTGTATCCAAAGGCGATACTAGTGAATAATCCCAGAACCATAGTAACTGAACTGGTTTCAGTCTTTTTTTTTTTTTAATTAGGGCTATTTTACCTAGAGTTATCTACTATAATTTAAAATTTACACATGGTAGATACAAGAATTAGCATTGTCTCTTCTAGCAGATTTCAATTACTGAATTGTTGCTACCTCTCCAATAACAGCTCCAAAGCTCTTTTCTTTTCCCCCTCTATTTTTTTAACCTGGCCTTGCATAATACAGTAATTCTTGGTTATATTTACCTCTGTAAGTTGTTATCCAAAAGTAACTTGAATATTTTTCAGCTTTAACCTTTAAGAAGTTATTTCTTAGAATAAATGACACTGCTTTTTTGCTTAGCCTTTGAGCTGAGAAAAGTGATGCCAAGTTAATTTTAAAAGTCTTTAGGCTGCAGTCTCTTCCACTGTTCTGTAAACAGAGACAGACATACAGACATATAGATAGTTAAGTTTTCATGTCTTTCCCTGGGTCCTCTCTGAACCAAAGGATAAAACCCTCTTCCTCCCCATTGCATAACACACACCAATGCATGCACACAAAATCCAGTGATGAAGTCCCTGAAGACAGATCTGCAATCCCCAGATCATGATTCAAATTCTATGTCTTCACATAAGCAAAAACAACTCCAACTCTAAATCTCCATATAGCAGCAGTTTAAAATAACACCAGAATTGCTGGGACTATCAAAACAGTGTTCTCTGATTCAAACATACAGCTCAATGAATAATGCATTTTCTTCTTGAGAAAATAAAGCCAATGAGGATATAAAGGTTAAAAAACAGGGAAAGTTATAGGAAATTCTAGAAATAATTCCCCCCTTTCCCCCCTGCTGTAGCACTTTGCAGGCAATGCAGGTCTGCGCAGTGTTCTTCAGGATAGAGTGTAGGCGTTGAGAGCCAATGTGACAGTGAGTGTCTAAATTAGGAATTCCATCCATGAAAGGGGGCTTCATTTTATAATCACTAACTCAAAAAGAGGTCGTATTTCTTTTCCTAATGAAACCCGGTACTTTTGCTTCCATCTATTTGACAGTGCATGTCTGCATTGCTGTCCTCATCAAGGATGAGAAACAGTGGATAAACGGCTCTGATTTCACTCTTCGAGCCGGCTCAAGAAAGCCCCCTCAATATAACGCTCTTTATTTCGATCTCTGGTATACTCCTTCGTGTACGGAGTCTTCTTTTATTCTACATAATCACAAATGGATCCCCGAACTCTGTCACCCCCACCACCGCCCCCATCCCCCGCCAGTCCCCGACTGCAGGGCCACTTCCAACAATTATATCTTTCTCTTTAAGAAAGAAAGAACCGGGTTGCGGGTGTGTAAGGGGCCCGGCCACCGAGGATTCAAGGATGTGCCATTTATTTATTTATTTGTCTCCTACTGAGAGGCAAACTGGCGTTTAGTTTAGCTCCCCTCAAAACTGATTTTCTGGGTGACACTTTAGTCGAACATAGACGGCGCCATCACTCCACTGATTTTTTTTTTTCTTTCTCCCCCAATAGAAGACCCACGGCCTCCCCTTATCTTAACTTCCTTTTAACCTAACATTTCCCCCCACAAAATGACCCCGATCACACGCAACCGCCAGATGTTCCAGGTCTCTCAGCCTATCCCTCCTGACCGAGCACATCTCTGGAAAACGAGACTTGCCTAACTTTTCAACTGCGGCGTTGAAGTCAATGAAGACCGTCAGGTCTGCTCGCAGCCCCTCCATCCGCCAGCAACAGCCTTGCCTTTCCCGATCCTTCCTCCGCAACCCACCCCCTCACCCCCCACCAACCGGGGAAAGCTGGCGGCTGGCGACCCTGGCTGAGGGAAGGTGACCCCCAGACCCCCGTCCTTACCTTCCTCTCGGAACGCTCGGGGCGCCTAAGGCAGCAGCGCAGGCACGCGTCCCAGCAACAGCGACAGAGAGACGCCCCTTCGGTCCCGAGCCCCGGAGCCCATCTTTCCCCGGCTGAGCTTAGAAAATCAGGATGGATTTTTTTTTTTTTAACGCGCACATAAGAGAAGCAAAGAACGCGGGGATCGGGGGTGGGGGGAGAGAGAATCAAAGAGGGGAGGGCTGGGGGAATAAAAGCCCCCCAGGAACCCCGAGCCTACGCCGTAGCCAAGTGAATCCAACCTCCCACCGAGGCGCTGGCGGGAGCGGGGAGAGCCCCCCGAAGATAGACGCTAAGGAATTTTAAAAAAAAAAAAAAAAAAAGGAAGTGGCTTCACAGCCACTGGAGCTGTTTTTCCAGACCTGCCCCCCCAGCACAGCGATCGGCCAGGAAGCCAAGGAAGCGCGCCGAGCAGAGGCGGCGGCGTTGCCGATGCGCCGGGGCGGCGGGTTCACTCCGCGGGCGCCCGCGGCCGCCTCGGGAGGCTGGGGCTCCTGCCTTCCCCTCTCCCCGCTCTTCTCCCGCCCCTCCTACTCCTCCCGCCCCCCAGCCCGCAGGTACAGAGGAGAGGAGGGGGGAAGAAGAAGAGGAAAAAAAAAAGCAGCCTTGGCTGGGGATGCTGGTGATGTCGGAGAGCCCTGTGAATGCCCGGCGAGGAGGGAGGCAAGAGGGGAGCCAGATAGTAAAGCTCTGTGTCGGGCGTGCGCGCGCGGCGCGCGCTCTCCCGGGCGCGCGGCGGCCGGAGCGCGCGGCCCCCCAGGCGCGAGCTGGGCCCCCGCGTGTGCTCGGCGGCGACGGAGAGAGCGCGCGGCCACCGCCGGGCGCGCGCCGGGCCCCCGCGTGTGCTCGGCGGCGCGCGCGTGCAGCGCGGTGCGCCTGGAGGCGGCCCGGGGCCCGCGAGGAGCTCGGCCTGGCGGGGCGCGGGAGGCGGGAGGCGGGAGGCGGGAGGGGCGCTCGCGGGAGGCCGGCGGGCGGCGCGCCAACCCCCGGGCCGCGGTGCCCCTCACGTCACCGCTGCTTCCAGCCCGCACATCCCGGGAGCGCGGCTGTCTGCGCCTGGGAGGTCTGTGCACCTGCAATTCCCAGCACCGCTGCCGGCGGGGACTGACCGCCTCAAGGAGGCCAGGCCCGGGCTGCGGAGCGCGGGAAGCCGACCCCCGGGGCTGGGGGCGAAACTGCCGCACTAGGTCGCCTTTCTCTCTCTTTTTGTTTTTTTTTCAGCGCCGACCTGTCGCAGCTTTTCCTTTCCGCACCTGGACTCGGAGGGATGGATCTCCCACCGCGGAGGGGGCAGGTCTCGCCCCCCGCAAATGGCGAGCGTACCCGGGAGGAACAATACTAGTTTTTGTTTTTGTTTTTGTTTTTCCTTTCTTTCTTTTTTTTTCTCTGCGAGGCTGCAATTAACATCTTACTTGTTCTGGCTGATACGGCGACCGAGGTTGGGCGTCTGCGTTGCTTTCTGCATGGCGATGGGATCGTGCCTATGGGGTCGAAACTTTTGTTTTCTTAATGCATCCAGTTCTTTTTCGAGTTTCCCTAGTAACAGTTTGGGGACGGGGGTGGCAAGGAGGGAATGACTGGAGGAGGAGAAGCTACCAGATTCTCGATTTAGCAGGGAAAGAGGGGTAAATGTCTACCACTCCCCACCTTGATGTTCTTGCCTCCTGGACAGTTGGCTGACAAGTATTTGATTAACTAGCTTCCAGTACGTGCAGCAAAAGGTTATTTGCCTACCGGGTATGCCTCTACTTGTAAACGCAGTTGGTGCTTTGCAAAACAGGTGATAAAATAGTGCGTTGATGTAAGGGGAAGAGACCACGTTGGGTTAATTCATACAACGTGTGGAGTCTTCCTCTGGGTGAGTTGCTTAAGCGGCAGGTGAAGTTGAATAAAGCACATTTCCATCATTTTCTCTCCTTCTTCTGCCTTTTTTGTTTCTTCCTCATGTTGTTCCTCACCCCTGGGTCGATTGGATAGCCGGGAACATCATTTTAAAAGAGGATTGCAGTGAAAACAGGAAGGTGTCCATGATCTGTTCACAGGAGTTGTCTGAAATGTTAGAACTGGTCGTTTACTGCTTAATACATATTAATAGGGTGATCCTCTTTAAGGCTTTTTCTTTTGGGACAAGTGTTCAGAATAACACTCTGTTAGGGAAACAGTTAATCATTCCCCATCCAGCCGACTTTAACAGTGTTCCAGGAAAATTCACTGCTGAGAGCTGCCTGGGTGGCGTTTTGGTTTTGTGTCGTTTTGGGTTCGTTTCAATATTTTTTATTCATTTAAGAGAATGTGAAAGGAAAATAAGCTTTATGTCCGGGGCATAATCCAAAACATTGTGTCTTCAGCAAACACATTTTCTAAAGAAAAAACAATATTTAACAATACAAAGAAGCAGCACACATTTCATTTATTTCAACTTCCACAGAGATTGTGATTATGATACTTGCAAGACATTTTTGTTAATTCTGTTATTTTGCCAGAAGCGAAAAATAAAGAGACTAATGGCACGCAAAATAAATGGAGAAAAGGAGAATGTTGCGTATGATTTGTGCATAAAAAGGAACCAATGTGAGGTTTAAACATACTTCTACTTTGCAACTAGAGGTTTCTCACATTATCTTGAATAGTGATTTAGTCGTTTCTTTCAAAATCTTGTGGGTCTCACAACAGTGACATAAGAATAACAGCCCAAAGGAACAATTTAAAAAGCCTTAATCCTGAAGGGAAAGGAGCACTCACTCCCAGGGTCATTTATATTCCAGAGCAATGCGGGTCTGGGTTAGGGAGAAAGCCACCCTTAATAAAGCACTTCACCCTTCACACCGTTTCCCATAACCTTCATAAATTGCAGGCTACAGAGCCGGCCTGATGATCATCCTGCTGAGGTATATTTATAGCAGATGATTTGTGGATGATAAATATGCCAAGCAAGTGGCGGGCTCCAGTAACCCTAGGCTGGTCTGATTTGCTCAGGGAGTCAGAATCAAGAATCACAAAAAGAACGGTATGTGGAGAAATCTGGTTTCTAGCCCATGACAACAGCACAGTCCCGAGAGTCGCCGAGGGAGAACCACCCTGCTCCCATCTGCAGAGTTCCACCAGGTGACGCACTGCTGATACACAGACTCCAGCCCCCACCCCAAAAAAGGAGCGCAACAGTTGAGACACTGTGTCCTGTCTCCCTCTTGAGATTGGACTATTTCGTACTTTAATGCAATTTAAATTCACCATTTCAAAGAGTAATTATCAGCCTTCCCGTGGCCTTTCACAAGTCTGTGTATGTATGTAAACACATACACGCATGTTATATATACACACATGATATATACACATGTGCATATGTGCACATAATGTTTGTACATGTACATATGCACACGCATAAATATGTAATGCATACATATGTATTTCAGGTGTTACACGTATATTTGTTTGGGAGGATGGTTTCACTACATTACAGTATATTTCTCTTTGGTAAAGTACTCTAGCTTCCCAGGTGGCTCAGTGGTAAAGAATCTGCCTGCTGATGCAGGAGACATAAGAGACACAGTTTCATTCCCTGGGTCAGGAAGATCCCCTGGAGGAGGAAATGGCAACCCACTCCAGTAGTCTTGCCTGTAAAATTCCATGGACAGAGGAGCCTAGTGGGCTACAGTCCATGGGGTGGCAAAGAGTCAGACATGACTGAGCAAACACTCAAGGTACTCTTACCTCCAAACTGCTGGATTAATGTATAATTTTCATTTAAGTAACCCAGATAACCACAATGGTGTGGCCACTCACTTGTGCCTGGACATTCTAGAGTGTGAAGTCAAGTGGGCTTAGGAAGAATTACTATGAACACAGGATTGTTGGTATCTAAAGCCTAGCTTGAAGGATTTTGAGCATTATCTTGCTAGCATGTGAAATGACCGTGATTGTACAGTAGTATGAACATTCTTAGACATTGCTGTTGTTTGGGATTGGAATGAAAACTGACCTTTTCCCGTCCTTGGCCACTGCTGAGTTCTTCAAATTTGCTGACATGTTGAATACAGCACATTAACAGCATCATATTTAGGATTTGAAATAGCTCAGCTGGAATTCCATCACCTCCACCAGCTTTGTTCATAGCAATGCTTTCTAAGCCCACTTGACTTCACTCCAGGATGTCCAGCTCTAGGTGAATGACCACACCATCATGGTTATTTGGATTATAAGACCTTTTTTGTACAGTTCTTCAGTGTATTCTTGCCATCTCTTCTTAATCTCTTCCACTTCTGTCAGGATCTTACCATTTCTGTCCTTTATTGTGCCCAACCTTGCATGAAATTTTCCCTTAGTATTGTTAATTTTCTTGAAAAGAACTCTAGTCTTTTCCTTTCTATGGTTTTCCTCTATTTTTTTGCATTTTTCATTTAAAAAAGCCTTTTAAAAAATTATTTATTTATTTTCATTGAAGGCTAATTACTTTACAGTATTGTGGTGGTTTTTGCCATACATCAACATGAATCAGCCATGGGTGCACATGTGTCCCCCATCCTGAATGCTGTCCCTCCTCCTCCCCACCCCTTCCCTCTGGGTCATCCCAGAACACCAGCTTTGGGTGCCCTGCTTCATGCTTTGAATTTGAACTGATAATCTATTTTACATATAGTAATATACATGTTTCAATGTTATTCTCTCATATCATCCCACCCTCACCTTCTCCCACCGAGTCCAAAAGTCTGTTCTTTACATCTGTGTTTCTTTTGCTGTCTTGCGTATAGAGTCGTCAATGCCATCTTTCTAAATTCCACATATATGCATTAATATACTCTATTGGTGTTTCTCTTTCTGGCTTACTTCACTCTGTATAATAGGTGCCAGTTTCATCTGCCTCATTAAAACAGACTCAAATGTGTTCTTTTTTATAGCTGAATAACATTCCACTGTGTATATGTACCACAGCTTCCTTATCCTTTCATCTGCCAATGGACATCTAGGTTTCTTCCATGTCCTGGCTATTGTAAACAGTGCTGTGATGAACATTGGGGTACACGTGTCTTTTTCAATTCTGGTTTCCTCGGTGTGTATGCCCAGCAGTAAGATTTCTGGCTCGTATGGCAGTTCTATTTCCAGTTTTTTAAGGAATCTCCACAGTGGCTGTACTAGTTTGCATTCCCACCAACAGTGTAAGAACGTTCCCTTTTCTCCACACCCTGTCCAGCATTTATTGTTTGTAGATTTTTGATAGCAACCATTCTGACCAGTGTGAGATGGTATCTCATTGTGGTTTTGATTTGCTTTTCTCTGATAATGAGTGATGTTGAGCATCTTTTCATGTGTTTGTTAGCCATCTGGATGTCTTCTTTGGAGAAATGTCTGTTCAGTTCTTTGGCCCATTTTTTGATTGGGTCATTTATTTTTCTGGAATTGAGCTGCATGAGTTGCTTGTATATTTTTGAGATTTATTTTTTGTCAGTTGCTTCATTTGCTATTATTTTCTCCCATTCTGGAGCCTTCCTTTTCACCTTGCTTATAGTTTCCTTCGTTGTGCAAAAGCTTTTAAGTTTAATTAAGTCCCATTTGTTTATTTCTGCTTTTATTTCCATTAGTCTGGGTGGATCATAGAGGATCTTGCTGTGATTTATGTCAGAGCATGTTCTGCCTATGTTTTCCTCTAGGAGTTTTATAGTTTCTGGTCTTACATTTACATCTTTAATCCATCTTGAGTTTACTTTTCTGTATGGTGTTAGGAAGTGTTCTAAATTCATTCTTTTACAAGTGG
The DNA here is from genome assembly GCF_910594005.1 of Cervus elaphus. Classification (NCBI taxonomy): domain Eukaryota; kingdom Metazoa; phylum Chordata; class Mammalia; order Artiodactyla; family Cervidae; genus Cervus; species Cervus elaphus. The sequence continues at coordinate 10,343,579 of NC_057842.1, read as the reverse complement.
TTGACCAGTTTTCCCAGCACCACTTGTTAAAGAGATTGTCTTTTCTCCATTGTATATTCTTGCCTCCTTTGTCAAAGATAAGGTGTCCATTGATGCGTGGGTTTATCTCTGGGCTTTCTATTTTGTTCCATTGATCTATTTTTCTGTCTTTGTGCCAGTACCATACTGTCTTGATGTCTGTGGCTTTGTAGTAGAGCCTGAAGTCAAGCAGGTTGATTCTTCCATTTCCGTTCTTCTTTCTCAAGATTGCTTTGGCTATTTGAGGTTTTTTTGCATTACCATACAGATTGTAAAATTATTTGTTCTAGTTCTGTGAAAAATACCATTGATAGCTGGTAGGGATTGGTTTGAATCTATAGATTGCTTTCGGTAGTACACTCATTTTCACTACATTGATTCTTCCAATCCAAGAACATGGTATATTTCTCCATCTATCTGTGTCCTCTTTGATTTCTTTCATCAGTGTTTTATAGTTTTCTATACATAGGCCTTTTGTTTCTTTAGGTAAGCTTATTCCTAAGTATTTTATTCTTTACATTGCAATGGTGAATGGGGTTGTTTTCTTAATTTCTCTGTTTTCTCACTTTTAGTGTAGAGGAAAACAAGGGATTTCTGCATATTAATTTTATACCCTGCAATTTTACTATATTCATTGATTAGCTCTAGTAATTTTCTGGTGGTATCCTTAGGGCTTTCTATGTAGAGGATCATGCCATCTGCAAACAGTGAGAGTTTCACTTCTTCTATTCTAATCTGGATTCTTTTATTTCTTTTTCTTTTCTGATTTGTTATGGCTAGGGCTTCCAAAATTATGTTGGATAGTAGTGGTAAGAGTGGGCACCCTTGTCTTGTTCCTGATTTTAGAGGAAATGCTTTCAGCTTTTTGCCATTGAGGATAGTGTTTGCTGTGGATTTGTTGTATGTGGCTTTTATTATGTTGAGGTATGTTCCTTCTATGTCTGTTTTCTGGAGAGATTTTATCATAAGTGCATGTTGGTTTTTCTTAAGGTTTTCTCTGCATCTATTGAGATAATCATATGGTTTTTATCTTTCAATTTGTTAATATGGTGTATCACATTATGTCACCCTTCCGTTCTCTGGAACTCCTCATTCAGTCCATATATCTTTCTCTTTCTTCTTTGCCTGTTGCTTCTCTTCTTTCCTCACCTAATTATAAAGCCTCCTCAGACAACCACTTTGCCTTCTTGCATTTCTTTTTTCTTGAGGATGGTTTTGGTCACTGCCTCCTTTACAGTGCTGCAAACCTTCATCCATAGTTCACACACTCTGTCTATTAGATCTAATCCCATTAATCTATTTGTCACCTCCACTGTATAATCATAAAGGTTTTGATTTAGATCCTACCTGAAAGGCCTAGTGGTTTTCACCACTTTCTTCAATTTAAGTCTGAATTGTGCAATAAGGAGTTCATGATCTGAGCCACAGTCAGCTCCAGGTCTTATTTTTACTGACTGTATAGAGCTTCTCCATCTTTGCTAATTAGTCATCTGCTAATGTAAGAGCAGCCCTTTATCTCCTTATTGTTCTTTCACTGTGATCATTTCTTTTCGAGGTTGAGTTCACACATTACCAAAAATGAGGACAAGAACTGATGCTGTGAGGACCAGCATGTCTGTTGACCTTCATCAGCACCAGAGGTTGAGGTATATTAATCATCCATTATTTCTGAAGTCTTGTACCTTTCTGGCCCTGTTCCTTATTAATCCTGACCCACTCCTCTCTACTATTCCTCTTTCTGCTGGATTCTCCCACTTCACCTTGCTTATCTACTCACTGTTTTCTACCACACCTTTTGGAGTGCTATTCTCTCTGTACCCTCTGTTGCCTGAAATCAGCTCTTTTGTGGCACAGAGTCTCCTACAACCATGTTAAGTGGAAGCCACTTATATGCATGTTTCTTCCACTCTGATTTACTAGGATCTGTTGGGAGATGGGATCAGTGTCCTTGCTGTCCATTGCTGGTTTCAAATGTTAACTCCTCATTTCCCTTTTTCACCCTTTCCCCTTTGCTAGCTTCACCTCTTCATTCTTACTATCATCATCTGCTGCTGCAGCTAAGTTGCTTCAGTCATGTCCAGCTATTTGTGACCCCATGGACTGTAGCCCACCTGGCCTTTCTGTCCATGGGATTCTTCAGGCAAGAATACTGGAGTGGGTTCCATGCCCTCCTCCAGGGGACCCTCCTGACCCAGGGTTTGAATCTGCATCTCTTACCATCTCCTGCATTGGCAGGTGGGTTCTTTACCACTAGTGCCATCTGGGAAGCCCTACTATCATCTACTGACATTCAAAGTTCTATTTTTCCTTTCATGCAATACTTTAGATGCTTGCTCACAGATTCCCTCTTCAGCCAAGTTCTAGTCTTCCTTCTCATGCCTCCAACATCCATGTAGATGGCTTTTATGGCAAAACAATTCCTTTGTTCCATTTCTGTATTTTCCTTTGTACCCACTCAACAGCATGTTCCTCTTGACCTCAACTAAAGAGGCTGTAACCAATGACTGCAACATTGCCAATATTTAAAAGTTAATGTGTCAGTCTCTAATTACAACCTTGAATATTCATCAAGTATTCCATAAAAATTTGATCTTAATCCCATTTCTTCTCTTGTCCTCTCTTCCCTCGTTATACCCTATGGTAGGCAGCCCCTAAGCCACCCCCACCCCCAGCAGTGACCCCCTACTTCCCATCACTCCTGCTTTTCTGTAATCACCTCCCCTTCAGTGTGGGCTAGATTTGGAAACTTGCTTCTAATAAATAGACTGTGGTGGTAGTAATAGGAGGTCACCTTCAAGGTTAGGGTATGAAATGGCTTCAACTTCCATCTTAGGAGTACTTTCACTCTCCCTTACATCACTGGCTCTGAGGTCAGGCAGTTGCCACATGGGGAGATAGCCCTGTGAGGAAGCTTTGTGTGAGTGTGACTAGGAGCAGATCTTCTGAGACCTGACAACAAGCCATATGAGTGAGCTTAGAAGGGAAAGTTTCCCCAGTCAAATCTTGAGATGACTGTAGTCATGCCAACATCTTAGTGGTAGCCTTGTGAGACACCCTGAATCAGAACTACTCAGCTACACTGTTTCCAGTTTCCTGACCTGCAGAAAGTACAAGATAACAAGTATTTTTCTGATAATGAGTGATGTTGAGCAACTTTTCATGTGTTTGTTAGCCATCTGGATGTCTTCTTTGGAGAAATGTCTGTTTAGTTCTTTGGCCCGTTTTTTGATTGGGTCATCTCTTTTTCTGGAATTGAGCTGCAGGAGCTACTTGTATATTTTTTAGGTTAATTCTTTGTCAGTTGCTTCATTTGCTATTACTTTCTCCCATTCTGAAGGCTGTCTTTTCACCTTGCTTATAGTTTCCTTCATTGCACAAAAGCTTTTAAGTTTAATTAGGTCCCATTTGTTTATTTTTGCTTTTACTTCCATTACTCTGGGAGGTGGGTCATAGAGGATCCTGCTGTGATTTATGTCATAGAGTGTTGTTTTTCCTATGTTTATAGTTTCTGGTCTTACATTTACATCTTTAATTCATTTTGAGTTTTTTTTGTGTATGGTGTTAGAAAGTGTTCTAGTTTCATTCTTTTACAAGTGGTTGACCAGTTTTCCCAGCACCAATTTTTAAAGAGGTTGTCTTTTCTCCATTGTATATTCTTGCCTCCTTTGTCAAAGATAAGGTGTCCATTGGTGCATGGATTATCTCTGGGCTTTCTATTTTGTTCCATTGATCTGTTTTTCTGTCAGTACCATACTGTCTTGATGACTATAGCTTTGTATTATAGCCTGAAGTCAGGCAGGTTGATTCCTCCAGTTCCATTCTTCTTTCTCAAGATTGCTTTGGCTATTTGAGGTTTTTTGTATTTCCATACAAATTGTGAAATTATTTGTTCTAGTTCTCTGAAAAATACTGTAGGTAGCTTGATAGGGATTGCATTGAATCTATAGATTGCTTTGAGTGGTATACTAATTTTCACTATATTTATTCTTCAGATCCATGAACATGGTATATTTCTCCATCTATTTGTGTCCTCTTTGATTTCTTTCATCAGTGTTTTATAGTTTTCTATATGTACCACAGCTTTCTTATCCATTTGTCTGCTGATGGGCATCTAGGTTGCTTCCATGTCCTGGCTATTATAAACAGTGCTGTGATGAACATTGGGGTACACGTGTCTCTTTCAATTCTGGTTTCCTTGGTGTGTATGCCCAGTAGTGGGATTGCTGGGTTGTATGGCAGTTCTATTTCCAGTTTTTTAAGGAATCTCCACTCTGTTCTCCATAGTGGCTGTACTAGTTTGCATTCCCACTAACAGTGTAAGAGGGTTACTTTTTCTCCACACCCTCTCCAGCATTTATTGTTTGTAGACTTTTTGATAGCAGCCATTCTGTCTGTCATGAGATGGTACTTCATAGTACCCCAATGTTCATTGCAGCACTGTGTACAATAGCCAGGATATGGAAGCAACCTAGTTGCCCATTGGCAGATGGATAGATAAGAAAGCTGTGGTAGGTATACACAATGGAATATTACTCAGCTATTAAAAAGAATGCATTTGAATCAGTTCTAATGAGGTGGATGAAACTAGAACCTATTATACAGAGTGAAATAAGCCAGAAAGAAAAACACCAATACAGTATACTAACACATATATATGGAATTTAGAAAGATGATAATGATGACCCTATATGTGAGACAGCAAAAGAGACACAGATGTAAAGAACAGTCTTTTGAACTCTGTGAGAGAAGGTGAGGGTGGGATGATTTGAGAGGGTAGCGTTGAAATGTGTATATTATCATATGTGAAGTGGATTGCCAGTCCAGGTTCAATGCATGAGACAGGGTGCTCAGGGCTGGTACACTGGGATGACCCTGAGGGATAGGATGGGGAGGGATGTAGGAGGGGAGTTCTGGATGGGGACCACACATGCTTCCATGGCTAATTCATGTCAATGTATGGCAAAAGCCACTACAATATTGTAAAGTAATTAGCCTCCAACTAAAATATATAAATTAATTTATTTAAAAAAAAAACAAATATTTGCTGTTTCCATTTGCAAAGTTTGGGGATAGCTTGTTGTGTAACAATAGATAACTGATGCATAACCCTATAGATTTCATATCCATTACTATAGTAATTTATTTAAAACCTTCAGCCCTTGCTTATATTTTTCTGGCTGAATGCACTATAAAACTGCCCTCCTGAGCCAGCATCCATGAAGCAGAACATTGGTGAAGAAATCCACACCCTTGGGCACCCTAATGTCCCTGTATATTCACTGGGTTCACATGGCCTCACCCCCATGGGCTGTTACTCTATCATAACTTAAGACTTGTGAGCTGACTTGCCCACTACACCCCCATATGAATATTTTGCTTTGTCAACAAAGGTCCATCTAGTCAAGGCTATGATTTTTCCAGTGGTCATGTATGGATGTGAGAGTTGGACTATAAAGAAAGCTGAGCACCGAAGAATTGATGCTTTTGAACTGTGGTGTTGAAGGAGACTTTTGAGAGTCCCTTGGACTGCAAGGAGATCCAACCAGTCCATCCTAAAGGAGGTCAGTCCTGGGTGTTCATTGGAAGGACTGATGCTGAAGCTGAAACTCCAATACTTTGGCCACCTCATGCGAAGGGTTGACTCATTGGAAAAGACCCTGGTACTGGGAGGGATTGGGGGCAGGAAGAGAAGGGGGAAACAGAGGATGAGATGACTGGATGGCATCACCAACTCGAGGGACATGGGTTTGGGTAGACTCCAGCAGTTGGTGATGGACAGGGAGGCCTGGCGTGCTGTGGTTCATGGGGTTGCAAAGAGTCGGACATGACTGAGTAACTGAACTGAACTGATGAATATTTTGTAATTTTTACTTGATCGTTAAAACCTAAAACTTCACTTCAATACCTCAACTCTGATTACTCTCTGCATTCTTCATTGACAAAGAGATGTGGCTGGATGGGAGCTCCCTCATCTTTCAGCACATATGAATTTTGAAGGGAAATTATGTAACCCATGCATGCATGCATGCTCAGTCACTCAGTTTTGTCTGACTCTGTGTAACCCCATGGACAGAGGAGCCTGACAGGCTACAGTCCATGGAATTTTCCAGGCAAGAATACTGGAGTGGATTGCCATTCCACTCCAGGGAATTTTCCCAATACAGGATTGACCTGTGTCTCCTCCATTGGCAGGCAGACTCTTTACCTTGTGTCATCTGGGAAGCCTATATTCAACCCATGAAACATTTCAAAGGCATATATCACAAATCTAACTAATTCTGCTTTCACTTACATTTTTATTTTCCAAAGCACGCCGTTTTTACTCAGTTGACTGTAGTAAGTTTCTACCTGGTATTAAATATTCTTCATTATTCCACTTTCAATCAATTATGCTCAAGGAAAAAAATGTGTTCTTTTAAAACATAATTTAAAATAGTCTTTTTTTTTAAACCCTAGTTGCTTCCCATGGTACATTTAATAAATAAGTCCAAACCCTCAATCACAGCCAGCAGGCCTCACATTATGTGACTCCTATTTCCCTTTCATCCTGCTTACTTCTGTTGCCCACACTATTTAATCTTTTGGTGTCTCAAAGACATCAAGCTTTTCCATTCCTTATAGCCTTCCCACATGATGAATAGACTTCCCATCCCTTGATGTGTGGCAAAATTTTATTGGCCTGTCCTATTCTCATCCTTCAGGTTTCATCTTGAAAATTGTCTCTTTAGAGAAGATTAAAAAAAAAAAATCACCCAATCTATGGTTTCTTTCTTTATATTCTTTTCAAGATACTTATTTGTCTGTTTCTTAGTATTTGCTAACTTAGGAAGAATGCCAAAGAATTGATGCCTTCAAACTGTGGTGCTGGAGAAGACTCCTGAAAGTCCTTTGGACATCAAGGAGATCAAACCAGTCAATCTTAAGAGAGATCAACCCTGAGTATTCACTGGAAGGACTGATGTTGAAGCTGAAGCTTCAGTATTTTTGTCATCTGATGTGAACAGATGACTCATTGGAAAAGTTCCTGATGCTGGGAAAGATTGAGGGGAAGGAGAAGAGGGTGTCAGAAGATGAGATGGCTGGATGGTATCACCAATGCAATGAACATGAACTCGGGCAAACTCTGGGAGATGGTGAGGGACAGGGAGGCCTGGCATGCTGCAGTCCATGTGGTCACAAAGAGTGAGACACTAGTGGGTGACCGAATAACAACAACAATTTTTAATTATTTAATTGTTCTTTGATTTTTTATTAGCCTACAAGCTCCGTGATTGTATACTCTTCCCTAACACAGCACAAGGCACACAGTAAGTGATTGCTAGATACAGTGAATTCCCTACATATGATCCCTTGAACTTTCAAAGTTGAGAACATGCCTTCTCAAGTCAGACCACATAAGTGAATCCACATGGCTGTTGTATATTGTCATGTGTGCACACCCTCTACAAGTGGTTGTGCGTTAGTATGTTTTACTGTGTGGTACAACATAAAATATAGTGATACAGCATCTTTATTTCATGCCCAGGATGTCTGGAAGCAGGCATAAAAGCAGTGGTGATGTACTTGGTACTGCTAAGAAGTGCCAAGTGGTAACAATGGAAACAAAACTGAAAATAATTGAGAGAGTGGCGTGAGGCAAAAAGATGGTAGATGTCACGCCTCCTTATAACATGAATTGTTCAGTGATTCTAAAAAACAAGGACAAGATTATGGAATGTATGAAACTTGTTGTGATGATGATGTCAGCAATAATATTGAAGAAGTGTGGAAAAGTGATGGAGGCGATGGAGAAGCTTCTCAGTGTGTGGGTGCAGGATCAGCGTCAGCACTGAGTCTCACTCAGCTGAATGCTGATTCAAGAGAAAGCTGAAAGACTACAAAGACGTGAAGAAGAAACACAGCAAAGAATCAGAGGGCTCATCTTTTAATGCCAGCTGTGGCTGGTTTCATTTGTTGAAGCCTAGAGCCAACCTTCACAATGTCAAAGTCAGTGATGAGGAATCGAGTGCAGATTTGGCAGCTGCCTGAGAATTTCCTGAACTGCTTCAAGAAATTATTGATGAAGGTGGATATTTACCTGAGCAGGTTTTTAGTATAGTTCAGATAGGACCAAATGGGAAGAGGAGTGAAGGCTGATGTCAGGCTAAAAAGCAGCAAAGAGCAGGCTAAATCTGTTGCTTGGTGGTGATGCTTCCAGTGATATGAAGCTGAAATCTCACTTAGTTTAATGAGTGGCAAGGCAGTGAATGCAGATTCGGGAGCTGCAGAGGAATTTCCTGAAATGCTTCTAGAAATTATTAATGAAGGCACATATTTACATGAGCAAGCTTTTAATATGGATGAGGCAGGACTGTACTGGAAGAGAATGCCAGACCAAAGTTATGTCAAGAAGGAAGGAAAAAAAAAAAAGGAAGAAAAGCTGATGCCAGGCTGGAAGCAGCAAAGGATAAGCTAACTCTGTCGCTTGGTGGCAATGTTTCTGTGATATGAAGCTGAAGCCTCTCTTAGTTTATCATTCAGAGAACCCAAGAGCCCTTAAAACATAGCCAAGGGCTCTCTTCCCATTGTGTGTAAGAGTAACCCCAAAGTCAGGTTTACACAGGCCATTTTCCAGGACTTGTTTTTCCAGCACTTTATCCTGGAGATAGAGAAATATTTCTTGAAGAAAGACATCCCATTCAACATCCTTTTGTTGCTTAAAAATGCTGCAGGCCATCCTCCATTCATGGACAATTTTCATCCCAGTATCAAAGTAGTGTATCTGCCACTGGGTAGTATGTTGTTCATCGAACCTATGGACCAGGGAGTTACAGAGACTCTCAAGGAATGCTATTCACATCACACTTTTTGTGAGGCAGTAAAGGTGAGTGACAAATCAGGAACAACATTGTGATAATTTTGGAAAAACTATAAAGGTCATAAAAAGATTGCTTGGTGCCCTCACCAAGTGAGGTGATACAGTGGTGATATGGCCATCACCATTAATGGTGGTTTGGAGGAAACTTTGCCCACAGGTTATTCATGATTTTCATGGATTTGAGAAAGTGGGTGAGGAGTCCAAAGACATCTTCAGCAACTTAGTGAGCCTCAGCGAGAAGCTGGAGTCGGAGCTGCATTTATGTGTTATTTGTGGGAAAAGTATATAAACCTGTTACAGTACAGTGCTATATAGCCATTTGTGTTAGTTGGGCACCTAGGCTAACTTTGTTGGACTTACAAATAGGTTGGACTTACCAAACATGCTCTCAGAATGAAAATTGTTCATTTGTAGGAGGCTTACTTTATTAAGTGAATGAGTTGGTTGGAATTTGCAACATGATAAATCCCATAGGTTGATATTAGTTGTGCCCACTGGAGTATTTTCTGTTTTAATAGCTGTGTAACATATATATGTGTCACAGCTTAGCTAGAGTCCTCTCTTCCCTGGACTTTATTTCTTGCAGTCACTTCTGATGTGCCTTGTCTCCAGACTCCCCATATATATGGCTGCTTCCAGTTGACTTTATTTCAGTTTGCCACATTTCTTGGATGCCCTGATTTTTAAAATTGCTCAAAATAAATAAATAAATAAATAAAATTGCTCCATACTTTAACTTTCCCATATATTATAAGGATGTTTATTCAGTTTAAATGAATAAATTGAGCATCTACTTAACCAACTTCTGTAGTTGTAGGATGAATAATATCTCATGTTCTACTGTTTGCAGAGAAGAAGGCTATAAAGATCCTGAAAAAAAATCAATCATTGATGTATTTAACACATAATCACTAAGCAGGTACTCCCCTTAAGGCATGTTGTGACATGTTTGGGAGTCGGAGGTGGTAAGAGTCCCGCCGTTGCAATGATTGTCTCTGTTGGTAGAGATAACCAGTGAATAACTAGCCACACTTAATTATATGTTGAAAATGTATCAAATGTCTCAGAGGACAAAGAAAGCACCTTCTGAAAGGTGAGGAGCACATGTGGTGGGGGGGGGGGCGGTTTGACCAGGTGTGGGCAGGCAGAGAACAGTTTTCTGAGGAAGTGGCATTTAATCAGAGATCTGAAGGACGGCGAGAGGTCATCTTCGTCATCTTTGTCAAGGGGAACAGAGGGTGCAAATACATTGAGGTGGGTGGGAGCAGAACAGGTTCAGCAAAGGAAAATAAAAGTGTGGAGAGTGAAAACCAAACAACAAACAAAGAAAGGGGTCATGGCAGTTGATGTTGTTGATAAAGATGAGGGTAAAAATCAGTAGGTGTTTATCCAATAGCAATGTTGATTGAAGAATTGTAAACAGAAGTAACTCATTCATATTTACGTTTTTAATAGCTCATTCTCAAGTCAACTTGAGCAGTTTGAGGAGGGTAAGAATGGACACGAGGAAACAACTTGGGGGACTGCTTCGTGACAATGGTGGCTTGTGTGAAGATGGCGAGGAGACCTATCCAAGAGACATTTGGAGGTAAAATCAGTAAAATATGTCAATGATTATATGCAGTAAGAATGACGATTTAGATGAGGGCAAATTTGCATACCGCTGGTTCATATTCAGTGACAGTTTGTTCAATGTATTTGCATTTGCTTTTTGTTTATTTATACAATTGAGTATTTTATCCTATGTGTGCATCTGCGCATTTCTATGAGAGAGAGGGCCACATGTGGTTTAATAACAGTCACTTCTTTTCCTCATAAAGACAGTCAGAGGAGGGCTCGGCTGGCGGGAAGTCTTTCCTCTGGGCCCTGTAGTGCCCACTGGGATGGACTGTTGGCTGGTATCGAGAGACGCTGCTTCCAGGATGGCGCACTTGGTAACTGGTGTTCCGTGTCGGCTGGTGGTCAGGGCTCAGCAGGCGTCCTTGGCAGAAGGTGTCAGTGCCTCTTCGCATTGGCCCCCTCAAGGCTGCTTGGTCTTCCAGGCAGCATTGCAGCTGTCTTCCCTGAGACAGGAAAAGAAAACTGCCGGGATCTCAAGGCCTATATCTGAAATCACATCCAACGTTATTCTACTAGTCAAAGCAGTCACTAAGCCTGCCCAGGTTCAAGGTGCATGTGGAACTGGTGAGGGGGATAGATAGGAGGAATGTCTTGGCTCAATCACCTCTCAGTGGAAGGAGTGTTAAAGAATATGTGATACGCGGTGCCCACTGTGTTTATTGACATCTTGTTGGTGGATAATATCATTCAACACGTTCCAGACTCAATGACGTCTGTACATTTGATGTGCTTATCAAGTCAGTGCACTATGTTAATCAAGTTGATCAAGTTCAAATAGAGTGTCCAATAAGATACCACTAGAAGTTCTCCCCTTTAGAATGTAAATTTCTGGAAAGTATGGCTATTGTCTTATGCTTTGATGAGTATCACCTAATGAGTGTCTGTTGGCTAGCCCACTAACAACAGCTTCCATGGTGACTCAGTGGTAAGCAATCCACCTGCCTAGGAGACCAGGGTTGATCCCTGGGTCGGAAAGATCCCCTGGAGAAGGAAATGGCAACCCACTCCAGAAATCTTGCCTGGGAAGTTCCATGGACAGAGGAGGCTAGTGGACAATCCATGGGATTGTAAAAGAGTCAGATACAGCTTAGCGACCAAACACCACCACCACGCAACTAACTGACATTAGTGATGCTTTTTAACCAAACGACCCATGCTTATCTTTCCTTTCTCCAGGAATATGCCAGATTATGCCAAAAATCTTGTAATCACAAGCATAGGCATTATTCTAATGACATTCTTCTGTAACATCCCAAGAAGTAACCATTAGATTAATAATATTGTTTCTTAGTCTATCCAGGTTGGTTCCTATTTGTCACCATTTTATTTTCTATACAAACCACCTATTCAATGATTTATTCTGTAATTTTTTCAGGGATCAATATTGAATTTGTTAAACTATGATTTCTAGGAATTAGTTATTTTTCCCTTAAATAGAGGGAGTCAAAAAATAGAGTCAATATGTACCGTTTAAAGATGTATTCTTCCTGTGCCTACTTTTACTTTATTGTTCAATACAGTTCAGTCTCTCAGTCGTGTCCAACTCTTTGCGACCCCATGGACTGCAGCATGCCAGGCTTCCCTGTCCATCACCAACTCCTGGAGATTATTCAGACTCATGTCTATCGAGTCGATGATGCCATCCAACCATCTCATCCTCTGTCATCCCCTTCTCCTCCCGCTTTCAATCTTTCCCAGTATCAGTGTCTTTTCCAATGAGTCCGTTCTTCACATCAGGTGGCCAAAGTATTGGAGTGTCAGCTTCAGCATCAGTCCTTCCAATGAACAATTAGGACTGATTTCCTTTAGGATGGACTGGTTGGATCTCCTTGCAGTCTAAGGGACTCTCAAGAGTCTTCTCCAACACCACAGTTCAAAAGCATCAATTCTTCGGTGCTCAGCTTTCTTTATAGTCCAACTCTCACATCCATACATGACTACTGGGAAAACCAAAGCTTTGACTAGATGGACCTTTGTGGGCAAAGTAATGTCTCTGCTTTTTAATATGCTGCCTAAGTTGGTAATAGCTTTTCTTCAAAGAAGCAAGTGCCTTTTAATTTCAGGGCTGTGGTCACCATCTGCAGTGATTTTGGAGTTCAAGAAAATAGTCTCTCACTGTTTCCATTGTTTCCGCATCTATTTGCCATTAAGATCTTTTTTGTATAGTTCTTCTGTGTATTCTTGCCACCTCTTCTTAATATCTTCTGCTTCTGTTAGATCCATACCATTTCTGTCCTTTATTGTGCCCATCTTTGCATGAAATGTTCCCTTGGTATCTCTAATTTTCTTGAAGAGATCTCTAGTCTTTCCCATTCTATTATTTTCCTCTACTTCTTTGCATTGGTCACTGAGGAATACTTTCCAGGATTCTTCAAAAATCATTGAAAATGCTTTCATATGAACACTTATTCTTTCTTTATATTGTGATGCAATTTTTATAGACTAGGACATTTGAATCAGTATAAAGGATTTAAGGGTCCTTTGAATATTTTCTTGATTTCTTGAGTATCATTTCACTCAAATATTGTCATGCCATACTTTCAGGGTGAAAAATCATTTTCTTTTTGGTGGGATATAAAAATCAAGGAAGAGATTTAATAATGCTGCTTTTCCTCTATCTCTATTATCATTAAACCTTCTGGGCTGTGAAGGCAGTATCTTCTTCAGACTTTTTATTATTATTACACATTGAACATTTTGTTTATCTTTCTTTATTTAGTCATCTTTTTCTCATTCTTACAAAATTTTATTTTAAGTTATTTTGTCCTAGTGATACCACTGACTGTCTCATTTAATTTTGGCCTTACAGAACTGGAGTTACATAGATTACCCACTGGGGCAAATTTATTTTCTTAATACATTTTTCCTTTTATCTTAAAGTATTGTCAATTTACAATATTGTGTTGGTTTCAGGTATAGAAAGTAATGATTCATTTGTGCATATACATATATGTGGGATGTCTAGATACTCCTTTTTAGATTCTTTTCCCTTATAGGTTATAACAAAATATTGAGTATTGTTTCCTGTGCTGTATGCTAAATCCTTTTTGGAATTTTATTAATACTTTAAAAACATTTTTTCCTTTAAGATAAAAGGATATATTAAAAATTTCAGTGTCTTTTGTAGGGAGATTTGTTTACTGGAACCTCTTGTGCATTACCTGGATTTTAATACTGTATAGAATTTGACAGTTCCAATTTACAGAGATGGAATTTCCTCACCTAGGTTGTTCTTTGATTTTGCTTTTGGAATTTAAGTCTCAGGCAAATCTGCCATTTCCATATCAACACTGTCTCTCTATGATCATAGTTGCTCTACTAGGGTAAAAATTGGTAAACAACTCCTTCCAAAATTCTCTTTTCAAATCCTACATAACCTTCTTAATTGATGTTTTCAGTGTCAACATCTGGAAGAATTTCTTTACATCCCAGAGTCTGCTCAGCAGTTTGTTTTCCAGATTGCAGGCAGGGCACCCGGGTGACATGTTAATCCTTAGAATACTAACTATAAAAGAAATATTCAGCAACTTAAAAAGACAAAATACAAATATGATATCAGTTATCTAAATGCATCTTCATATTTTCTTTTTAGGAAAGGGAATAAAATGCACTATGGATCTAGTCAGTCTTTTTTCTTTGTGCCTGTCTTGAATTACACTGAATTAGAACTAGTAAAACTCAACTTAATCTTCCAAAAGGATATAAAAATGCAGATTCCTACAAGTGTATTAAGTGTTCTAACAGGCTAAAAATGAAGTATCCTCATTTAGTATATTACCCTCTGAATTATAGAACATGTCAAACATAGGAAGAATTTGATGCTTCACACATTCAACTCCATTTCATTTTACTCAAAATTTCATGCTGTCCATATGTCAGAAACTCTAGTAACAACAGAGTATATACTGAGTGTCAATTTTGTTTTCTTCAAGAAATTAACTTATAAACTAGAAAGAAAATCTAGATTAAGCACAAGTATTAGCAATGATAAATCATTCAGTTTATCCACTCTCCATTTTTCTATAGAAAACTCTACGGAATTATAAGATAGATTATGGATTTTCATAAGTACAAGCAACACCAGAAACAATTTACTCCTCTATTTCTGAAACTTGCCCCATCATCAGTGTCAATGAGGGTTTTTATTAAAATGTACACACCCAAGACCCTTCCTCAAGGATTATGATTCTCTAGATTCAGTTCAGTTCAGCTCAGACCCTCAGTTGTGTCCAACTCTTTGCGACCCCATGAATCGCAGCATGCCAGGCCTCCCTGTCCATCACAAACTCCCAGAGTTTACTCAAACTCATGCCCATCGAGTCGGTGATGCCATCCAGCCATCTCATCCTCTGTCGTCCCCTTCTCCTCCTGCCCCCAATCCTCCCAGCATCAGGATCTTTTCCAGTAAGTCAACTCTTCGCATGAGGTGGCCAAAGTATTGGAGTTTCAGCTTCAGCATCAGTCCTTCCAATGAATGTTCAGGACTGATCTTCAGGATGAACTGGTTGGATCTCCTTGCAGTCCAAAGGACTCACAAGAGTCTTCTCCAACACCATAGTTCAAAAGCATCAATTCTTCGACACTTAGCTTTCCTCACAGTCCAACTCTCACATCCATACATGACCACTGGAAAAACCATAGCTTTGACCAGACGGACCTTTGTTGGCAAAGTAATGTCTCTGCTTTTTAATATGCTATCTAGGTTGGTCATAACTTTCCTTCCAAGGAGAAAGCCTCTTAATTTCATGGCTGCAGTCACCATCCTCAGTGATTTTGGAGCCCCCAAAAATAAAATCTGACACTGTTTCCACTGTCTCCCCATCTATTTCCCATGAGGTGATGGGACCAGATGCCATGATCTTAGTTTTCTGAATGTTGAGCTTTAACTCAACTTTTTCACTCTCCTCTTTCACTTTCATCAAGAGGCTTTTTAGTTCCTCTTCACTTTCTGCCATAAGGGTGGTGTCATCTGCATATCTGAGGTTATTGATATTTCTCCTGGCAATCTTGATTCCAGCTTGTAGATTATCCAGAATTAAATTTTTGACATCAAACTCAAGTGGTTCTTATGATCAGACAGTTCAGTTCAGTTCAGTTCAGTCACTCAGTCATATTCTCCTTTCTGTGACCCCACAGAATACAGCACATCAGGCCTCCCTGTCCATCACCAACTCCCAGAGTTTGCTCAAACTCATGTCCATTGAGTCAGTAATGCCATCCAACCATCTCATCCTCTGCCATCCCCTTTTCCTCCTGTCTTCAATTATTCCCACCATCAGGATCTTTTGCAGTGAGTCAGTTCTTCGCATCAGGTAGCCAATGTAATGGAGCTTCAGATTCAGCATCAGTCTTTCCAATGAATATTCAGGGCTGATTTCCTTTAGGATGGACTGGTTGGATCTCCTTGCAGTCCAAGGAACTCTCAAGAGTCTTCTCCAACACCACAGTTCAAAAGCATCAATTCTTCAGTGCTCAGCTTTCTTTATAGTCCAACTCTCACATCCATACATGACTACTGGGAAAACCATAGCTTTGACTAGATAGACTTTTGTCAACAAAGTAATGGATCCACTTTTTAATATGTTGTCTAGGTTGGTCACAGCTTTTCTTCCAAGGAGCAAACGTCTTTTAATTTCATGGCTGCAGTCACTGTCCACAGTGATTTCAGAGCCCAAGAAAATGAAGTTTGTTACTATTCCCATTGTTTCCCCATCTATTTGCCATGAAGCAATGGGACCAGATGCTATGATCTTTTTTTTTTTTTTTTGAATGTTGAGTTTTAAGCCCACCTTTTCACTCTCCTCTTTCACTTTCATCAAGAAGCTCTTTAGCTCCTCTTCACTTTCTGCCATAAGAGTGGTTTTATCTGCATATCTGAGGTTATTGATATTTCTCCCGGCAATCTTGATTCAAGCTTGAGCTTCATCCAACCCAGCATTTCACATGATGTACTCTGCACATAAGTTAAACAAGCAGGGTGACAATATACAGCCTTGACGTACTCCTTTCCCAATTTGGAACTAGCCCGTTGTTCCACGTCCGGTTCTAACTGTTGTTTATTGACCTGCATCCAGATTTCTCAGGAGGCAGGTAAGGTGGCCTGGTATTCCCATCTCTTTAGGAATTTTCCACAGTTTGTTGTGATCCACACAGTCAAAGGCTTTGGCATAGTCAATAAAGCAGAAGTAGATGTTTTTCTGGAATTCTCTTGCTTTTTCAATGATCCAGTGGATGTTGGCAATTTGATCTCTGGTTCCTCCAACCTTTTCTGAATCCAGCTTGAACATCTGGAAGTTCTTAAATCACATACTATTGAAGCCTAGCTTAGAATTTTGAGCATTACTTTGCTAGCCAGTGTGATGAGTGCAATTGTGCGGTGGTTTTAACTTTCCTTGGCATTGCCTTTCTTTGGGATTGGAATGCAAACTGACCTTTTCAGTCCTGTGGCCACTGCTGAGTTGATCAAATAATTGGGAAATAACAGCATAGCTCAAGGTCCTCACTTTACAGATGAGAAAACAGACACAGGTTTGAACAGTCAACTGCCCAGTGTTACCCAGCTGGGCAATAACTGAGCTGAGATGGAAAGATGGTTATTCATGGCCTCTTACTCTTTCCCATTTCCAAAATCATTTCTGTTTTGACATTTTTATCTCAATTCCTGAAACATGATTATTCAACCAGTTCTTCTAAGTAAATTTTTTTATCATTATATAAGATTATTTGAACAAAAAATATACTGTATTATTTTATCTTAGTTGATGCTAGGATATAGGCACTGCTTTTCTTGTTGCACTGGGACCTCCATTATAGCTGCTGAGAGTGGACAACCTTCACATGGCAGGAAGTCATCTGGTGACCCCTTTTAACTGAGCCTGGACAGAGAGTTGCTTAAGTATCTTGTAACCATTGAGAGCTGTGATGGTGCACTTTGAAATTAATTAAAACTGTTGATGGAATTCATGGAAGTATAAGAAGGCTATTCTTAAAACTAATAAATTTTTTAATGCTTCCATTTAAGAAGAATATTTATTATGTCTTTGTTCCTGAAATATACTTGCTATATTTGAAATTATCAAAAAGATCATCATAACCTACAGTAAGGCAAAGATAACCAAATGCATTAGTGCTATAGTATGGGTTTTGAGACAGACCAATGTTTGAATTCTGACTTGGTTTCCTAGTGACTGTTTAGGCACAGGCAAGTCACTGCACATCTGAGTCTTAGTATTTTCAAAAATCATTTATTAAAACAATACCACTTATTTCACATCATTGTCTTGTAGATTAGTGATGACATGGGAAGTGCTAAATATGGTGGAGGAAAGGAAAAGGGCTTCATTTATAAGAATACATAATTATTATAATTTTGGCTTATATAATGTAATAAATGACTATTATAGTAAATTAGAGAAGGAAATGGCAACCCACTCCATTATCCTTGCCTGGAAAATTCCATGGACTGAGGAGCCAGGCCTGCCAGGTCCATGGGATCATAGAGTCTGACACGACTGAACACCTTAACTTAACTTATTGTAATAAATGGTAACGATTAGCACTATTTACAAGCATATTGTATAACTCTGAGTCATCTATGTTGATGCACTTATGCTGAGTCAAGCAGTGGTGATATAAGTCTCAGAACAAGAGTTTCATGTTCTCGAAGCCAAGGAGAGGTTAGACTCAGAACATTAGAGGTCGAACCATGCAGGCAGGAAGAGGGGCCCACATGGAATATTGTATGGGTCCCCAGTTACATTTTATTTAGACAATAGGCTGGACTTGTTGTATCAAATATTCCAAGCCCTTGATAGAGAAAACTTAAATTGAGCTAACATCACACCCATTTTGTATTATGTTTAACTGTTAAAATGTAATTATTTAAGATTATTTAGCTATATATATTTTTTCCTTGAAAAATAAAATAAAATCCATATATGAAAAAATATTTGAATTATTTTTCTAGAGATGGCAACACTCACGTAATAAACTTTGCCATCTGAATTATCAATAAATCCTAAACATATTTAAATTCTTTTCAAAAATATTACTTTATGATAGGATATGAATTATGTTTTCATAGTTCTAAATATCTAAACATAAATCTGTCTTCATACATGGATATAGTATTCAGTTATTGTGGGCTTGCTCAGTCGTTCAGTCATATCTGACTCTTTGTGATCCAATAAACTGTAACCTGCCAGGGTCCTCTGTCCATGGAATTCTCCAGGCAGAAATACTGGAGTGGGTTGCCATTTCCACCTCAGGGAATCTTCCCAACCAAGAGATCAAACCTGCATCTCTTGCATCTCATGAATTGGCAGGTGGATTCTTTACCACTGAGTCACCAATGAGGTCTAACAGACCTCATTTTTTATTAAATTCCTAAAACATATGCTTGCTATTTTCAGGATTTTAATTTATGCTTTCTTTTTAACACAGGTATTTTATTTTCACTTTTTCTCAGCTTGTTTAGCTATAAATTTATCTAAAAGCTATATTATCGGATAAAAGAGCATTTGAAACCTATGTATGAGAAGGAAATATTTGAATAAATCCCCTAGAAATGAGAAAGAGCCAGTTGGCTTAAGTAATCTTGTAAATAAGTTAGCTGGAGCTTTGTTACCATAGCTTCTGCTATAATGATGGCTAGAGAAATTGATAGGTGAGAGATAGGTGATAGACAGATACATGAGAGATAGAAGACAGGTAGAGAGATAGACACATACATACATATATGTAGACAGATAGAGGATAAGTAGATGATAGGCATAGATAGATAGCTAGATCAGATGTCATTAGGAGTCTTCTATGGGTCCTGATATCTTAAAAGAATACTTCAAAAACATAATTTCACATCTGTGAAGTGATTATATATCACAAACCACCCAACAAACAATTTGACATTACACATTCATGAAGAGGGCATGGCAACCCACTCCAGTATCTTGCCTGGAGAATCCCCATGGACAGCGGAGCCTGGTGGGCTACATACAGTCCATGGGTTCACAAAGAGTTGGATATGGCTGAGCAACTAAGCACAGCACATTATACATTCATACTCCTAAAATTTATTTTAATTATACAGCTATCTTTCTCTCCTCATCTTCTATCCTTTCTTTCCTCCTCTCCAGAAACAATGACCAAAAAAAAAATATTTTCAATTATGCCTCTGTATCCCTGTTTTCAAGTTTTACCTCTAAACAGCTCACCAAAGTATTTTTCCAAATATTAATAAAAATATTTCCTCCCTTAGCAATGCTGTGGTATCAGCTATAAAGACAATTTCAGTCTCATATAGTTAATTCAATATGAACATTAGAATTGGTATTGCTGATTATATTTTGCATATTGTATTGGCTAAGAGGGTGAATTCTAAAGAAAAGGATACTGGGTCTAATTTGTAGTTCTAACTCTTATTTGAGTTTCTTGACATCTCCTGAATCCCAGTTTCTTCATCAATACAATGAGGAGAGTAATGTTTATCTTAATACAGTTGTTGTGGAATTAATGGTAAAGAGTATTAAGTACCGATTACTGTCCTCAGTGTATCAAAGGTACTCAGTTGCCTCAAGTAAAGAACAGAGTTAATAATAGTATCTACTTCAGAAACTTCTTGTGAGGAAAGAGTGAAAAAATTGCAACTAAAGCACTCAGGACAGTAAGTATTAATAGCACAAGGCATGGTAGTGAGCAATATATTTTATTGCTATTGCTATTAGGGATAACTCAATATCATTTCTATACATACTATAAATTTAATATGTACAGCAATTAATTGAAACAATAATTGTTCATGATTTATATTATTTAAATAGTACTTTCATACATAATATTTAATCAGTTTATTATTGTCCAACCTATAAATAAGTCATTCTACTGGGTGCAAAATTTCAAACTCATACATTAGCATGTATTTAATAGACAATATGACATAATTATGATAGATCACTTGATAAAGAATTCTCCTGTGATGCAGGAGACCCCAGTTTGATTCCTGGGTCAGGAAGATCCACTGGAGAAGGGATAGGCTACCCACTCCAATATTCTCAGGCTTCCCATGTGGCTCAGCTGGTAAAGAATCTGCCTGCAGTGTGGGAGACCTGGGTTTGATCCCTGAGTTAGGAAGATCCCCTGGAGAAGGGAAAGGGTACCCACTCCAGTATTCTGGCCTGGAGAAGTCCATGGACTAAGTCCACGGGGTCACAAAGAGTCAGACACGACTGAGCAACTTTCACTCACTAACTCACTCACAGACTCTCCATTTCACAGTTCTTAATGTCCAAACCATTATTTAGTAGTAAGTTTCATGTTAAGAAAAAAAGATAATCTGTGATTCTTATTATCTACTCAAACATTTATAATAGAATGATAATATTCTTGGTATAGTCTTCACAAATGTTTCTCATGTATACATATGTGTGTGTGTTTATCAAGGCTAATACAGGGAGCAATAAAATAAAAAATATATCAATCATGATAATAAATTATATCAAAATGGTGAACTTAAGAAAGTATAGGTGGTTTTAAAGGTATCATGGAGGAAATTCAGGCAAGTCTAGCATCTGCCAAATAGTCATCAGAAAGGAAAATAACTTTAGTGATATAAAAGAGATTTCTAACCAAATCCTTTCGCTAGGTTCATACTCAGTTGCTTAGTTTAGCTTTTGAAGTAGTAACCTGGAAATAATTTGTAAAGGTCTTTGCTTATTAAAAAGATTTGCTATTATAGCAGCAACACAATCTCATTCTAAATAACATCCACCTGAATAAGCACCATGCACTCCCTGTTGCCTCCTAGCCTTGGATTAAAAAAAAATTTTTTTAACGCATATCTTTATTCTCTTAGCTAAGTTCATATCTGCCTGGTTTCAAGCCAATTTTTAATTGAATTCAGTTAGTTTAACTGCTCCTCAGAGATGTCCATAAAATGTGCTTTCCCAGATTTCCTAGCAGAAGCCCCATTATCTCTGTTCAGCATTCCAAAGCAGACAGCAAAATTGCCATCAAGCTTTATCTTGCTCAACAACGATTCTTTAATGTGGTCACCTCATGGGCTTTATGTTTCAATTATAATTTAGAATGAATTAAAATTCATTTAAATGGATAGCATCCTCTCTTACTACCCCAATGGAAATCCATTTCAGAATGTTCTATCTCTTTAAGGTAGCTCAGGATAAAGTAGGTTATATTATATATCCTTAATTTTATGCCATCAATCTTATTCTCCTTTGTAATTTAATCCTCCATTTTCATTCATCAACTGAATAAAGTACAGTCAAAGGTTTAAGACATACTCTACATAGATAAAATATCAAAAATTTACATTTAAGATAATATTTAAAAATATAGGATTTTTATTTCAATATTGGAGTATGTCAAGGCTGTATATTGTCACCTTGCTTATTTAACTTATATGCAGACTACATCATCAGAAATGCTGGACTGGATGAAGCACAAGCTGGAATCAAGATTGCCTGAAGAAATATTAATAACCTCAGATATGCAGATGATGCCACCCTTATGGCAGAAAGTGAAGAAGAACTAAAGAGCCTCTTGATGAAACTGAAAGAAGAGAGTGAAAAGTTGACTTAAAACTCAACATTCAGAAAACTAAGATCATGGCATCTGGTCTCATCACTTCATGGCAAATAGATGGGGAAATAATGGAAACAGTGATAGATTTTACTTTGGGGGGGCTCCAAAATCACAGTAGATGTTGACTGCAGCCATGAAATTAAAAGACACTTGCTCCTTCAAAGAAAAGTTATGACAAACCTAGACAACATATTTAAAAGTAGAGACATTACTTTGCCAACAAAGTTCTGTCTAGTCAAAGCTATGGTTTTTCCCGTAGTCATGTATGGATGTGAGAGTTGGACTATAAAGAAAGCTGAGCACCAAAGAAATTGATGCTTTTGAACTGTGGTGTTGGAGAAGACTCTTGAGAGCCCCTAGGACAGCAAGGAGATCCAACCAGTCCACCCTAAAGGAAATCAGTCCTGAATATTCATTGGAAGGACTGATGCTGAAGCTGAAACACCAATTCTTTGACCACCTGATGTGAAGAATTGACTCATTTGAAAAGACCCTGATCCTGGGAAGATTGAAGGCAGGAGGAGAAGGGGACAACAGAGGATGAGATGGTTGGATGGCATCATCAACTCAATGGGCATGAATTTGAGTAAACTCTGGGAGTTGGTGATGGACAGGGAGGCCTGGCATGCTGCAGCCCATGGGCTTGCAGAGTCGGATAGGATGAGTGACTGAACTGACTGACTGTGGCACAGGTTTTAGCATCAAGTTATTCATGGAAGTGAGTAAAATTATTTGCTACAGATTGAAAGGGCTTCCCTGGTGGCTCAGAAGGTAAAGAATCTGTCTGTACTGCGGAAGATCTGGGTTTGATCCCTGGGTTAGGAAGGTCCCCTGGAGGAGGATCTTCATGGTTACCCACTCCGGTATTCTTGTCTGGAGAATCCCCATGGACAGAGGATTCCTAGGAGTCATATTATGGTGTTTCAGCATATTATAAAAGTATCTCATAGAATGAATTCTAAGGTTGTAAAATCATTAATAGTAACATCATGCAAAGGTATAGAGATTTACATTTTATGTTAGAGTACATTCCCATGTATTAAATCATTTATATCAACCCTGCGAAAGACTGGTATTTTTATTCTCATTTCATATGTCACTGAGGGCTGTGGGCTAAATCTGACCAGCCACTTGTTTGTGTAAATAAAATTTAATTGGATCATAGCCATGTCCAATCATTTACATATTTTAATGGCTGCTTTGGAGCTACAAAGACTGAGTTAAATAGTCATGACAGAGAAGTATAGCCCACAAAACCTAAAATATTTACTCTCTGATCCTTTACAGAAAAAATTTGTCCAACCTGTTATAAATGCTTAAACTGAAATGCAAAGTTTGACTAATGTTACAAATTTATATATCTAACTGAATACAAATGTGCAACCACTCAAATGCAAATCCAACTCTTTGAATCCAAGTCCTGGTTTATTTTCTCCTTAACATCATGTGACTATTAGTCTAAAACACCTTTCTCAACAATGAAAAGCCTTAAGTTACATTTTTATTTGGTATGATGGCATAGATGCTATTTCAGTGTATAACTACTTAAATATCTGAACTCTACAAGGAGTAGAAATGAGGTGAGGGGGAAAACCGAGACAACAGGAATCACATTTCCTCACCCATGTATCGGTGCCCAGGAGCTGGCAGTACGAGGTTATACAATGTTTGCCTTAGGGAATGCAACTTTTCAGAAGCCCAAACTTAGGAACGAGGTACTCAGACAGAAGGCTATTGATGGAAGATGGAGTCAGAGGGAACTCTGAAGACTAGCACTGAAGTTCCAAACAAACAAACAGAAATATTCTGGATTCCAGGGCACTGCTGTGCCATCTGGTCGAACAGCTGCTTTTTAAACTCTTTGAATACTTGGAGGCTCTCCTCTGGTTATTGTGATAGATTTTACTGTGCTAATAATAGCTGTCTGAGTTTTTGTCATAGAACTCACTTCATCATTTCAGCAATTACTATGATAATTAAATACATTTACTTTCTTCTTCTAATCTCTGTGCATGGCTTGACAGTTTTAAAGAATTTTACTGCCTTATTTATAAAGTTCAGGTTTTTTTAATGTCATTTTTCTTAAATATAAGCTACATTATGTGTTAGCCCATGGCTTTCTTTTGCTTATTCAAGTATTTTCTTTCTCTTTATAAGTCTTTATTTCTCTACTGGACTAATATGCTCTATTATTGTTTTTTTTTTTTTTCTTTTGCTCCAAGTTCACTTGATTTAATATACATCAATACAGATCTCATATATGTTTAAATCACTTAAATTAAGTCCTTTGCAAAAACTAAAAGTTCTGGACCCCACTCCCACTTGCATAATACTAACAGACAAATAAGTCCCTTAATTTGTATGTTCATGCTATGGCTATGATATAAAAATAATATATGTCATTTAATAAGAAACATATGTTTGTTAAGACTGTGATCAGTTTGAAGAAGACAATATTGAGAACTAAATATGGTAAAATTTGTATTTATAATTATTCACATTGTTGCCTCTGCATAAGTACGTTTAAGTACATTTGCACAATTGTATCATCCTGTGTATAATATTTTATATTTTTAATTAAAAATATTTTGAATACATTAATAAATTGAGTGATGTAAAGAGATATACTTTTTGAATTACAAAGCAATAAAGGGGAGAAACTAGCACTACATTATAAAACAACTTGTGTAAAATTTCAAAATCATATAATATATGGCAAAGAATAATAAGGGTAGAGGGTAAACAGCACAGTCAGAAAACAAAGAGCAATTTCCAGGGAAGAGTTAACTCTGGATAAGAGGAAAAGAGAAACGGATAGTGGCAAGAGGGATTTAAAACTGTATCTAGGTTTTATTTCTTTGTAAGATAACCTGTGGGATGTATTGAAAAAATTTGACACGTTAAATCTGAGTATAGTTGGCCTTCAAACAAAGATTTGAACTGTGCAAATTCACTTATATGTGGGTTTTATTCCAATAGTAAATTCTTTAGTACTACACAATCCATTGTGGATACAGAGGAACTGGTATTTGAGAGCCAACTACAAATTATGTTTTGATTCTCAGTTGCATGAAGAGAAAAAAATCCCTAGTCACAGCATTGTCCAGGGTTAACTGTGTTTTTGTTAGTCTATTTTTATGCCAGTGCCACACAGTGTTGATTACTACAGATTTGTAATAAAGTTTGAAATCAGAAAGTGTGATGTCTCCATTTTTGTCTTTCTTTCTCAAAATCATTTTGGGTTTTTAGAGTCTCTATTGATTCCATATGAATTTTCAGTTCAGTTCAGTTCAGTTCAGTCGTTCAGTCGTGTCCGACTCTTTGCAACCCCATGAATCGCAGCACGCCAGGCCTCCCTGTCCATCACCAACTCCCGGAGTTTACTCAAACTCATGTCCATTGAGTCGGTGATGCCATCCAGCCTTCTTATCCTCTGTCGTCCCCTTCTCCTCCTGCCTCCAATCCCTCCCAGCATCAGGGTCTTTTCCAACGAGTCAACTCTTCACATGAGGGTTAGGGTTTTTTTGTGTGTGTGTGTTTCTGTGAAAAATGTCTTTGGGATTTTGATAAGGAATATGTTGAATCTGCAGATTTTTGGGGGTAGTATAAATTTAACAAGATTAATTCTTCCATGAATATGATATATTTTTCAATATATTGAGGTCTTCAGTTTCTTTCATCATCTTATAATCTTCAATGTACAGATCTTTCACCTTCCTGGTTATATTTATTCCTCAGTATTTATCCTTTTAATGCTATTAAAAATTGGATTATTTTAATCTCTGCTGCACCATTGTTGTGCATTAAAATACAATAGAGTTTTGTACATTGATTTTGTATTCTTCAAATTACTGTATTTATTTATTTGTTCTAACTCATTTCTTGGATTTTTAAGATTTTCTGTATATAAGATCATATCTACAAAGCAGTAATTTTACTTCTTCCTTTCTAATTTAGATATCTTTATTTACTTTTATTGCCTGATTACTCTGACTAGGAATTTGAGTACTATGTTCAGTAGAATTGGCAAGAATGAGCATCTTTGCCTTGCTGCTAATATAGAGGAAAAGTTTTTAGCATTTTACAGTTGAGCATTATGTTATCTGTTACTTGTAATATGTCTTTTATTATGTTGAGTTAGCACTGTTTCTGAATCAACTTATTGAGAGATTTTATCACTCAAAGATGATGGATATTGTGAAATAATTTTATTATTTGAGATGATCATATGATTTCTATTCTTTTTTCTATTAACTTGGTGGATCACATTGTTTGATTTGCATTATATTGATTCATCCTTGTGTCCAGGGATAATAACACTTGATCATGATGTATAATCTGTTGAATTCAGCTTGATTCAGTATGATTCTGTTGAATTCAGTTGCTTAGTGTTTAATTGATAATTTTTGCATCTATATAAAACAGGGATACTAATAATGTTATTTTCTTTAGTGTTTTAGGCTTACTTTGATATCAGTGTAATGCTTGCCTTAAGAAATGGGTATGAAAGTGTTTCCTCACTTTAAATTTTTTGGAAGAGTTTGAAAAGAATTGATATTACTTCCTACTTAAATATTTTGTAGACCTCACCAGTGAAGCCACCTAGCCCTAGGCTTTTCTTTTTTCCTTTGTTAGGAGACCTCAGATTACAAATTCAATTTCCATACTCCCTATTGGAGTGTTCAGATTCTCAATTTTTTCTTGATTCAATCTTTGTGGTTGTATGTTCTTAGGAACTTACCTATTTTTCTCCAGGTTATACAATTTGTGTCATATAATTTTTCGTAGTAGTCTCTTATAATCCTTGGAATTTCTACATTGTCAGTTATAGTATCTCCTGCTTCATTTTTTATTTTGATTCTTCTCTCTTTCCCCCCTTAATTAGTTTGGCTAAAGTTTTGCCCAAGAAGTAGTGCTGAAGAAGCTGAAGTTCAATGATTCTATGAAGACCTACAAGACCTTCTAGAACAAACACCCAAAAAAAGATGTCCTTTTCATCATAGGGGACTGGAATGAAAAGTAGGAAGTCAAGAGATACCTGGAGTAACAGGAAAATTTGGCCTTGGAGTACAAAATGAAGCAGGGCAAAGGCTAACAGAGTTTTGCCAAGAAAACACACTGGTTATAGCAAACACCCTTTTGCAACAACACAAGACAAGACTCTACACATGGACATCACCAGATGGTCAATACCAAAATCAGATTGATTATACTCTTTGCAGCCAAAGAATGAGAAGCTCTATACTGTCAGCAAAAACGAGACCTGGAGCTGATTGTGGCTCAGATTGTGAACTTGTTATTGCAAAATTCAGACTGAAATTGAAAAAAGTAGGGAAAACCATTAGACCATTCAGGTATGACCTAAATTAAATCCCTTACGATTATACACTGGAAGTGACAAATAGATTGAAGGGATTAGATCTGATAGACAGAGTACCTGAAAAACTTTGGATGGAGGTTCGTGATATTGTACAGGAGGCAGGGATCTAGACCATCCCAAAGGAAAACAAATGCAAAAAGGCAAAATGATTGTCTGAGGAGGCCTTACAATTAGCTGAGTAAAGAAGAGAAGCTAAAGGAAAAGGAGAAAAGGAAGGATATACCCATTTGAATGCAGAGTTCTAAAGAATAGCAAGGAGAGATAAGAAAGCCTTCCTCAGTGATCAGTGCAAAGAAATAGACAAAAACAGTAGGATGGGAAACACTAGAGATCTCTTCAAGAAAACTAGAGACAAGGGAACATTTCATGCAAAGATGGGCTCAATAAAGTACAGAAATGGTGTGTACCTAACAGAAGCAGAAGATATTAAGAAGAGGTGGCAAGAATACACAGAAGAACTATACAAAAAAAGTCTTCATTACCCAAATAACCATGATGGTGTGATCATTCACCTAGAGCCATACATCCTGAAATGCAAAGTCAAGTGGGCCTTAGGAAGCATCACTATGAACAAAGCTAGTGGAGGTGATGGAATACCAGTTGAGCTATTTCAAATCCTAAAAGATGATGCTATGAAGGCACTGCACTCAATATGCCAGCAAATTTGGAAAACTCAGCAGTGGCCACAGGACTGGAAAAGGTCAGTTTCCCTTCCAATCCCAAAGAAAGGCAATGCCAAAGAATGTTGAAACTACTGCACAATTGCACTCATCACACATGTTAGTAAAGTAATGCTCAAAATTCTCCAAGCCACGTTGCAGCAGTCCGTGAACCATGAATTTTCAGATGTTCAAGCTGGATTTAGAAAAGGCAGAGGAACCAGAGATCAAATTGCCAACATTTGTTGAATCATAAAAAAAGCAAGGGGTTTCCAGAAAAACATCTACATCTGATTTATTTACTCCACTAAAGCCTCTGACTGTGTGGATCACAACAAACTGTGGAAAATTCTTAAAGAGACGAGAATATCAAACCACCTTCCCTGCCTCCTGAGAAGTCTGTGTGTAGGTCAGGAAGCAACACTTAGAACTCGACATGTAACAACAGACTGGTTCCACGTCAAGTCTCTATATTGTCATCCTGCTTATTTAACTTATATGCAGAGTACATCATGCAAAATGCCAGGCTGGATGAAGCACAAGCTGGAATCAAGATTGCCAGGAGAAATATCAATAACCTCGATATGCAGATGACATCACCCTTATGGCAGAAGGCGAAGAAGAGTTAAAGAGCCTATTGATGAAAGTGAAAGAGGAGAGTGAAAATACTTGCTTAAAACTCAACATTCAAAAAAACAAAGATCATGGCATTTGGTCCCATCAGTTCATGACAAATAGATGCGTAACTATGGAAACAGTGACAGACTTTATTTTCTTGGGCTCCAAAATCACTGCGGATGGTGACTGCAGCCTTGAAATTAAAAAACGCTTGCTCCTTGGAAGAGAAGCTATGACCATCCTAGAAAGCATATTAAAAAGCAGAGACTTTACTTTGCCAACAAATGTCCATCTAGTCAATGCTATAATTTTTCCAGTAGTCATGTAAGGATGTGAGAGTTGGACTATAAAGAAAGCTGAGCACCGAAGAATTGTTGCTTTTGAACTGTGGTGTTGGAGAAGACTCATGAGAGTCCCTTGAACTGCAAGGAGATCCAACCAGTCCATCCTAAAGGAAATCAGTCCTGAATATTCATTGGAAGGACTGAGGCTGAAGCTGACACTCCATTACTTTGGCCACCTGATGTGAAGAACTGACTCATTTGCAAAGACCCTGATGCTGGGAAAGACTGAAGTCAGGAGCAGAAGGGGACAACAGGGGATGAGCTAGTTGGATGGCATCACAGGCTGGATGGACATGAGTTTGAGCAAGCTCGGGGAGTTGGTGATGGACAGGGAGGCCTGGCGTGCTGCAGTCCATGGGGTCACAAAGAGCTGGACATGATTGAGTTACTGAACTGAACTGAAAGTTTTGCCAATTTTGTTTATATCTTCAAAAAACCAATTCTTAATATATTAATAATTTCCATTAATTTTAAGCCTCTCTTTCATTTTTTTTTTCTGCTCTGATACTTGTTGTCTCCTTTTTGCTAAGTTTGGGATTAGTATGTTCTTTTCATAGGTCCTTTAGGTGTAAAGCTGCTGCTGCTGCTAAGTCTCTTCAGTCGTGTCTGACTCTGTGCGACCCCATAGACGGCAGCCCACCAGGCTGCCCCGTCCCTGGAATTCTCCAGGCAAGAACACTAGAGTGGGTTGACATTTCCTTCTCCAATGCATGAAAGTGAAAAGGGAAAGTGAAGTCACTCAGTTGCGTCCAACTCTCAGCGACCCCATGGACTGCAGCCTACCAGGCTCCTCCATCCATGGGATTTTCCAGGCAAGAGTACTGGAGTGGGTTGCCAGTGCCTTATCCATTAGGTGTAAAGATAAATTGTTTATTTGGAATTGTTTTTGGTGTTATTAATGTAGATATTTGTTACTGTTATCTTCTCTCTTAGGATACTTTTTAATGTATACCTTAACTTTTGGTATATTGTGTTTCCATTTTGTTTATTTTTTTTTCCATTTTGGTTGTTTCTAGGTAGTTTTAAAATTTCCTTTGACTTTATCTTTGATCCGTAGTCTTTTGAGGATTGTGTTGTTTAATGTCTACATATTTGTGAATTTTCTAATTCTCCTTTTACTATTTATTTCTAGTGTCATACCAATGTTTTTGCGAAAGATACATGATATTAATTCAATCTTCTTCAATTTCTTAAGATTTGTTTGTGACCTAACATATGATCTATCATGGAGAAAGTTCCATGTAAAGTTGAGACAAATTTATATATTACTGCTTTTGGATGCAATATTCTGTACATGTAGGTTAGATCCATTTGGTCTAAAGTTTAAAGTCCAGTGTTTCCTAATTGATTTTCTGTCTGGAATATCCATCCACTGTTAAATATGGGTTATTGAAATCCCCTACTTTTAGTACATTTATGTTTACATCTCCCTTCAGAAATGTTAATGTTTCTTCAGACAGTCTCTTCAATAAGTGGTGCTGGGAAAACTGGACAACTACATATAAAAGAATGAAATTAGAACACTTCCCAACACCATACACAACAGTAAACTCAAAATGGATTAAAGACTTAAATTTAAGGCTGGACACTATAAAAGTCTTAGCAAAAAAACATAGGCAGAACAGTCTTTGACATAAATCACAGCAAGATATTTTCTGATCCACCTCCTAAGTAATAAAAGTAAACAAATGTGACCTAATGAATATTAAAAGCTTTTGTACAGCAAAGGAAACCCTAAACAAGATGAAAAGACAACCCTCAGAAAGGGAGAAAATATTTGCAAATGAAAAAACTGACAAGGGTTTAACCTCTGAAATACACAAACAGCCCATGGAACTGAATATCAAAAAATAAACAAACAAAAAATGGGTAGAAAAGCTATATAGACATTTCTCCAAAGAAGACTTACAAATGGTCAAGAGGTACATGAGCAATGCTCAACATCCCTAATTATTAGAGAAATGAAAATCAGATATCACCTCACACATATCATAATGGCC
Source organism: Cervus elaphus (assembly GCF_910594005.1). Taxonomy (NCBI): domain Eukaryota; kingdom Metazoa; phylum Chordata; class Mammalia; order Artiodactyla; family Cervidae; genus Cervus; species Cervus elaphus. The sequence goes on along the minus strand of NC_057842.1, from coordinate 10,312,485 downwards.
ATCATCAAAAAATCTGCAAGCAATAAATGCTGGAAGGGTGTGGAGAAAGGGAACCCTCTTACAGGGGGTAGAAATATTGATTGGTGCTGCCACTATAAAGAACAGTTCCTTAAAAAACTAAAAACATAACTCCCATATGATGCAGCAATCCCACTCTTGGGCATATACCCAGAGAAAACCATAATTCCAAAAGATACATATATCCCAATATTTATTTCAGCACTATTTACAATCACCAGGACAAGCAAGCAAACTAAATGTTCATTGACAGAGGAATGAATATAGAAGATGTGGCACATATATATGCATATACGTGTGTGCATATATATGCATATATGCATACACACACACACACACATATATATATATATGTATATATGTACAGTAGAATATTACTCAGTCATATAAAGGAACAAAATTGGGTCATTTGTAGGGACGTGGATGGACCTATAGACTGTCACACAGACTGAAGTAAGTCAGAAATAGTAAAACCAAACATCATATATTAATGAATATATGTGGGATCTAGAAAAATGGTACAGATGAACTTATTTGCAAAGCAGAAATAGAGACATAGATGTAGAGAACAAACATATGGACACCAGGGAGGAAGGGATGGATTGGGAAATTGGAATTGACATATACACATTTTGTGTGCTCAGTCACTCAGTCGTGTCCAACTCTGTGACTGCGTGAGCTGTATGTAGCCTGCTAGGCTCCTCTGTCTATGGAATCTTCCAGTCAAAGAATACTGCAGTGGGTTTCCAGTTCCTCTCCCTGGGATTTTCCCAACCCAGGGATCAAACTGACATCGCTTGCATCTCCTGCATTGGCAGGTGGATTCTTTACCACTGTGCCACCTGGGAAGCCCAATATAGATAAACTATATACACTACTATGTTGCCTAACGAGAACCTACTGTGTAGCACAGGAAACTCTCCTCATGTCTGTGGTGACCTAACGAGAAGGAAATTAAGAAAGGAGGGACAGTGTGTATACTTGTGAGGGGTTCACTTTGTTCTTCAGCACTAGCAGAACATGGTTAAACAACACTGTATAATGCAGTAAAATTTTTAAAAAGAAATGTTATTGTTTCTTTAATACATTTAGATAGCACAGTGTTGGATGCATATATATTTATAACTTTTATATTCTCTTGATGAATTGGCTGCTTTATCATTCTATGATGATCTCTGTCTCTTGTTATAATGCTTAAAGTCTATTTTGCCTGATATAAATAGATCAGGCAATATATTATGCCTGTTTTCTTTTGGATTTCATTTGTATGAAATATCTTTTTCTATCCCTACATTTTAAGGCTATGTGTGTCCTTAAAACTAAAATGAGTAGGCAGCATAATGTTGAATCTTTTAAAAAGAATTTTGTTCATCCATGTCATTTGATTGGGGAATTTAATGCATTTATATTTAAAGCTTTTATTATTTATTATTTACCAACAGATAATTACTTGTTATTACTATCTTGTTTATTATTTTATTTCTGTTCTATAGTTACTTTCTATTTCTATGCTATCATTGTGGTTTGATGATTTTCCATTGTGGTGCGCTTTGATTCTTTTATCTTTATCTTGTGTATATCTAGTGTTGACTTTTGCTTTGTGGTTACCATGAAACCTACATAAAACATTGTATTGTTACACTAGGCTATTTTAACCTGATCACAACTTAACTTTAACTGCATACAAAATCTCTACCCTTTTGCTTTCACCATTCCATTTTACATTTTGATATTGCATTTGCATCATTTTATATTGTGTATCATTAACTAACTATTGTACCTATTGTTATTTTCAATACTTTTATATTTAACCTCTTACAAGAGTTAAGTAATTACATACTACAGTCATGTTGTTAATTTGAATTTGACAATTTACTTTTATTAGTGTATATTATACTTTCATGGAGAAGGAAATGGCAACCCACTCCAGTGTTCTTGCCTGGAGAATCCCAGGGAAAGAGTAGCATGGTGGGCTGCCGTCTATGGGGCTGCACAGATTTGGACACGACTGAAGCGACTTAGCAGCAGCAGCAGCATTATACTTTCAAATGTTCATGTGTTATGATTTAATACCCTTTTATTTTGCCTTGAAGAACTCATTTTAGCTTTTCTTGTAAGATGGCTATAGTGTTGATGAACACCCACAGTTTTTGTTTGTCTGGGGAAAATTTTATCTTGGATTTATTTTTGAAAGTCAGCTTTGTCAGATAAAATATGTTTGGTTGGCAGCTTTTTCTTTCAGTTTTTTAAATCTGTTAGCCCTCTCTCACCTTGCCTGCAAGGTTTCTGCAGAGAAACTCATCAGTTCCCTTGTACATGTTGTTTCTCTTTCCTTGCTGCTTTCAAAATTCTCTATTTTTCTGATTTTTGGTAGCTTTATTATAAATGTATCTTTGTGAAGTCTTCCTTAGATTGAGTCTGCTTTGGACCTAGGAGCTTCATTCACCTGGACATCCATATCTCTCTCCAGATTTGGGAAGTTTCCAGTCATCATTTCTTTATGTAATCTTTCTGTTCATTTCTCTCTCCTCTTAGTCTTTTTTTTTTTTTTTTTTGAGGCTTCTATGAAATATATATATATATATTATATATATATATCTCAACTTGGATATACATATGCTGCTGCTGCTAAGTCACTTCAGTCGTGTCCAACTCTGTGTGATCCCATAGACAGCAGCCCACCAGGCTCCCCCATCCCTGGGATTCTCCAGGCAAGAATACTGGAGTGGGTTGCCATTTTCTTCTCCAATGCAGGAAAGTGAAAAGTGAAAGTGAAGTTGCTCAGTCATGTCCGACTCTTTGCGACCTCATGGACTATAGCCCACCAGTCTCCTCCATCCATGGATTTTCCAGGCAAGAGTACTGGAGTGGGGTGCCATCGCCTTCTCTGGGATATACATATACATATACATATATCCAAGTTCAATCCCTGGGTTGGGAAGATCCCCTGGAGAAGGGAATGGCTATCCATTCCAGTATTCTTGCCTGGAGAGTTTCAGGGACAGAGGAGACTGGCAGGCTACAGCCCATGGGGTCACAAAGAGTTGGACACAATTGAGCAACTAACACTAAAAGTCTTCTGTGATGGTCTATTTTATTTTTCATTGCTTACAGTGTATTCTTCAGCTTCAGAATTTCTTTCTGGTTATTTTTTAAGATTTATGTCCCTTTGTTCAACCTCTCATCTTGTTCGTGTATTGTTTTCCTGATTTTACTGAGTCATCTGTGTTATCTTATAGCTCACATATCTTCCTTACAGCAATCAACTGAAATTTTCCTCAGGCAGTTAGTAGATCTCTGTTTCTTTGAGGTCAGTTATTGGGAAGCTGTTTTGTTGCTTTGGTGATGTCATGTTTCTTTGACTCTTTTCATGTTCATTGGAGTCTTGTGTTGTTGTTTTTGTGATTAAAAAAAACAGTCATGTCCTCCAGTCTTTACTGACTGGCTTTAGAAGAGAAATACTTTCAACAGACAGTTAACCTACTGATTCTGAGCCTTTATTTGGCCTTATCGGTGGACATGTCTGCCCCACACTTCTTGTTCTCTCTTGGGCCTTCCCTTGATCCTGCAAAGTGAGAGGATTTTAGAACTTCCAGTTTGTTTTCCCTTGGGTAGTGCCCAAAAATGTTCAAGTTTGTGAATTTTATTCCAATTCCAGAGTTGGGAGGCTTTCTGTGTGTGTTAACCAGCTGCCTGGAAAAGCTTATACTCGCTGTCCTCAGGAGTGTGTGCTGGGACCTGACCATAGCACAAGAGAGGGTTTTTCGAGGTGTGCAGAGCACTGAAGCATCGTGGATGCATGCATGCCAGTTGGAGGGGTTTGTAGTTAAGATGTCCCCAGGAGTTTGTGACCTAGCTCTCAGAAGCAATCCATGAGGAGATGATGGAATGAACTGGGAATTGGTGAGGAGCATCTCTTTAATTAGTCCCGAACTCTGGTTGCTCTGCTCTAACTTCTCCTGATCACTTAACTTCACAGATCACCTCAGTATTCTGAGTAGGGCAAGAGAGAAGGGAGTCTTTGTGCAGCATGCTACAACAGGCACTCACTCAAATATTCTCATTTTTCCCTATGGGAGAAATCATGGGCAGAGGGCTTCTCTTTTGGCACTGACCTATGATACTTGGAGAAAGGACTCATGTGGGTACAGTGAAATTATTTTCTTACCGTTCTCAACTCATTTGTCTCAGACTTTTTGCTCCAGTGATATATTGGAACTTCTCCACCGGACTCTTGAACTCCCACGAAGATGTTCTCATCTGTGGATGATTGTCAAAACTGATGCTCTGCTGAGGGGTGGGGAAGTGATGGTAGAAAACTGTTCTGTCATCTTGCTAGTATCCCATTCTTAATCCTTGTTATGATATTTGAAACTTTTGTCTAACAACTTTTAAAAAAAGTGTTTGGCTATTTTTAGAAAGCATTATCTTTATGAATACAGTTAATGACAATGTAATATTACATTATATGAGTGCTCCATAATCCATTTGAACTTTCTCTTATTGTTGATAATTTTGGAAGTTTCCAGTATTTTGATACTGTAAATCATACTGCCATGATCAAACTTTTTGCACATTTCTAGCAACATTTTAAAATAAATCCCTTCTAAGTGAAACAGATGAAAATTTGTAAGGATTTCTGTACATATTGCCAAATTATCAAATGTCATAAATGAATTTGTTTACTTTGTATACCAAATAACAATTGGAAAAAGTGAACAATTCAATAAGCCATCTCCCACTCAGTATTTGTTTCTAAAAACATTTTTCTATTGATAAACAAGTAAGATGTATTATTGTTTCTTTAAGAAATTTTACTTTTGGTCTTTAGTAAGAATTATTTTAAATATGTATTGACTATATATCTTCAGTGTAGTAGAATGGTTAAGGATACAGCCTGCCTCAAAGAGAGAGATGAGTTTGAGACCAAGATCTGATATCATTGGTTATATTTCCTTTGATATGTTATTAACCTAAGTCAATATTTTATTTTATGTATTACTTTGCTGAAAGTAAAAATGTTAGTCACTTTGTGGTGTCTGACTCTTTGCAACCCCATGGACTGTAGCCTGCCAGGCTCCTCTGTTGATGGAATTCTCTAGGCAAGAATTAGTTTGTTCAGGCTGCTATAGCAGGGTACCACAAATTGGATTGCCTATAAACAGAACATTATCTTTTCACAATTCTGAAAGTTAGAGATTTGAATTCAAAATGTCAGCAGTATTGATTCCTTTTGAGGGTTGTGAGGGAGATTCATTTGAGGTGTCTCTTCTGGATTATATATGGCTGTCTTCTCAATGTCTCTTCACATATTTTTCTTCTATGTATATCTACATCCATACAAAGCTTTTCCATTTCGTAATGCCACTGGACATATCAGATTAGGGCCCACATTAATGACTTCATTTTAACCTGGTTACCTCTCTAAAGACCTTAACTCCAGATAAGCTTACATCCCAAAGTACTGGGGTCAGGACTCTAGCATCTTTTTGGAGGGGATGCAAGCAACTCATAACAGGAATAATATTATCTTATCATAAGTTCATTGTGAAGATTAATTGCTGGCATGTACTTAGCACAGAATGTGGCTGAGTAAAATCAATATCAATATCAGCTAGTGTTATGAGTTAAGGTTCTTGCTCATAAAGTCATCCCATTTTTCCACTAAGGCTATTTTTTTGAATTAATTTGTAAGAGATGTTTCCATATGAACAATTTAAATTATTAATGTAAACATATTTTCCTCAGTTTTCAAGTTTTTCTAGTCTCAATTTACATAATTCATATGTATTTTATAAACATATCTATTGTCTTCTTTTTTTTTGCCTGTGATTTCTCTCTCTGTCTCTTTTTTTTCCTTTTTTTTTTTTTTTTTTACATTCAGGGAATGTTTCCCCTATAGTAGGATGAATTTTAAATGTGCATCTTTATTTTGATCTAATTATTTATTTATTCAATTTTCTCCTCCCAGGCATATCTCCTCCACGTACCTGTAAGATAATCCAAATCTTTGATTGTGGGTGATACCTGTGGTTATGATAAGAAAGTACTCCAGTGATTAGATTAGGTAATGAGGCAAGATGAAAGTATTAATATCTTGAAGATGAAATTAGGATTTCTAATCAACTAGGTTAATCAGAAGATATTAAGAAGAGGTGGCAAGAATACACAGAAGAACTGTGCAAAAAAGATCTTCACCACCTAGATAGGTGTGGTGAAGATCACACACAATGGTGTGATCACTCACCTAGAGCCAGACATCCTGGAATGTGAAGTCAAGCGAGCCTTAGAAAGCATCACTATGAACAAAGCTAGTGGATGTGATGGAATTCCAGTTGAGCTATTTCAAATCCTGAAAGATGATGCTGTGAAAGTGCTGCACTCAATATGCCAGCAAATTTGGAAAACTCAGCAGTGGCCACAGGACTGGAAAAGGTCCGTTTTCATTCAAATCCCTAAGAAAGGCAATCCCAAAGAATGCTCAAACTACCACACAATTGCACTCATCTTACATGCTAGTAAAGTAATGGTCAAAATTCTCCAAGCCAGGCTTCAGCAATATGTGAACCGAGAACTTCCAGATGTTCAAGCTGGTTTTAGAAAAGGCAGAGGAACCACAGATCAAATTGTCAATATCTGCTGGATCATCGAAAAAGCAAGAGAGTTACAGAAAAACATCTATTTCTGCTTTATTGACTATGCCAAAGCCTTCAACTGTGTGGATCACAATAAACTGGAAAATTCTGAAAGAGATGGGAATACCAGGCCACCTGACCTGCCTCTTGAAAAATCTATATGTAGGTCAGGAAGCAACAGTTAGAACTGGACATGGAACAACAGACTGGTTCCAAATAGGAAAAGGAGTACGTCAAGGCTGTATGTTGTCACCCTGATTATTTAACTTCTATGCAGAGTACATCATGAGAAACACTGGGCTGGAAGAAGCAAAAGCTGGAATCAAGATTGCCAGGAGAAATATCAATAACCTCAGATATGCAGATGACACCACCCTTATGGCAGAAAGTGAAGAGGACTGAAAAGCTTCTTGATGAAAGTGAAAGAGAAGAGTGAAAAAGTTGGCTTAAAGCTTAACATTCAGAAAACTAAGATCATGGCATCTGGTCCCATCACCTCATGGAAAGTAGATGGGGAGACAGTGGAAACAGTGTCAGACTTTATTTTTTTTGGGCTCCAAAATCACTGAGGATGGTGACTGCAGCCATGAAGTTAAAAGACGCTTACTCTTTGGAAGGAAAGTTATGACCAACTTAGATAGCATATTAAAAAGCAGAGACATTACTTTGCCAACAAAGGTCCATCTATCTGGTCAACGCTATGGTTTTTCCAGTGGTCATGTATGGATGTGAGAGTTGGACTGTGAAGAAAGTTGATTCCCGAAAAATTAATGCTTTTGAACTATGGTGTTGGAGAAGACTCTTGAGAGTCCCTTGGACTGCAAGGAGATCTAACCAGTCCATCCTAAAGGAGGTAAGTCCTGGGTGTTCATTGGAAGGACTGATGCTGAAGCTCAAACTCCAGTACTTTGGCCACCTCATGCGAAGAGTTGACTCACTGGAAAAGACCATGATGCTGGCAGGGGTTGGGAGCAGGAGGAGAAGGGGACGACAGAGGAAGAGATGGCTGTATGGCATCACCGACTCGGTGGGCATGAGTTTGAGTGAACTCCAGGAGTTTATGACGGACAGGGAGGCCTGGCGTGCTGCAATTCATGGGGTCAAAGAGTCGGACACAACTGAACTGGACTGAGGTTAATCAGAAGGGAGATTATCCTGGATAAGTTGGACACAAGTGAGCCCTTTGAAAGAGAGTGTAGAGGCCAGAGATGGAAGAAGTAAGAGGGATTCAAGCAGGAGAGACATTCTGTTGTCCTTGAGTGAATAGTCTGGCATCTTATGGAGAAGGTCATGTACCAGGAAGCACAGTGACATCAAAGAGTGTGGATTTCAATCCTGCAGCCGCAAGGCATTGAATTCTGTAACAGCCAGTTAGCTTGGACGAGCACCATGAACATTAGATAAGGTAGCGGCCTGGGTTACAGTTACAGTACAGCTTCCTGAGATCCTGAACAGAGTAACCAATGTATATACAGTCTTCACATCCAAAGAAACTGAGATTATACATTTGTGTTTTGTAAAGCCACCAAAACCTGTGATAATTTGTTACATCATATTGGATAATTAATACTCCTTATCATATACTTTCAGCACTATTCATGGATTCCTGATAAATAACCAAAATACCACATTTTCAGTTTCTGAATATTTATATATCCTTGAGTCTCTTCGAAGAATCAATGTGTTTAAACTGCTTGAACTTACAATTATGATTTTATACATATATAAATTGTATGATTTAATCTGGTGATTCAAATTACACTTTGGATCTCTTTTCTAAAATGTCTAGGCAATTTTCAACAGTTTATTAGGTATACATGAAAGAGTGGATAAATTATTCTTAACAATTAATACAATAGCAGTAAGAAAATGAAAATGAAAGCCGTGAGCAGAGAGAAATTATTCACAGTATACATGGGAATAGTATTTACTAGCAGAAGTAAGTATAACAAACAGAGACTTTTCAATGTTTGTACTAACAACCTTCCCCGGTGGCTCAGTGGTAAAATCTGCCTACAATGCAGGCTACACAGGAAATGCTGGCTCAGTCCCTGGGTCAGGAAGATCCCCTGGAAAAGGAAATGGCAACCAACTCTAGTATTCTTGCCTGAAGAATCCCACGGACAGTGAGCCTGGCGGGGTACAATCTATAGGGTTGCAAAGAGTTGGAGGCAACTGAAGCAACTTAGCATGCACTAACAAGCTAGCATCAATAATCGCCTAGCTAATTGAACTTCGGAGCTTCCCTGGTGGCTTAGACGGTAAAGAATCTGCCTGCAGTGCAGGAGACCCATGTTTGATCCTTGGAACTTTTTCAATGATTTAAGAAAGAACCTGATTAAAATAATTAGCATAGTGCCTTATCTTTAATATCAAGTTCCTCTGAAAGCAACTTTTAGAACTTTTGTAAAAAGTTGAGGAAAAATGAGGTGTGACTATGAAAACTTTGACTTGAGTGAAGGAAGAGATGAGCAGGGCCTCACCTTTCCCAGGGACCTGGTGTTGCTAACATAACTCAGTCTCACAACCTCCGACCAAACAGACTAAAGAGACACTGGCAAAGGAACTGCTTGAAGCCAGGAGAAGACTGATAAATCAGGAGAGATGGTTTTCTGGATTATGCAATAGCTTCCATTAGGCCTCCACTGTACTCTCCTCCAATCAAGATCTCTTGTTGGTAAACTGCTGTCAACAATTATATTTAGAATGTTATTTTCCGATTTAGAGAAGTTTAACTACATCAAATGTATAACAGAAAACCACAAAATTCTGTAAAGCAAATATTCTTCAATTAAAAAATAGTGACCAAAAAAAGGAAAAAAAAAAAAAGTGCACTTTTCTGCTACTTCTTTAAGATGTTCAGAATCTTTCTTCACCCTATCTTCCCAGGCACAGTTATGTTTCTCTTGAGTCAGACTATTCATTTTACAGCCCATAACTGCATTATGATAATTTCTCTCTCCAGTTCTTTTTTTCTGGCTATTTCTTAGCCATAAATTAAATTGAGTGTAATAAATATATTCACTGAGCTCCTCCTCTATAGAGGAAACTGTGAGAGAAGCTAAAATGAATTCAAATACTGTCTTCATTGCTGCAGAGTCTTTTATATGCTGGCTACTGAGAAGATGTACAAGATAAAGAATGAATAAATGAATAATGCTAATATAAATATCTTTCTACCTTTCCATCTGCTCCTTCACTTTGAAAAAGTTATCAAGATTCATTTCCTCTCCAAAACCTTTTTTGGTTACTCTAATTCTCTTCTGAAAAAAAGAAAAGAAAAATAAATTTTATGCCTAAATACTGTCATTGAGCTCAAATAATTTATACAACTACAAACATTAAAATATTACCCATGGATGTAATTCAAGCAAGTGTAGGAGATGCTGCTGTTTGTTTAAAAGTTCTTACCTTTTAACAAATGCGGACTATGAGTAATGAAAGTCAAATTGCTTTGCGTTTTTCAAATAGTTTTACTGTATTTGCAAAGAGTTTTAAAGAAATTGAATTAATCTGTTAGCTTTAATTATAATTTGTTTTCAAGAGACCCAATGATAGTTACTCTAATTCCTAAAGATTTGTTTCTTCTATAACTTACATCCTATACCCACTACTTAAATTGTGATCCAAGGGCCAGAACTAATTAGAAATCAAGACTATTAGACCCTACAGGTCTATGCAATCCGAGTGTGCCTTTTTAGGAGATCCTTGGTAATTAATAGGTATGTAAAACATTTAAGAAGCACTGGTCTACACCCTGAAATTTGATGTTTTGGGAGTTATATCATCTATGTATGATTGTTTATTGTTTCCTACCTAGATAACCTCTTAGCTGTCAGTCACAGAGATTGTCACAATGCCTATGTGGCAATTGTTGACTCGGTACATAATAGGCTCTGAATAATTATTTGTTTACTGATCATATTCAGACATTGCCAAGACGTTTATAATTCATAAAACTTGTCTTACTTGATATACAATACTTGGCAACAATGAGAATTGTAGTTATGAAACTCTATCACAATAACCAAAAGAAATATTTGACAATGACACACTCATTTAACATACAATTCATTTTGAAATTTTTTCATTTTTCTATCAGTATTCTTTTAGCTTCAAAAATATCCAGAATTCAATTAAATTGAAAACACTGCCTTTAGCTGTAAAGTCTCTTTTTATTTGGAAGAGCTATCATCCCCCTTTTTAATGCCTTTCATGATTGTTGGCATTACATTTACATGGCAAACAAAAACATTTCAGGCCAGTTGTTTTATAGAATGACCCTCAATTTGAATTTGTCTGATTAGTACCTTATTAGGACATTTGAATTAAATATTGGTTTGAAAATAATGTTAAATATGCAGTGTCCGTCTCAGTGTATCACAGCAAGAGGCACACAATATTTGTGTTCTTTCTGTATTGAAAATCTTTAACTTTGAAGGCTTGATTGATATGTTTTTCCATTACATAGGTGTCCTTTTCTCTTTTTAATTAACAAGTAATATATAAATATAAAAACTTTCAGACCTATGTGAAAATCTCATTCCCAATACTCATTCACTTAATGGTTTTAGTATCAACTGATGAATCCTGTGTACATCATTTATTATTTTTGTGGTTTCTAAAGGTAATTTTTGCATGCTAGCAAGGTAATGCTCAAAATCCTTTAAGTTAGTCTTCAGCAATATATGAACTCAGAACTTCCAGATGTATAAGCAGGGTTTAGAAAAGGCAAAGGAACCAGAGATCAAATTGCCACATCTGTTGGATCATAGAAAAAGCAAGGGAATTCCAGAAAAACATCTACCACTGTTTTGTTGGCTATACTAAAGCCTTTAACTGTGTGGATCACAACAAACTGGAAAATTCTTAGAGTTCGGGATACCAGACCACCTTACATGTCTCCTGAGAAACCTGTATGCAGGTCAAGAAACAACAGTCAGAAGCATACATGGAGCAATGGACTGGTTTAAAACTGGGAAAGGAGTATGTCAAGTCTGTGTATTGTTACCCTGTTTCTTTAACTTCTGTGTAGAGTACATCATGCAGAATGCCTGGCTGGATGAAGCACAAGCTAGAATCAAGATTGTCAAAAGAAATATCAGCAACCTCACATATGCAGATAACATCACCCTAATGGCAGAAAGCTAAAAGGAACTAAAGAACCTCTTGATGACAGTGAAAGGGGAGAATGAAAAAGCTGGCTTGAAACTCAGCATTCAAAAAATGATCATGGCACCCGCCTCATCATTTCATGGCAAACAGAAGAGGGGAAAAGTGGAAAAGGTGAAAGACTTTATTTCCATGGGCTCCAAAATCACCCTGGATGCTAACTGCAGTCATGAAATTAAATGATGCTTGCTCCTTGGAAGAAAAGCTACTACAAAGCTAGACAGTGCATTAAAAAACAGAGACATCATTTTGCCAACAAAGGTTCATATAGTTAAAGCTATGGTTTTACCAGTAGTCACGTACAGATGTGAGAATTGGTCCATAAGAAGACTGAGTGCTGAAGAATTGATGGTTTTGAACTGTGGTACTGGAGAAGACTCTTAAGAGTTCCTTGGACAACAAGGAGATCAAATTAGTCAATCTTAAAGGAAATCAACCCTGAATGCATTTTGGAAGGACTGATGCTGAAGCCAAAGCTCTAATACTTTGGCCACCTGATACGAAGAACCTACTCATTGGAAAAGACCCTGATGCTGGGAAAGATTGAGGGCAGGAGGAGAAGAGGACAGAGAATGAGATAGTTGAATGGCATTATCGACTCAATGGACATGAGTCTGAGCAAATTCTGGGATAGTGAAGGACAGGGGAGCCTGGCACGCTGCAGTCCATGGGGTCGCAAAGAGTCAGACAAGACTGAGCAACTGACCAATAACAAAATGTAATTTTTAATCTATCTTCCTTCTACAATTGTGATTCATCATTCTTCTATTAGAAATGCTTCTCTTACCCCTTCCATTGTATTTTTGACTATCACTAATGACTCAGTTAACACACACACACATTCAATGTATGATGCTTCATTACTGTCAATATTATTTGTGATGTTCAAAGTGTTTTGGATAGAAACTTCTTCAGGCTGGCTTGTGTCTCATGACATATCCTCTTACTCTCCGTGTAGCAGCATGATATTCTGGGCCTATCTTACTTTGCACCATTCACAGTTCAGTCCTGGAATCTGCCTTTTCTCCAGCAATCCTTCCCCACTCCTTTTTTCTGATGAAAGGCATATAGTAAGCAAACATGGGCCCTGGATATGTGCACTGCAATTGTGAAATGACTGCTTGAGGCCCTTCCAGTGATCAGAGCAGGGGGAGTCATGTTCATGTTTATATTTCCAAGTCCAATGCCAAAGTGATGGTATTTGGGAGGTAATTAGGTTTAGATGAGGTGATGATCTTCAGTTCTCATAATGGGATTAATGTCCTTTAAAGAAGAGAAAGAGAGGAGAGTTTGATTCACCTCTTTCATGTGAGGACACAGAATGAGCGGTCATCCCCAAGTCAGGGTGAGGCCTCTCAGCAGGACTCAACAATGCCGGGTTATTATCTCAGACTTCCAGCCTCGAGAACTGTGAGAAAATGAGTTTCTGTTGCTTAAGTCACCCAGTTTATGGTATTTTGTCATGGTAGCCTGAGCAGCTTGAAACAAGGACTTTCTACATAATTACCATGCTCCTTATCTTATGTTAAAGAACCATGTTGCATGCTATAAATTACCAGTAATAAATATGTGTTTTCTTTTCCCACTGCTTAACCATGCAAGAATGTAAGAATAAAATCTCCAAGTACCTTTTTAAAAAAAACTATAATAGTTAATAAATAAATAAACTATGCAGACATATTGTACAATGCATAGAATATAACCAGTATTTTGTTGTAACTGTAAATGGAATACAAATTTTAAAAATCATGATTAACTATGTTGTACGTGTAACCCATGTAGTGGTGGTTGTGGTTTAGTTGTGAACTGAGCCACTAGGAAAGCCCCAATTGATGTAGTATTGTATATAAATTATACTCTAATAAAAATATATATAATCAGTTCAGTTCAGTTGCTCAGTCATGTCCGAATCTTTGTGACCCCATGGATTGCAGCACGCCAGGCTTCCCTGTCCATCACCAACTCCCAGAGTTTACTCAAACTCATGCCCATTGAGTTGGTGATGCCATCCAACTATCTCATCCTCTGTCCTCACATTCTCCTCCTGCCTTCAATCTTTTCCAGCATCAGGGTCTTTCCCAATGAGTCAACTCTTCGCATCAGGTGCCAAAGTATTGGAGCTTCAGTTTCAGCATCAGTCCTTCCAATGAACACCCAGGACTGATCTCCTTTAGGATGGACTGGTTGGATCTCCTTGCAGTCCAAGGGACTCAAGAGTCTTCTCCAACACCACAGTTCAAAAGCATCAATTCTTCAGCACTCAATCTTCTTTATGGTCCAACTCTCACATCCATACATGACCACTGGAAAAACCATAGCTTTGGCTAGATGGACCTTTGTCGGCAAAGTAATGTCTCTGCTTTCTAATAGGCTGTCTAGGTTTGTCATAGCTTTTCTTCCAAGGAGCTGGCATCTTTTAATTTCATGGCTGCAGTCACCATCTGCAGTGATTTTGGAGCCCCAAAAAATAAAGTCTGTCATTGTTGGGGACATCTATTTCCCATGAAGTGACAGGACCAGATGCCATGATCTTAGTTTTCTGAATGTTGAGTTTTAAGCCATCCTTTTCACTCTCCTGTTTCATTTTCATTAAGAGGCTCTTCAGTTCCTCATTACTTTCTGGTATAAGGGTGGTGCCATCTGCATATCTGAGGTTATTGATATTTCTCCTGGCAATCTTGATTCCAGCTTGTGCTTCATCCATCCCAGCATTTCTCCTGATGTACTCTGCATATAAGTTAAATAAGCAGGGTGACAGTATAAAGCCTTGGCATACTCCCCCAATTTGGAACCAGTCCATTATTCCGTGTCCAATTCTAGTTGCTGCTTCTTGACCTGCATACAGATTTCTCAGGAGGCTGGTCAGGTGGTCTGGTATTCCCATCTCTTTAAGAATTTTTATAATAGTTTGGATTATTCAGAAGATATTGATTCTCTTCTGTTTCCCCTCTGGGTAGAATGTACTTCCTGTCTCAGTATGTACTGGACTTGGCCACGTGTTTTTTCTTGGCCATGGTAGGCCGAATGTGACCTTGACTAGGTTTGGCCATCTGACTCGCTGTAACCATTGGATTAGAGTAGTCATGATGCAAGCAAAATTTAGATTGTGTTCTCACATCAGGGCTTGCTTTTCCACCACTGCCCTTCACCCCAGGCCTCTGGATGAAAACATAAGTGGAGGAGACAGCAACAAGCCGTAAGGAGACCCCCATCTGGAATCAGTTTAACTTAGGTCCTTGGAGCAACCAGAGATTATCATACCAGATGCAGTCAGTCAGAGAGACAAATATAAGATGATACCACTTACATGTGAAATCTAAAATTTGCACAAATGAACTTATCCACAAAAAAGAAACAGACTCGTTGACATAGAGAACAGATGTGGGGTTGCCAGTGATGCCAAGCAAGGCCCTGGGGAGCTCTTGGACACAAAGCCCTTCTATGTCCCCCTTTCCTTTGATTATAGAAAACAGGCTTTACTCAGCCTCCATGACCTTGCCTAAGTTCCAACATGGAGATTCAGGCAGTTGTTAATTGGTGAAGGGTGGGGATAGGAGGCCGGGGAGGTACAGTCAGGAAACAATAGCGCAGCCTTGGGGCAGGGTCCTGAATATACAAAACAATATCTTTGAGCTTATTTGCAGATGTCGAAACCTCCTCCAGGTGGGAGAAGTTAGCGATTAATGATAAAATGCTGCCACAGTCATTCAGAACCCAGACCAGTTGGAACCTGAATGTTGATGATGCTGACTCCTACTTACCTCACCATCAACCCATCAGAAGAACATCCTTGAACTGATTGTGCCTTAGTTGAACCATCACTTCTCACTCTCCTCTCCAACGGAGGACCTTTTTTTTGTTTTTTGGTTTTTTTCTGAAGCAGGAGCTTGCTGTGTCCCCTTTTGCCTGGCCAAAAAAAAAAAGTATCCTTTTCGACTTCACCTAAAACTCTGCCTCTGATATTTGATTTGACATCAGTGTACAGAAAAGCTGAACTTTCTGCTTCATCAAGGGGGAGGTGGGGAGGAAGAGGGATGGACTGGGAATTTGGTAGATGCAAACTGTCAGTTTAGAATGGATAGGTAACAGGATCCTAAAGGACAACACAGGCGAATATATTCAATATCCCGTGATAAGCAATACGGAAAGAGTATTTAAAAAGAATAGGTATGCATATATAACTGAATCACTTTGCTGTACATCAGAGATTGGCACAACATTGAGAATCAACCACACTTCATGAAAAACTTAAAAAAGGAAGTGGACAGAAATTGAGCAGATTAATAAATAGGTCTTCAAATGTACGAGAAATAAATTCTTGCTCTTTATGCCGTCAAGAGTTTGTGATTGTATATATAGCACTAGCTCATTTTATCCTGAAGCAATTTGAATCGTTTTTAGGTATCAATGTTGAAAGCTCAATCTGATGAGATACATAATCTGTTACCTTTCGAGATAAACGGATCCATCCATTATTCCAAGCCTCAAACAATAAAACTAATACACAGAAACCTAAATTAGAGTTGGGAGACCAGCAGGGGGAGCTCTCACACCCTGTGATGATAGCTAAATCCAACAGGAAGGAGAAAGGCTCCTCTTCTTTCCTGGCAAGGGCTCAGCCAATGAAAAACCATGGACCTCTGTTTACTCCATCCTCCCAGCTTCTTTTCCCATCTATAAAGGTATTCTCTATTTTTGCTGGGGACTTGCTTGTGACTCTCCATGTTTGCAAATTAGGAGCTTCCGTGGTGGCTCAGTGGGTAAAGAATCCGCCTGCAATGTGGGATACCTGGGTTCAATCCTTGGGTTGGGAAGATCCCGTGGAGAAGGGACCACCTACCCACCCCAGTATTCTGGCCTGGAGAATTCCACTGACTGTATAGTCCCTGGGGTCACAGAGTCAGATACAACTAAGTGATTCACTTTCACTCCATGTTTGCAGACTCTGAACTGCAATTCTTTGCTGATCTTGAATTAATAAACGCATCCCTAGTGGAAAAATATCTGGTAGTCTATTGGTTTCAGGTCAACATATTTAACAATTTTTAAAAAATCTATTTTCAGTCAGTGTTAGGTGAAAGGCCTGAAAAGCAAATTGCCATAGGGGAATACACACACACACACACACACACACACACACACATATATAGTGTTATTAATTTCTCTTTTATACTAAGTTTGCATGTCAGTTAAAAGCTGTGAGATAGGAAAGCCCAGTGGAAGGGGAAGCATAGAGTTTGAGTTCCTTACTAGTACCAAGAAATACACATGTAACTGTAGTGAACAGCAGGCTTTCTGTGGAATATAGCCACATGATACTGGTTGAAATCTGTTTGAATTCATAAATAGTTCTTTGCAAAGTGTCTTTATCCTTGTTTTTGTTTTAGAATGCATCTGCAAAAATCTGAAAATAAACTTTCTTTAGAAGGTGAATTTGGTAAAAATTATTCTCTCACCAACTTGTTTTTCCCATCATGAGTATATTTTCTTGTCAGTCACTTTCTTAATGTTGCATTCCCATTTTTTACCTGTCCACTGTTTTGAGAAAATTGTATACACTGTATGTTATAGGAAAAATTATTCATAGAAAGACTCTGGATAGTTTAAAGATCTATATGTGCAATATTTGTGGTCAATGTATGGGGAAATATTAAACAATCTTCAGAAGCATACATTATGAAGAAACACTTAAGACCATTGGAATTATGTAAAAATTGAGAATTTTTGTGATGTGAAAGAGCTCACACAGATCATAGAATGGAAGAAGACATTGTCATGATAAAACATAACATTATTTTTATATACAACATAACATTATATTGTATATCTCAAATATACAATTGATTCTTATATTAAAATGAAGAAAGCACGCAAAACAGAAAATGAGCAAATGATTATGAAAAAGTAATTACCAGAAAAGTAAACCCCAAACTTCACTTGTCTATGAAGAGATGTTAAAGTTATTGTAATCATATAAATCCAAGTTAAAACAACCTTGTAATTTCATTACAACTCTCTCAGCCTAACCCAAAATGAAAACCTTTGGTGTCTGTGTGCTCTGGTGGAGTTGTCAATTCAGTTCAGTTGCTCAGTCATGTCTGACTCTTTGCGACCTCATGAATCGCAGCACGCTAGGCCTCCCTGTCCATCACCAACTCCCAGAGTCTACCCAAACCCATGTCCATCGAGTTGGTGGAGTTGTAGTTTGGTGCAATTGTTTTTGTGGAAAGTGTGCTACTGCTTAGTCATCGTTTACCTTTCTGAACGTAAGATCCAAAGTAATTTTTATATAGTTCCATAGCTGATTGTGTATGTGTACCAAGTTGACTGTAGAAGTGAACAGTTGGAAGCATCTTGTATCTCCATTTTAATAGAATGAATAAGATGTACTTGACGCATAGTTAGACACAACTGATCTGAAGTCCCCATGACGATAAGAGTGGTGCTAAATGATAGCGCTTCATGAAAAAGCTGAGAAAGATTTAGCTATACAACACACAAGCAAGTCTCTTATGAAAGTTAAAAATAGCAGCACATAGAATGACAATATACATTTTGAAAAACCATAGTCAGATAGAAGATTAAAGGATTGCCTTGGCAGAGAGATTGAGGAAGAGTAAGGGATAGAAGGGAATCAGTAAGGCATAAAAAGATGGTAAAATTAATTACAATTACAAGCCCTGCTCCCACATACCAACTGTGTGATTTACATTGAACCTTAGTAATTGATGCGAAACCACCAAATAAGAGAAAGCTCCTCTGTTGTTACAGTAACAGAATGTGGCGTGAACACAATCTTTACATTAAATGGCTGCGACTAGATGATTGTCTGATAGCTTTTATAAAGCAGAATGGATCCTTAAATATAAAGGCTTTTAAAAATATGAATTATTCTGCTTGGAAGAATTGTTAAACAAGCCACAATCTTTCAAAAACATTTACATGCAATCTAGGCTTTTGTGCTCTAAATCACTAAAGGCTCATATATGGAACATCAATTTCTGAAATTTATATGCTGGGGAATGTACTGCACAAGGGCAATTGAGATACCATTATTGAGCACAGGTTTCGAATTGGTCTCCAATAGGAAGTTAAAGAAGGCATTTGTGATTAATATTAAATTATATTTCCCCCAAAGAAGTATGAAACAAAGTGGGTTGTTACTTCTATGCTGAGAATTCTGTACATAAACTATTTAAAATTTTCATGTCCCAGTTGAAAGAATGATAATATTATTACTTAACTAAAGGGGGAATTTCCTCCATGGATAGGAAATATCCATTAATAGATAAGAGCATTTGCCTTTCTTCAGTGATGAACACTGTTTAAAGGAGAATTTGATGGATGAATGTTATTGGTAATTTCTTGGCCACAGGAAAAATCCTCAAGCTTTCATCATAGAGTACCAAGCAGCTTGTATCTTCTTGTCCAGGTACTCTACTTTGGAGGTTGTTAGACTCAATTTAGAACCATTAATGCTTTCTTCATTTTATCCAGGCAACTGAAGGAGTTAATAGTTGTTTCCTCATTTGAAATGATTTTTCCCATTGATTTATGGAAATTATCAAAATATATAATGATATTTACTTCAGAACTGCAAAGCAATTAGCAACATTCATCAGATTTTTCACAGGATAAAATGTGTCTTGGTGATGGAGACAATTACATCATTAAATAGTGGTTCCAGTACGCTGTCCTTATTAAGAGTCGATTTGGTCTTTAGCAAGGCCAAAATATACTCAATAGTTTGACCATAGAATGTCAGAAAAACAAAAAGAGTAATTACCCAAGTCCACGACCATAGGTAGATAAGATCCTGTGCTGAAACTAATTGGATAGAGATGAATATTCTGTTTGACCTAATGTACTATTTTTTCTGTCTCATAGTTAGATATAATACTTTAAAAAATACTACTACACCAGTATAAGCCCAATTTCATACAGGATTCCTGTTGTTTTCTGCTTGCTGATTTCAAACTAAACCAAAGGAATGGGTCTAGGCTAATGTGCAGTGCTATTCTCCCCTCAAACTAGGATGAGCATGGGGGTCTGGAAAGCTAGTAGCAGAAAAAAAGATTTTAATATCACCAGAATATTTTTATGCTGTTCTTAGACTTTAACAAACAAATGTTACTGCACTCAAATCCTCCCTCTCAAGTATGGATGAGGAGAGCAGAAAAAGGATAAATTCTGAGAGTTAACAACAACAAAAAATTGCTTCCCATCACAGATATGTGACTTTGCTTATTTTGAAGAAATGCTTGATTTAGAAGAACCATTTCTTTGGAATGTAGCATAAGCTTTTAAATATTTTAAGATCGTTGTAGAACAATTATCTTTCACAGAATTAGTCCCTTTGTTGCAATACTTGGCATTACTCCAGTGGGAATTCAACCAACTAAAATGTTGTGACAAAATGATTATTTGATCTCACTGAAAGCTTCTCTTTCTTTTTTTCTTTCTTTTTTCCTTTCTTTCATTAAAGCTATGTGTTGCACTGCAGTTTGACTCATATCCATAAAATTTAAGATGGCAGGCACTTACGATATCTGTAGCCATTTGCATCATCACATGGCTGCCCACTGCTTGGTCCAGTTCAGAAAAATAGGAAAACAATAGGGAAACTGCATATTCTTCAAGTGCCAATTGCTATGTGCATGTGGGAAAAATATTTTCTTCTACTACCAGCTATATTATATTCAGATATTTGGTTACTACTTTTGTTAATTTTTTAAGCCAAAACATATATTTTACTTTGATAAAATAATTAAGATATGGTTGCTTTAGATTACTTTTTAATAGAATATTACATTTAAATTAAAATGTCTTGTGAATGTGACAATTTGAACATTGTGGGGAATATAGTCAATAATCGTTTAGTATCTTTCTATGGTGACAGATATTAACTAGACTTATTGTGGTGGTCATTTTGTAATATATAAAAATATAGAATCATTATGTTCTAACACAATGTTATAGATCAATTATACTATAAGAAACAAACTCTTAGAAAATGAGATCAAATTTGTGGTTCCTAGAGGTCCAGGTCAGTGGGTGGGAGATTGAGTTTAGATAGTCAAAATGTATAAGCATTCAGTTACAACTAGAATTTAATCCTCTGCTTGAGAAAGTAAGCAGGCACTATTGCACTATGTAATTTAGTTTTTGAAATCTATAATTCAATGTCATCAGGGAATTTATACTAGGCATGCATTGTAAAGATGCTAGTTTTATTCATTCTAAAGTCTCAGAATATATTCTTTAACCTTTGAAGAAAAACTTTTATTGGTATCCATATTTTATGGCCAAAATCTGTGAATATGAATTCCATTTACAATTTTAATTGAGGTCACAGGAAATTGAAACAGTAGAATGTGAAGATTTTCTTCAGGAAAATAAAGTTAAATGGCACCATCAAACTATGCTACTTAGGCAGGAAATGATGCACTTACCTCAAAAAGAGGGAGGGAAAGTGATTAAGAAAGTTCAGCACAAGCTTTGGGCCTCCGTGGGTAACTGACATTAAAGTGGCATTAAACCCCAGGAGATAAAGGAGGAATAGAGTTTTGCTGTCATTAGCTTGGACAAGATATTGGCTGATATAGACCTCAGTCTGGAGTCATATTATTTTGTAATTTTAAAACCTGAGAGATAGTAAGCTGTAAGGGCTTTTTGCAATGGTCACCTGGAAATAACTGTCCCTGACAAGAGATTATCTGGTCTTTTCCATATGATGTTGACGATAATACTAACACCTTATAGTATTTTGCAACATTCAAATACTGTATCTCTTGCAGACAGAACCCAACCAACCTTAGGGCAAAGGTACTATTTCTACCTTTAATTTTTCAGTGGAAGAGACTAAAGTTTCAGCATGAATTGTCTCTGATCATATAGATAATAAGTGACAAAAAATAGAGATCATGAGTCTTGTTCCTTTGATTCCAGGTGCTTTGCCTCTTTATTTCCCTAGAGTTATTGCAAAGTGTTTTCTGAAAGGATGAATTTTGACATGTTTAGACAACAGAACATATTTTTTCAATAACATGGTTAGGGAAGTTGAAACATGCTTTTAAAAAATTTTATTGTATTTTAATTGGAATAAAATTGCTTTAAAATGTGTTAGTTTCTGCTGTAGAAGAATTTGATTCAGCTTTATGTATACACATAGCCCTTCCTTCTTGAGCCTCCCTCCCCTCACCATCCCACCCCTTTAAGACATCACAGACAGCAGGCTGAGTTCCCTGTCACATGCAGCTTTCCACTAGCTATCGGTTTTACTCTTGTTAGTGTATATACATCAAAGCTACTCTCTCAATTCAGTCCACACTCTCCTCCCCTGCTGTGTCCACAAGTCCATTCTTTGCATTTGCATCTCTATTCCTGCCCCACAAATAAGTTCATCAGTAGCTGAAACTTGCTTTGAAATGGAAGTTGTGGCCATGTGAGGTCAGGTTTTGAAAGCAACACTTAATACTTGAGTGAACAGCATTTGTCAATGTCTTTTCTAAATCTTGGTTTGCCTCTTTATGAAAAAATAATGAATACTAGCTCCACTTGTTTCTCAGGATCATTAGGAAGTTCAAGAATAATATCTGTTTTATTAAGAGATGTAATATCTGTACCCACATGCAGATATATGCTGAAAACTACTCCATGAAGATAGGTCTGCAGACTTCACCCTTTGTAAACAGCATTGTTGTATTGTTGAGGAATCAGGGTTAAAATCTGTAAAAATGCCTTCAGGGATACAGAAGAGATGCTGCTTCTCCCTCATTCCTGCTCTCCCTCACTTCCAAGTCTCTCAAAACTTATATCACTTTAATTTTTTAGAAATTTATATAAGAATCCCTTTTCATAATATTTTAGATGATTTTGATAATGGGTCTTGGTGACATTATTGGTGTCTCACCCAGGATTCTTTTTTTTTTTTTATTTTTATTTATTTTTTTTTTCACCCAGGATTCTTGAGGATCCCTCTTAACTGCAGCTGCAGGGGCTGCTAAGGGCTCTACTTTCTGCAACCTCACTTACTAGGAGCTTCCTCACTTACTAGGGGGAGGATCCCCTGGAGAAGGGCTCAACACCCCACTCCAGTATTCTTGCCGGGAGAATCCCATGATCAGAGGAGCCTGGTGGGCTATGGTCCAGAGGGTCGCAAAGAGTCGGACATGTCTGAAGCGACTTAGCCCGCACACCCGCACTTATTAGACCAGAAGTTTTCTGACTGTGCTGGGCTGCAAAGGCCTTTGCTTTAGGGAGAGAGACTCTGTAGTGAAATGTGTGGGATCGGCCCCCCCTGAAATCACACCCTCAACTTCTCTTCTTCCCTTTCCTAATGCAGCTGCATTCACACTCTTCTCCTGAGAACAGGCCCCTGATACATCCATCTTTGGCATGGCAATCTCAGTCTTGGGCTCTTCTTCTAGAAACTTGAAGTAAAGCAGACTCTGAGCCCTGTTCCTTAACTCAAAGCTGCTTAAGGTGTGACTTTTAGGTGGTTTTCAGCAACATTTATTTATCACAAGGCCAAACTTTGGTAGGAAGTAAAAAGAAGAACTGATTTACTCAGATGCAGGTTAAGAATGAAAACTTGAGAGGAACGTCTCTTTGCTTCACAATTCTGCATAGGCTAAAGCAAAATGTAGACTTTCTAGGTTGTGTTGCTGAGATAAAAATGAATCTTTATTTAAACATTATAGATAGAATGGGCCACTCAGTCTTAACAAATAATCGCTGTAGTTTTAAAGCAGAATTTCTAAGTTTTGACTTTCCTTTCCTCCTTTAAAGTTGTCATTTAAAATGCATTCTCCTGTATGCATTTTTCATTTCTGCCTTTTCTTGTCTTTTTTATGCTCTAGTGTCTGGTAACTATAGATATGCATGACCTTGTTTTTAGTGTATAAATAGTTCATTCATGCACATATTTTGGCTTTTGGCCTGGGAGAAATGGGGTGTTTGTCCATCCCAAGAAACAATATCCATCTTTGGAGGAAGTAGTGGTACGTGTAATTCTATAATTGCAGTGTTGCTGTATATTATAACAATAACAATAAAACACTCATTCCTGACTTTGTTTCCAAGACCCCAGACTACTTGTGGCCATCCTTCCTGTTCTGCCTTTACTCCTAACCCTCAACTTGTCTCCAAGTTGTCCACTCAGCAGTATCTCAAACCTCCTGCTTGACATCACTGTCTGCACCGCACCTGGTCACCTGCTTGTATTGTCCTCACATATTACAGCAAATCATGTTAGGAGATCTCCCTTGATTCCTGATAGTTACAAAAGACTCAAGTGTATCAGACAGATTTACTCTAATACTTCTCACTTCTTCTATTAATTGATTCTGTGCAGATGAGTGGATACTGGCTAAAGTCCTATGACAGGACAGAGTGAATCAGAGTTGATGTCTTATCATAGGGGATGTAAACACAGGAAAAAAAAAATCTTCAGCAAAGGATGGATTGGTTGTCTCATGGGTAGCAAGATGGTGAGGGACCCTAGCTTTGCTTCATTGTTCTGTTGTACTATAATTTCCTTGGCATTTTCTATTTAATCATTCAATCTGCAACATCATTCTGGAGGCAAATATTATCATACCCATTTTAAGATAAGAAAATTGGTTTCAGAAGGCTTAAATAATTTATGAGATAGTGTTGTCAACATTTCAAACCAAGATTTGTCTCACTCAGAAAAACATGGTTATAGTTATTATGTAACTGACTTTGCAAATGTTTCTGATCCAGACATTTGAGTTGCTTATTCTCTCGACATAGCAAGAATTAGTAGCTGAAAAATATAGGCTTCATACAAAGCCTCCTTAGTCACCCCAACAACCTCTCATGCCTTTTTTCTTTTTTTCTATACTTTTTTTGGATCTTAATGTAGGGTTAAGGAAGTAGTATGAATGTTCTGCTAATAATTTATTCACTTTCCAGATTATCTTTTCTTCTCTCACCCATTCTTCTATAGACTTACTCCCTCCCACTCCAGTTTTAATTAATTTTTTCTTCTTTCTTTTTCTCTAAGTGACAGTACAAGAATTGTTTCAGTAAAGGACTTTGGGTTTTTGAACTAGTCATCTGTTTTGTCATTTGTTTCAAGCATTTTCAGTGCCTTTATATTTTTAACTCTGCAAAGACTAATGTTAGTCTTTGAGTGATTAGTTCAGACGCTCAGTCATGTCCAACTCTTTGCGACCCTATGGACTGTAGCACGCCAGTCTTCCCTGTCCATCACCAACTCCCAGAGCTTGCTCAAATTCACGTCCGTCAAGTTGGCGATGCCATCCAATCACCCCATCCTCTGTCGTCCCCTTCTCCTCCTGCCTTCAATCTTTCCCAGCATCAGGGTTTTCTCAATGAGTCAGTTCTTCGCATCAATTCTTCGCATCTCCAAAGTATTGGAGCTTCAGCTTCAGCATCAGTCCTTCCAATGAATATTCAGGGCTGACTCTTCAAAAACAGAGATGTACTGTAAAATCCCTGCTTGCTTGGAATGTTGTGGCTCATAAAGAAATGCTGTATGTTGTGGTCTTCTAGTCTGCAATTTTTTGATATATGCTATATGCTCCTGCAATCCACCTCATGGGAGAGTGAAAGAGTTTGATCACAGACATTGTAACTACCAGGATAGCTCTTAGAAAATAAATAATTAAAAGCAAAATGTGACTGTTTGAAAACAAGAAGAAATATTGCAGTTATTGGATACAGTAATTTGAAAATAAAGCACTGAATTATAATTGCTAGTGGGAAAAAGAAATCAAAATTTCCCTGGATATGCAGAAAATATCCACTGTGGAGTTTGTCATGTAAGTGTTTTCAGCTAAAGTCTCATAAAAGACAGTTGATTCAATACTCATGAGTCAAAATATCTTGTAATTTTAAAAGGTGGAAATTTATTGTTGTATAAGAAATAAGTCCATGCTAATGATCAGACTTGTTTCAAGTACAATAAAGTTACAATGAAGGAACAAAAAAGTGATATAAAGACATTATACAATTCAAAATAAGATTTCATCAGGAGGAATTTTTTGACTCAATCTGGAGCTACACACTTAAACATCTTAATGTTATAGATTATCTAAAATAGAGATACTATAGAGAGTCTAACCTTGCTGGCTTGTTTGGGGGGATAGGGGTTGAAATATATATAAAACATATTGCATAGTGCTAATGAGACTTTTTAAGTGTTAAACTAGTGCTATTATGGTCATCATCTGAAAATTTTAGATTGCAATAAACACTGATTTGTTTATTATCACCCAATGTTTAGATTTGAATAGTTTTGCATACAAAGTATTACACTGAAAAGGTTTTTTGTTAATATAAAATTTCAAAATTCTTAGTTTCCTTTGAGTGAAAATTAAGGAATATTCATTGAGAGAGAGAGAGTTTTAGCCTCTAATAGAAAAAGTATATCATTTGTGAGCATCAAGAGAAACGGGTTGATGTGGGATCTCTATTTTTCTAGCCCCTTGGAGCAGTTTCACACCATTACCTTCAAGGGTTATGAGTCTATCACATGGTCGTTTGTGCCCTTACCAAAGACAAAACAAGAAATTATTTCCACAGTTTATTCAGTGAATGATGAAAACTCACAGGAATTTCCAGGTGGAATATCAAGACTCTGCTGGGGAAAGGAAAGTTGTTATTTGGGGCATTTAGAAAACCTTAAGGAGGGGGAAAAAAAAGAAAGAAACTAATGATCTGGATAGGGTCCCTACTTCTAGAAAATATGAATAAACTAGATGAGTTATGGTCTGTCAAGATGGAGATGTTACTAAAACTTTTTTTTTTACATTTTTTAAAATTTAAATTTATTTATTTATTTATTTGATTTTTTTATACTTTATTTTTTAATTTTTTTCCATTTATTTTTATTAGTTGGAGGCTAATTACTTTACAATATTGTAGTGTTTTTTGCCATACATTGACATCAATCAGCCATGGATTTACACGTATTCCCCATCCCAATCCCCCCTCCCACCTCCCTCTCCACCTGATCCCTCTGGGTCTTCCCAGTGCACCAGCCCTGAGCACTTGTCTCATGCATCCAACCTGGGCTGGTGATCTGTTTCACCCTTGATAATATACATGTTTCGATGTTGTTCTCTCTAAACATCCCACCCTTGCCTTCTCCCACAGAGTCCAAAGGTCTGTTCAGTACATCTGTGTCTCTTTTTCTGTTTTGTGTATAGGGTTATCGCTACCATCTTTCTAAATTCCATATATATGCGTTAGTATACTGTATTGGTCTTTATCTTTCTGGCTTACTTCACTCTGTATAATGGGCTCCAGTTTCATTCATCTCATTAGAACTGATTCAAATGCATTCTTTTTAATGGCTGAGTAATATTCCATTGTGTATATGTACCACAGCTTCCTTATCCATTTGTTTGCTGATGGACATCTAGGTTGCTTCCAGGTCCTGGCTATTAATTGCTTTACAGAAGTTCATTGTTTTTTGTCAAACCTCAACATGAAGCTTTTAAGAACCTTACACACTTGAAGATCTGTTACAATTCTTAATTTATATTTGTAATATTATTTTTTTGGCCTGTATTGTTGTTATAGATCTATAAAACCAAATTTCCAATTTGAAGTGATAGATGTCTACAAACATAAATCAAGAAAGTAAATAACTGTTCATGAAGCACAGATACATAGCTGACCTATCAAAATACATAGTCTTTAGACAGGTAAATTCTATAACTGAATCCACCTGTTTCTTTTTGACCAAATTCAAATAATACTTCAAATTCAAAAAACACTTTTTTGAAAGAGTTCCCCGTGCTATACAGTAGGTTCTCATTGTTATCTATTTTGTACATGGTAGTGTATACACGTCAATCCCAGTGTCCCAACTTCCTTAGTATCCATACATCTGCTCTGTGTCTCTCTTTCTACTTGTAAATAAGATAATCTATACCATTTTTTTTTCAGATTCTACATATATGCAACAACATACACATTAATTAGTATGCATATTATTTGTATTTGCCTTTCTCTTTCTGACACTGTCTCTAGGTCCAGCCACATCTCCACAAATGACCCAATTTCATTCCTTTTTATGGTTGAGTAATAGTCCATGGTATATATATTATCACATCTTCTTTTGTTTCCATTCCTCTGTTGATTGCATATACTTTCAACACACCTCAAATGGTGGTTGTCCATTTAGTTAATCACTCCTTTTATGTATAAGCATGTAATATCAATGTGTGTCCCTGATGGCTCTGTGGTTAAAAGTCCACCTGCAGTGCAGGATAGATGGATTTGTTTCCTGGTCAAGATCTCCTGGAGAAGGAAATGGCAACCCACTCTGGTTTTCTTGCCTGGTAAATTCCAAGGGCAGAGGAGACTGGGAAGCTACAGTCCACGGGGTCACAAAAGAGTCAAACATGACTTATCCAATAAACAATAGCAAAGATGTGACATGTATATCCTGTCTAGTTTTTGTTGTTGTCATTGTTTGGATTGTTTAGTTAGCAGTGACCAAAGGGTCTCATATTTTCATAATTTCTCAGTACATTTTCTGCCTGTATATTTGTGTATGCTTTCCTGTTGTAAGGAAGCTGCAATATATGCACTCTGTTACTACCTAGAAAGTACTGTATTGTGCAACATTGTAACAGGCAGGAATGTCCACAGAAATGGTTCTGATCCAGGAGACAGGCTCTCAGAAGCACAAAGTTTCTGAGAGGTCTCAGCTCATGGGAGTTTTGTCACTGCGAGATTTCACTGATTTTATGAGCAGTATTTTGTGGACTTCCTGATCCTACCCTCTGAGAAAGTCATCTGAAGGCTGGAATGACCATGGTCAGAACCAGAACGTAACACTGGGCAAGGCATTGTCCCATCAGTAGGTCTTGCTCCTAGAGAGACAGGAGATGCAGGACTGAATCCCTGAGTGTTGGTCCAGTTTGTGTGGGCACCTCAATCAAAGCACAGTGAAGGGTCAGGGTAAAAGTGGAAATCAGCCTTATCTGTGGATCCTTCCTCTAACAAATGCTGGTGGAGAGCAATGATTAGAAATGAAACAATTAAGTTAAAACGACACACAAAAGAATGAAACTAGAACTCTTCTAGCATCATACACAAAAATAAACTCAAAATAGATTAAAGGTCTAACTGTAAGACCAAAAATAATAAAACTCTTAGAGGAAAACATAGGCAGAACACTCTTTTACATAAATCACAGGAAGATCCTCTATGACCTACATTGTAGAGTAATGGAAATAAAATAAAAATAAACAAATGGGACCTATTTAAACTTAAAAGCTTCTGCACAATGAAGGAAACTATAAACAAGGTGAAAGACAACCCTCAGAATGGGAGAAAATAATAGCAAATGAAACACTGACAAGGGTTAATCTCCAAAATATTCAAGCAGCTCATGCAGCTCAATACAAGAAAAACAAACAACTCAATCAAAAAGTAGGCAGAAGAACTAAATAGACATTTCTCCACGAAGATATACAGATGGCTAACACATGAAAAGATGCTCAACATTATTCATTATTAAAGAAATGGAAATCGAAACTACAGTAAGGTATCACCTTACATGGGTCAGAATGGCCATCAAAAAATCTACAAACAATAAATGCTGGAGATGTTGTGGAGAAAAGTGAACCCTCTTGCACTGTTGGTGGGAATATAAATTGTTACAGTCACCTCGGAGAACAGCATGGAGATGTCTTAAAAGACTGGGAATAAAACTACCATATGACCACACAACAATACCATTACTTGGCATACACCTTGGGAAAACCATAATTGAAAAGCCACATACCCCAGGGTTCATCTTGGCACTGTTTACAATAGCTAGGACATGGAAGCAACCTATATGTCTATCAACGGATGAGTGGATAAAGAAGTTGTGGTACAAATATACAATGGAATGTTACTCAGCCATTAAAAATAACACATTTGAGTCAGTTTTAATAAGGTGCATGAAACTAGAGCCTATTATACAGGGTGAAGTAAGTAAAAAAGTGAATAATACACATTGTATACTAACACATATATATGGCATCTTGAAACATGGTATTGATGAACCTGTCTGCAGGGTAGCAATGGAGACATTGACATAGAGAACAGACTTGTGGACACGACAGGGGGAAGGAGAGGGTGGGAGTAGCATTGAAACATACATTACCATATGTAAAATTAGACAGTCAAATGGGAATTTGTTATGTGATGCAGGGAGCTCAGATCCAGTGCTCTGTGACAACCTAGAGGGGTAGAATTGGGCGGGAGGTGGGGAGGAGGTTCAAGAGGGAGGGGACATATGTATACCTATGACTGATTCATGTTGGTGTGTGTCAGGAGCCAGTACGATATTATGGAGCGATTATCCTCCAATTAAAACTAAATAAATTTTAAAATGACAATCAAGTGAGAAAGAGAGCGATTTTCCTTTTTTTTTTTTTTTATGGTGTACTTTTGTAGGTGAAAATTAGTTTTCTCTCCTTTATTTTTTCAGCTTTTATTTTCTCTTATCTCTTTAAGAATTCCAACTGTTAAACATCTACATTACCTGTGCAGACTATTGTACCATTTCCTTTTCCACTTTCTGAATAAAATACCCATTTTCTTATCCCTAGAACAGTTACATTCTCAGCAGAGCTCTAAAATCTTATAATTGGGATTATGTTTTTAGAAAGTAAATGCATGTTTGCAAGTCTCGTCACACTGTTGCCTTGTAGAGATTACTTGTGGTGACAGATTGTCAGCATCTAATGGGCTTAGAGTTACTTTAAGGTTTACATTTTGAACAGTTGTTAGCATAATGCCTTGTGTTCAGTGTATCAATGGGCAGGTGATATGTAACTGCATGCATTAATTGATACTTTTCTTTTTTCAAGAATTAAGTAAATATCACCCAGAAAATAAAACTTTGTGGCTAATATGAATATCTTCATTCTTACAACTTTTTTAAAAAAATTAAAAATGTTAACTTATAAAAGGCAAAGATCAAAGTGTTTTCATATGTATTAAAGGTATGAAATAGAAACAACTCTTTATGGTTAGAAAGACACACTTTTTAAAGATTTGTGTTAGAGCTGAGTTAACTAGACATTTTGCTTTACAATTTTTAAAATAATTTCAATGTGAAAAGAATATAATAATTAAATTATAAAGACAAAAACTTGTTTTATGATTACTCTGAAATACAGTGCCTTCTTTTCTTATAATAAATGCCTGCAAACATGTAAGATGTTCCTTAGTACAAAGTGCTGGTATCTGTTTATTATGCAACGGCAGGAAGGGCCAAGAAAACACAAATTAACAGTGTTTTCCATAACTGAACAAAGGATTATACCTCCACTGACTCATCGGAGGTGAACAAAATATGCATTAAAAAGGTGCCCCTTCCTTTCAGGCCAAGACAGCCCCATGCCTTCAAGAGCTGAGTGAGGGTGAACTTCAGCCCACAGTCACCCCCTCAGACTAGTGTCTGTGCAGGCTATAGTGCCTACCAGTTAAAGGCATCCCTGATGACTTCTGTGGATCACCTCTGCACGTCTTAGGAGTTACAGAACATCAGAAGTATTCCCCCCTCTACCTGCAATTTCCAGCGTTATATTCATGTTCAGATTTTCTAGGCAAAATGTAGAATGGTATTGACTGTAATCATTTCTTCTTACATAGCCTAACACTATCCTCACAAGCCTGAGAATTCAACCCGTTGGTATTTTTCTAAATTGGTGTCTTTTGTGGGCTAGTAGCTGTAATATTTGTAAACACATTTATTATTTTTCCTAAATGAATTGTGACACACTTTAGTTCTTCAAAATTTAACTTCTCTTGGAGATTTGGGAGAAAGACTTTAAGAGACTCTCAGAACAAGAACTAAAAATTAGGAATCAGCTCTTTAGAAAGTAGTACTTATTGCTAAAACCTATTGACATTGGTTTTACTCCTTTCTTGCATCCTAGTCTCCAGGTCTGACTTTGATTGTTGCATACTAAACTCTCTCAGTTTCTTAGTTTGGTATTTGCTGCCACTTGTCTCATGATTGCACAGAATAACTGTGCTACTCTGCCATTTACAAAGGTCAAATTAAACAACTGATTCTAGTGAAATACTTTTCTGTCCTTCTTGGGCTAATGTGTTAGTATTTATTCTTGAGACTATCCCATTTCTGAAGTCAGAGCAAACTGTTTCAGGTAACCAGATTTCCCATTTTTTTGCTAGTGTTAGTGACCAGACAGAATCAACATATGACATTTTTTGATTCTCCTGGGTTAGGAAGCCTGTCATTCCCTCATAAGATGGAATTTGATCAATTTGAAAAATAATATTGTGAAGAAATTCTATTTTGCTTCTCTTGCTATTACAAAATACTACAAACTGATTTTACTTGACATGTTCTTGTCTAGTATTTTCAACCACAAATTGTAACAGATGGGTAGGTATCTTTCATGTTGTTAAAGGAGCAAAGCTCAGGTTAAGAACTGTGTCACATATTCATCATTGCAAAGTTCAAGTTATAGAGTGAGCATCTAACAAGTTTCTGTGGAATTGAATTTCTCTTCCATGTTCTAGATTATAGTTTTATGTACAGATATGGTGTACACTGAGGGACGTAAAATAGGAATCCTGCCTTAAAATACCTAGACATTCCCCCAGAAAACTCTTAGGCCTTGAATTCTGAATAGGTTATACTGTGACATTCAGGCAAGGATAATCTGCCCAAACTCAAAAAGTCATGTGTGAATGTATGTGCACCTGTGGGGGTGTATAGTATTTTGAGATTATATACCATATTCTTTTGATATATGATTAGGAAATATATCAAAGAAACAGAAATTATTTTCATGCTGGCATATACAAAATGTGTAATAATGATGAAAATAGTCCTACTCAGTCTTCAAGAGTATGGGACAGCCTTGTGTATTTATTTGTTCTTAGGTGTGATCTTTGTTCACTGATCAGGATTGAACTTGTGTCCCCTGCAGTGAAAATGGGGGACCTTAATCACCCAATGGCCATGGAAGTCGCAAGCCTTATTTGGATAGACAACTTAGAACTTAATTAGGAAATAGTGACGGATCTGCAGGACTGGGTCTAGGAATGTTTTGTATTGCCTTGTTACCAGAGAGAACAAGAGGAAGAGTGATTTGGATGGCGACTTGGAAGGGATCGGGTGAACAGGAATGGGCAGCAGTGCGGTACATTTAATGGTGTACATTTACTTTGGGATGCAGCCTACTGACTAATTAGTTCAGGGAGGGAAATCTTAATGCCATGTTATTTTTTTTTTCCTTGAAAACCATAGAAACAAAAACATTTGCCTTACTTTTAAAGATCAGTTTAATTTTAGCTTTTGCTTGTTTTAGATGTTCATATTCTCTGAATTCATTTTACTGACATTTTGCTTCATTGCCTCATAGAGTTTAGGAGAAGATTCGAAGACACTAAATCAGCTATCAACAGCCATTCAGGGCTTTGGAATGCAACAGGAAGCAAAGAAACACTCAGCAAGTTGTATTTAAGCTTGAGTGAAGTCTATAGTATGGGCCACTCTTTAAGGGGCAGCTAAATTTTTACATGAAATAGGATGGCGTGACTATTCTGTAAACCAGAACTATAATATTTAATATTGTTATCACAACAAGGAATAAACAATTGCTTAAGGAAATGGGTGATCCTGGTTCTCTGAGCTACAGTGCTGACTCAGTCATGCAGAACTAATTTCCTGGCGGTCTCTGAATGCACATAAAGCTGCTCTGTAGCTGCCGCTGACAATGAACTAGTGACTGGAAAAAGGAATCTTAAACACAGTCACATCTCCTCACTGTTAAATCCTGTTCACAAGGCGGCCTGATCTAATATGCTGCACGACAGGAATAGCATTTTTTAAAAATGGCTAAACAGTATACAAAATTTCTCATCTTCCTTTTTGGGGAGTGTTGCTAGGCAACAATATCATTTATATATATATATATTCCTCAGAGCACCAAGAGTCTGTTCTGGCTATTTTTTTTCCAATGAATACTTAAATGTTGAAAAGTTTGTTGGATACATGATTTTATAGTAAATATTTCCCATGACATCTTAAATGAGACAATTGTTTAAATTTAGAATGACTTTTTTTTAAAGTCCTAAAACAATTTAAGTAGATAATTTTATAGGAAGAGTGTTAATATCTGATATGTAAAAGGAATACATCACTTTAACCAACTTGTAACCTAATTACAAAGGTTGACTTGCTAATTAGTGTTTATTGATTGAGATGCATCACATGACTGAGTTTGTTTAAAGTGCAAATATTAGACCCACACTGATTTCTCAGACTTCACTACTTGGCAGAAAACAAAGCTGGAAGTTGCATCATACAGTCACCCCATGTGGGTTTTGCAAGGGGCTGATTGTGCTGGCAATCCTGGGCATATACAAGACTTTACTGCCCTCTAGTAGTTACAGGATTTGCCCAGTTCATTTGACAAATGGATTGCATTTAGGAATTTAGAGATATCTGAGAGAAACATAGCTTCAGTATCTAAGAGGAAAGATTAAATGTGTTAGATGTGAAGATAAAACTAGAGAATTTTTTTTTATCTTTCTCATCTGAGTTCAGCATTAATGTAAAATTCGATTAAGATATAGTCATATTGGCTACATCTTTCTTATTTTATTTGACTCATTTTTTCATCATGAGTGATACGTTCTAGTCAGCATCAATTTTTGAAACAAATTTAATATGAGGAAATAGGTTACTTTATGTATTAGAAAATATGGTATAGAATAAAACAAGTTGGGGTTATAAAATACACAATTAAGTTGATTACAACAGATTTATTAGATCCAAAGTATGTGTTTAACATCTTTATTGAATTGGTTATTAATTTTAAACATGAATAAAATATATTTTCACTTAATTTTAAAATACTAGGGCTTATTAACTTAATAATATACACATCAGAATATTTTTCAACTCATCAAGCCATGGAAACTTGGAGTTAAAAGAAATCTTCTTATTTAGTCCTATAATTCAGGAGAATTTTAAAGTTTTCAAGTGGTTGAATTTTTAACCTGAAAATATTTGTTATTAACGTCTAATTTTAAAAAATATAGTTCAAGTTTTGGAAATTTGAGCTGTTTTTATTTGTATTTCTGTTTATAACCCATTTCCAATAACATTTTGTGGAAAAGTTAAAGACATATTTTCTATTTGGGAAGATCAAAATATATATATATCGACATTTTCCCTTATTTGTTATGTGGTACAGGGCTACAGTCTATGGCGTCACAAAGAGTCAGACATGACTGAATGGCTTTCTCTTCACTTATAGTCCTATTTTTCTTCATATTTCTCCTAGATGTCTCATAGAATGATTACTGGATTTTTAGTTTTTATACACTAAGGACATTCCTCTCAAATTTAGTGTTTTTTCTAACAGTTTTCTATCTATGTTTTGTTGTTATGTTGTTCAATGAGTAGAGGCCTATCTATTTTATGTTTTCATTATGCATTTAGCTTTCATTAATATGTTTGTTACATTTCTGCTTTTTGTGAAAATTCTTTTCTTGATGTAATATTCCAAAGTTTGTTTTCTTTGTAAACTTTGCACTTCTGTTTTGTTTAAACATTTTAATATCATGGTCCTTTTGTGACTGGTAGTAGTGGACTCTGTTACTGTTTTGTTTTTTTTTAATTAATTAACTAATGTACTTTTTATTTTTTGGCTATGCTGCCAGCATATGGGATCTTAGTTCCCTGAACAGGTATCAAACTCACAACCCTGCAGTGAAAGCTCAGTCTTAACCACTGGTCCAACAGGGAAGTCCCAGCTCTGTTACTCTTCATCTCTCTTTTTCCTAAAGTCTTCCTCTCCTGCCGGTGGAGCTATGATGAACTCAACCTTTGCTTTGTGAATCCCACATACACAGCTACAGTGTTTGGTTCAAAAAAGGATTTGTAGCCATGGTTGGGTTGATCAGAGATCTGCTGTTGCTAATGATTTATTCATGTGAAAATAGGAGTAGTACAGTTCAGTCACTCAGTCCTGTCCAACTCTTTGTCACCCCATGGACTACAGCATGCCAGACCTCCTTGTCCATCATCAACTCCTGGAGTTTACTCAAAATCATGTCCACTGAGTCGGTGAAGCCATCCAACCACCTCATCCTCTGTCGTCCCCTTCTCCTCCCGCCTTCAGTCTTTCCCAGCATCAGGGTCTTTTCCAATGAGTCAGTTCTTCCCATCAGGTGGCCAAAGTATTGGAGCTGCAGCTTCAGATTCAGTACTTTCAGTGAATACCTAGGACTGATTTCTTTTAGGATGGACTGGTTGGATCTCCTTGCTGTCCAGGGGACTCTCAAGAGTCTTCTCTAACACCACAGTTAAAAAGCATCAATTATTCAACTCTCAGCTTTCTTTATGGTCCAACTCTCACATCCATACATGACTGCTGGAAAAACCATAGCAATGACTAGGCGGATCTTTGTTGGCAAAGTAATGTCTCTGCTTTTTAATATGCTGTCTAGGTTGGTCATAACTTTTCTCTGAAGAAGCAAGTGTCTTTTGATTTCATAGCTACAGTCACCATCTGCAGTGATTTTGGAGCCTTCCCGCCCCCCCCTCCCACACACACACTAAAAAAGTCTCTCACTGTTTCCATTGTTTCCCCATCTATTTCCCATGAAGTGATGGGACCAGATGCCATGATCTTAGTTTTCTGACTGTTGAGTTTTAAGCCAACATTTTCACTCTCCTCATTCACTTTCATCAAGAGGCTTTTCAGTTCTTCTCTTTCTGCCATAAGTGTGCTGTCATCTGCATATCTGAGGTTATTGGTATTTCTCCAGGCAATCTTGATTCCAGCTTCATCCAGTCTAGCATTTCTTACGATGTACTCTGTATATAAGTTGAAAAAGCAGGGTGACGATATATAGCCTTGAGGTACTCCTTTCCTGATTTGGAACCAGTCTGTTGTTCCCTGTCCAGTTCTAACTGTTGCTTCTTGACCTGCATACAGATTACCCAGGAGGCAGGTCAGGTGGTTTGGTATTCCCATCTCTTTAAGAATTTTCCACAGTTTGTTGTGATCCACACAGGAAAAGGCTTTGGCATAGTCAATAAAGAAGAAATAGATGTTTTTCTGGAACTCTCTTGCTTGTTTGCTAATCTAATGGATGTTGGCAATTTGATCTCTGGTTCCTCTGCCTTTTCAAAATGCAACTTGAACATCTGGAAGTTCACAGTTCACGTACTGTTGATGCCTGGCTTGGAGAATTCTGAGCATTACTTTGCTAGCATGTGAGATGAGTGCAATTATGTGGTAGTTTGAGCATTCCTTGGCATTGCCTTTCTTTGGGATTGGAATGAAAATTGATCTTTCCCAGTACTATGGCCATTGCTGAACTTTCCAAATTTGCTGACATATTTAGTGCTACACTTTTATAGCATCATCTTTTAGGTTTTGAAATAGCTCAACTGGGATTCCATCACCTCCACTAGCTTTGTTCATAGTGATGCTTCCTAAGGCCCACTTCACTTCCTATTTCTGGATGTCTGGCTCTAGGTGAGTGATCACACCATCATCATCAGGGTCATGAAGATCTTTTTTGTAAAGTTCTTCTGTGTATTCTTGCCACCTCTTAATATCTTCTGCTTCTGTTAGGTCCATACCATTTCTGTCTTTATTGAGCCCATCTTTGCATGAAATGTTCCCTTGGTATCTCTAATTTTCTTGAAGAGATCTCTAGTCTTTCCCATTCTGTTGTTTTTCTCTATTTCTTTGCATTGATCACTGATGAAGGCTTTCTTATCTCTCCTTGCTATTCTTTGGAACTCTGCATTCAATTGGATATATCTTTTCTTTTCTCCTTTGCCTTTAGCTTCTCTTCTTTTCTCAGCTATTTGTGAGGCCTCCTCTGACAACCATTTTGCCTTTTTGCATTTCTTTTTCTTGGGGATGGTCTTGATCACTGCCTCCTGTACAATGTCATGAACCTCTGTCCATAGTTCTTCAGGCACTCTGTCTATCAGATCTAATCTTTTGAGTCTATTTGTCACTTCCATTGTATAATTGTAAGGGATTTGATCTAGGTCATACCTGAATGGTCTAGTGATTTTCCTTAGTTTCTTCCATTTAAGTCTGACTTTGGTAATAAGGAATTCACAATCTGAGCCACAGTCAGCTCCTGGACTTGTTTTTGCTGACTCTATTGAGCTTCTCCATCTTTGCCTGCAAAGAATTTAATCAGTCTGATTTCAGTATTGACCACCTGGTGATGTCCATGTGTAGAGTCTTTTCTTGTGTTGTTGGAAGAGGGTGTTTGATATGACCATTGCATTTTCTTGGCAAAACTCTATTAGCCTTTGCCCTGCTTCATTTTGTACTCCAAGGCCAGATTTGCCTGTTACTCCAGGTATCTCTTGACTTCTTACTTTTGCATTCCAGTCCCTTATAATGAAAAGGACATCTTTTTTGGGTGTTAGTTCTAGAAGGTCTTGTAGGTCTTCATAGAACCATTCAACTTCAGCTTCTTCAGCATTACTGGTCAGGGCATAGAGTTGGATTACTGTGATATTGAATGGTTTCCCTAGTAAACGAATAGAGATCATTCCATCGTTTTTGAGATTACATCCAACTGCTGAATTTCAGGCTCTTTTGTTGACCCTGATGGCTACTCCATTTCTTCTAAAGGATTCTTGCCCACAGTAATAGGTATAATGGTCATCTGAGTTAAATCCACCCATTCCAGTCCATCTTCGTTCACTGATTTTTAAAAGGTCGATGTTCACTCTTGCCATCTCCTCTTTGACCACGTCCAATTTGCTTTCATTCATGTACCTAACATTCCAGGTTCCTATGCAATATTGCTCTTTACTCTATTGGACATTACTTCTATCACCAGTCACATCCACAACTGAGTGTTGCTTTTGATTTGGCTCTGTCTTTTTACTCTTTGTGGAGTTATTTCTCCAGCGATCTCCAGTAGCATATTGGGCACCTACTGACCTGGGGAGTTCATCTTTCAGTGTCCTATCTTTTTGCTTTTACATACTGTTCATGGGGTTCTCAAGGCAAGAATACTGAAGTGGGTTGCCATTCCCTTCTCCAGTGGACCACGTTTTTTCCGAAGTCTCCACCATGATCCGTCCATCTTGGGTGGCCCTACATGGCATGGCTCATAGTTTCACTGAGTTAGACAAGGTTTTGGTCCATGTGATCGGATTGGTTCATTTTCTGTGATTGTGGTTTTCAGTCTGTCTGCCCTCTGATGGAGACACATAAGAAGCTTCCCAATTGGAGAGACTTACTGAGGGGGAAACTGAGTCTAGTTCTGATGGGGAGGGCATGCTCAGTAAATCTTTAATCCAATTTTCTGTTGAAGAGTGGGGCTGTGTTCCCTCCTTGTTATTTGATCTAGGGCAAAACTATGGTGGAGGTAATGAGGATAATGGTGACCTCCTTCAAAAGGTCCCATGCACGCACTTCTGCACTCAGTGCCCCCAACCCTGCAGCAGGCCACCACTGACCCACACTTCCACCAGAGACTCCTGGACACACATGGGAAAGTCTGAGTCAGTCTCTTCTGGGGTCACCGCTCTTTTCTCCCGGGTCCTGGTGCACACTGTTCTTTTTTTGCCCTCTAAGAGTCTGTTTCCCCAGTCCTGTGTAAGTTCTGGCAGCTCTATAGTGGGGTTAATGGCGACTTCCTCCAAGAGAGTTTATCCCATACCCAGGTCTGCTGCACCCAGAGCCCCTGCCCCTGCAGCAGTCCACTGCTGACTCGTACCTCCTCAGTTCAGTTCAGTCGCTCAGTCATGTCCGACTCTGCGACCCTATGGTCTGCAGCACGCCAGGCCTCCCTGTCCATTACCAACTCCAGGAGTTTACACAAACTCATGCCCTTTGAGTTGGTGATGCCATCCAACCATCTCATCCTCTGTCGTCCCCTTCTCCTCCTGCCTTCAACATTTCCCATCATTAGGGTTTGTTCAAATGAGTCAATTCTTTGTATCAGGTGCCAACGTGTTGGAGTTTCAGCTTCAGCATCAGTCTTTCCAATGAACACCCAGGACTGATCTCCTTTAGGATGGACTGGTTGGATCTCGCAGTCCAAGGGACTGTCAAGAATCTTCTCCAACACCACAGTTCAAAGGTATCAATTCTTTGGTGCTCAGCTTTCTTTATGGTCAAACTCTCACACCCATATATGACCACTGGAAAAACATAACCTTGACTAGATGAACCTTTGTTGACAAAGTAATGTCTCTGCTTTTTAATATGCTGTCTAGGTTGGTCATAACTTTCCTTTCAAGGAGCAAGCATCTTTTAATTTCATGGCTGCAGTCACAATCTACAGTGATTTTGAAGCCCAGATAAGTAAATTCAGCCACTGTTTCCACTGTTTCCCCATTATTTGCCCTGAACCTCCTTGCTGCTGCTGCTGCTAAGTCGCTTCAGTCGTGTCCAGCTCTGCGCGACCCCATAGACGGCAGCCCACCAGGCTCCACTGTCCCTGGGATTGTCCAGGCCAGAATACTGGAGTGGGTTGCCATTTCCTTCTCCAATGCAAGAAAGTGAAAAGTGAAAGTGAAGTCACTCAGTCGTGTCCGACTCTTCGCGACCCCATGGACTGCAGCCTACCAGGCTCCTCTGCCCATGGGATTTTCCAGGCAAGAGTACTGGAATGGGGTGCCATTGCCTTCTCCCTGAACCTCCTTAGGAGACACTAAAACACAGTTCTGTCTCAGTCTCTTTGGGGTCTCTTTCCTGGTGTGCACAAGTATGTTTGAGTCCTTTGAGCACCTCTGGTAGGTACTCGGTTTGATTCCCAATGTGATTTCGCCCCTCCTACCATCTTTCTGGGGCTCCTCCTTTTCCCTTTGATGTGGGGTATCTTCTCAAAGTTGCTCCAGTCCTGTGCAGCCACCACCCCAGTGCCAGGAAGCTGCTGCTCCAGTGGATAGGATAGTCCTGTGTAAATTTTACCAACAGATAAGATGTGAATTCCTTTGCATGCACATTAGTGTTCTCTGAGCATGAGCAGAGTCCTACTTCTTGGCTTCAAAGTGTATAGTCTAGATGTGTGCACACCCCCAACTATTCCCTATGACCTTGAAGATTTGCCTAAAAGGGCTTTAATGTCTGATCGTGTACTAGTTATCTCTGTGGAGAAGAATGTATTCCTGTATAATAAAGATCAATTTGGAGTTGATACATATAGACTGTAGATACTACGTGCAAAACAGGTAACTAATGAGAACATACTATATAGTGCAGGGAACTCTCCTTAATGCACTATGGTAACCTGAATGAGGAGGAAGTCCAAAAAGGAGGGGGTATGTGTGTATGTATGGCTGTTCATTTTTACCTACAGTAGAAACTAAAACATTGAAAGCAACTATCACCCAATAAAAATTACTTTAAAAAAAGTAATTTATACCTTTTGCCCTAAAGTAAAGTATAAAAACACAATTAAAGTAAACCGTACCCAGGACACCATCAAGGCTTCACTTCTGATACCCCCTTTTATTTCTGAGAAGCAGAAGAAAAACCACCTCTCTGGTCTCCTAGGTATAGTTGATGATTTAGTACAATGTTGGGCTCTAAATGGATAAACGGAGGAAGGTATCTATGATGACTCGTTGGTTGTGAGAAGTGGCAGAATCAGTATAGGATGAGGGAATAGCAGAGTAGACTGCTCTGAGATAGATTCTCCACAGAATAAGGCATGGATATTAAGTTTCTGAATTGATAAACTTTGAGACTGTAGCAGTGAATCTTAAGAGATGGGTTCAATCTAAGTCTAATAGGTTTTGTGTTCAACCCTAATTGAGTTCAGTGAATGCATCCACTGATCACTGATAATTTCTCAACAGAATTTCTCTTTGAAAATTCAGTTTTATACTGTCATATTTCAGAGACTTTTTGGAGTTTTCATGGTTATTCATATTAATTGCTACTTTATTCTGAAAGTAATAGTATACATAAACATTTTTAAAGACTTCTGGTTCTAGCAATGTATCATACAAATTTATTTGGAAAAGCTGCTTAATATAACATGGATACATTCTGGATAAAGTTTATCAAATGTATTTTTAAATGACTACTTGAACCTTCAAGAAAAGAAGGAAAAACCTAAGAATCTAAAATAAAGATAAGATCAAAATCCAGGTGGTTGATTACCTGCACTCATTCTAAGGTGATCCTGAAGGATTTCCAGTTTGACAACTAAGGGACTTGGTGGTTAACAACTTCCTAGGGAGATAGGAAAGGACCTTGCTTGGATGTACAAAGGGTAATGGGATGGAACCACGCCCCTGAAACACTAGGAATCAATCCACCACTGCCAAAGAGCGAGACTTCTCTATATCTCTACTTGGACTCCAGGTCAGAAAAAAATACCTTAACTGTGAATTTGTAGCTAAAGGCCTAAACCTCAAATATGTTTGCATTTCAGGCAGAAAGTTGAGAAGTTAAGATGAAAACATATCCCAAGCCAAGAAACATTTGATAAAAGGAAATGTGAAGCTGCTTTAAAGGAAAGAGGGGTCAACTCATTTCTTGGGGCATCTCCACAGAGGAATTTTTATTTAAGATTTGCTCAGAGATTTCTGCCTCAAGTATTAGTGAGTTGTGCCAACCATATTAATCCTCTGTTTCAGCACAAATGGAAAAGTGGATAGACCTAGTCTAAGATGGAAATTGCCATAGACAAATCTGCATGAAGACACCAAGATTTTGAAGAAAGACTCGAGCAAGGTTTGGGAGATGCCAGAGCTCCAAGGACAAGAGCTAAGCATTTGGATCTGCTTTTACTCTGGAGACATTGGTCTATCTTGAAAGGGGAGGATTATCCAAAAAGTTGGGGAGCAGTTTTGACAGTCCCATAGGCTAGGGGTCAAATGTGACATCAAGACCCTGCCGAGTGCTGTATTCTAATGGCCATTCTTCCTGTGAATTGAGATAGAGTGGCTGCACCCTAGGAAAAGGATTAGCCAGGAGTACAAATAATCTAACAGAGACTTTAGTTCAGCTTCAGATGATCTCAGTTCTTGAACTGGATTATAGTTCTCTCAAAATGATTTTTCCTGGCAAGTGAAAAGCAAATTCTCTGTGGGGGAAAATAACATTATTCTGGGCCTGAAATTATTTCTACAATTTTTATATACATTATCCACCACTCAATCAAAACTAATCAGACACATCAAGAGATAAAACAAGCAATGGAGAAACAGACATAGAAGAAAACAGACTTATGGACATGGGGAGAGGAGAGGAGAGGAGAGGAGAGGAGAGGGTGAGATGTATGGAAAGAGTAACATGGAAACTTACATTAGCATATGTAAAATAGAGAGCAAATGGGAATTTGCTGTATGGCTCAGGAAACTCAAACAGGGGCTCTGTATCAACCTAGAGGGGTGGGATGGGGAGGGAGATGGGAGGGAGGCTCAAAAGGGAGGGGATATCTCCCTTTTGTGGCTGATTCATGTTGAGGTTTGACAGAAAACAGCAAAATTCTGTAAAGCAATTATTCAATAAAAATGAATTATTTAAAAGAGAGAAATAAAAGTGTGATTCTAAATTATGACAAAAAATAGGGAGCTGAAACAGAACCCCAGGGGATCCCGATAATGGGGTTGTCAGAAAAAGATATTAAAATAATCATGCTTAATAAAATAGGCATAATAAAATACAAGCAACATTGAGATTTTCAGCAGATAATTAAGTATAATAAAAAAGAGAAATTCTATAACTGAGATATATAATAACAAAATTTAAGAGAGAACATGGTATCTTTAAACTGAATCCTTGATCTTTTCTCCAACACATGACTTCTTGGATTGTAAAATATCTGGGGTTATGGTAAATTCTGTCATCATTGTCATGCACATAATGTTTTGTGACTTGATCACAAGTACTTTATTATTATTATTTTTAAAAGTACGTGTCAAAATATACCATTAAATTATATTATATTGGATTTTCCTGGTGGTTCAGCTCGTAAAGAATCCACCTGCCATGCATGAGACCTGGGTTGAGAAGATCTCCTGGAAAAAGGGACAGCTACTCACTCCAGTATTCTGGCCTGGAAAAATGCATAGACTGTATAGTGCATGTCATCACAGAGTCAGATATAACTGAGAGACTTGCACTTTCACTCTATGTTATATGTAAACTGATTGACTTTATTACACATGTGTATGTATGTATTATCATCTATCTTTCCATACCTTATATATATATGTCCCGGTTTTTCTCATCTTTTCATTGTGCTAGTTGGTATCTAAACAAGTTTTAAATTAGACTTGCATTATGAATAGATCCTCCATGAGTATTTTAATGAAAGGTTTGAAGTAAAAGTAGTATCTGATTGAATATCATAAATTCAAAAGACATCACTTGAGATATTATTTGATGACTCATCCTATCATCTAATTTCCAAAGATTGTTTTCCCTCTGTCATTGTTACATGCTGAAGTTTCCATGATAAACAAGAAAATATCCCTTCCCTCAAGGAATATGTACTGAAGGGAAGATGGTTAAGGAAATAGGCAATGAAAACTCAGTGTAGTTTTATGTTATCAGTTCAGTTCAGTCACTCAGACTTGTCTGACTCTTTGCAACCCCATGGACTGCAGCAAGCCAGGCTTCCCTGTCCATCACCAACTCCCGGAGCTTGCTTAAACTCATGTCTATCAAGTCGGTGATGCCATCCAACTATCTCATCTTCTGTTGTGCCCCTCTCCTCCTGCCTTCAATCTTTCCCAACATCAGGATCTTTCCAGTGAGTCAGTTCTTCCTATCTGGTGGCCAGATATTGGAGTTTCAGCTTCACTATCAGTCGTTTCAATGAATATTCAGGACTGATGTTCTTTAGGATTGACTGGTTTGATCTTGCAATCCAAGGGACTCTCAAGAGTCCTCTCCAACATCACAGTTCAAAAGCATCAAGTCTTCAGCACTCGGCTTTCTTTATAGTCCAACTTTCACATCCATACATGACTACTGGAAAAACCATAGCTTTGACCAGACAGACCTTTGTTGGCAAAGTAATGTCTCTGCTTTTTAACATGCTGTATAGGTTGGT
This sequence comes from Cervus elaphus, assembly GCF_910594005.1. Classification (NCBI taxonomy): domain Eukaryota; kingdom Metazoa; phylum Chordata; class Mammalia; order Artiodactyla; family Cervidae; genus Cervus; species Cervus elaphus. The sequence continues at coordinate 10,267,600 of NC_057842.1, read as the reverse complement.
ATAAATAAATACAAAAGAAGGTCTTACAGAATGATATTTCACCATCTACAGGAAATGGGAAAGTCTTTTTGTATGAGATGCTTTTACCCTAAACCAAAAAGATCAATGTTGGAGGATTGGTAAAGAATAGCATCTCAAGTGAGAGTTACTAAAATCTGTAAAATTCTGTATAGATGGAGAAAGAATCTAAGGCACAAATACTTACATGCTAATATTTTGGGAAAGATAACAAATCTGCATATGATCATGATGAGTATTATCTGCATATTAATGAACCACTACTGGAAACATGGAACTAAGTATTCAAGACATTCAAAGATGCAAAATACTATAAATACTTTGTTTTCCAAAAATCCATCTAGCTGCAATATGGTAAAAAGATTGCTCTATTCTAACCTAGAAGCCAAGATATCATTTTTAGAAGTATTCCAGAGAAAATTTATAGGGCTCAAATATATTATTTATGGGATCCAGAGAAGGACATGCCTTCAAGAAATATTAAGTAGAGTAGATAGGACTTGGTAATTGGTTGGTGATAAAAGAGAATGAGAAAGATGTTTCAAGAATGAACACCAGTTCAACATAGGTAGATGTCACTGTGTTTGCAGAGATGTTGATTTCTGGAGGTGGAATCAAGTTTGGAGGAAAATCCCATAGGCCCAAGTCGAGTCACTTTGAATTTGAAATATCTGTAATTTGTTTAGGGGGTTTAAAAAATAGGAGACTTTGTGGTTTTGGATTTTGAAGAGATTTTTACAAAATTCAAATTTGTGTTTAATTAGCTCATAGATAACACTAAAGTAGTTGTAGCAGATAAGTACAACTCAAATAGTAATTTCAAATTATGGTGAAGACCTCTTCGTTGGTAATGAATGAATTTAGAAGTACCAACACTTCATTTTAAAAACATGAAATAAAACATTAAAAAAATTTTTTTAAATTTAAAATTTTAAAAACATGAAATAAAATAGCACAGAATACAAAGTATTAGAAAGCTTGCACATAATTCAGGTAAATATTATTTTAAAAATAAATTTTTGCTTCAGTTAAATGCACACATATGTGTTAGGTTGCAAGATAAAATTTATTTTTATCAATAACTGTGAAAGTGAAAGTCACTCAGTTGTGACCAACTGTTTGCAACTCCATGGACTATACAGCCCATGGAATTCTCCAGGCCAGAATACTGGAGTCGGGTAGTCTTTCCCTTCTCCAGGGGATCTTCCCAACCCAGGGATCCAACCCAGGTCTCCCAATATCTCCCACATTGCAAGCAGATTCTTTATCAACTGAGCCACAAGGAAAGTCCAAAAGTACTAGAGTGGGTAACCTATCCCTACTCCAGGGGATATTCCCCACCCAGGAATTGAACTGGGGTCTCCTGCATTGCAGGCGGATTCTTTACCAACTGAGCTAGCAGGCCACAGGCAAAAAAAAATTTAAGCCAGGGACACACAGAGAGTATATAGAATAAAAAGAGGGAGGCTTAGACTATGAGTGTAAGGGCTACAATATTTATAGGATCAGTAAGAGAGGAACCAGTGAAGGAAAGGAGAAGAAACAAGCAGGGATGTGAAGGTTATGTCTTCAAATCATACTACCATGGAGAATGTGGCAAACATTGCCACCTGTTGCTGAATTCTTAAGTGAGAGTATTCAAAAAAATTTGTTGGGTGTAGTAGTAAAGAGTAACCACTGGCTCTCCAATGTTTTTCTTCATATTCAAGAGAGAAATAAATGTGTGAGTCATAATTAACAGCCCTGACTCACTTGCCCTTGACTTCATCAAATCCAATTGATTTAATTTCCAAATATTTTGAAGATCTTTCCACTTTTCCCCATTTACATGACCAACATGCTAGTCCCAGCAGCCTCCAATATTTGTGTAATAACCTCTTTACAGTTCTCTTTCTGTGCAGTTTTATGTTTCTTAAGCTTTATCCAGGCTGCACCCAAAATAATCCTTTCAAGTCAAAATTCACCTCTTATTTACTCACCTCCCCTAGACTGATCCAGTGTTATAATTCTGGTACATTGCTTTTCATTCATTTTTGTAGTTTTTTTAAAATCATGTACATGACTATGATTATTCTCAGTATTTCAATTTTACAAAGTTGTAGAAATTATCCTCTGAAGAAATTTATATCCTACTTTTATTTTCCGCATGGAAGTTGCATGTTTTTTTTAATTTTTATTTATTTATTTAAAAATGATTTTTTCCCCCCTGGGGATGTTCCCTAACAAGGGATTGAACCAAACTTATCACTATGTACTGATAATTTATTCCATGTTAGTATGTATTTTCCCAAAGCAAAAGATAAAGGATCCCATAATTTTGCATAATATTCATATCTACTTATTTAATTAATACACTATGACACCCTTATTTCCAATTTATCAATATTTACAAAATAATTATTGATACATGCTTGTATACATTTCTTTTACTGTATCTGATTATATATTTAGGAAAGAACACATAAATTCTATAATGGAAAGATTATTAATATAGAACCAAATCAATTAAGTATTTTTAAATTAATTAATTTGTTTTAATTGGAGGCTAATTACTTTACAACATTGTAGTGGTTTTTGCCATACATTGACATGAATCAGCCATGGGAGTACATGTGTCCCCCATCCTGAAACCCCCTCCCACCTCCCTCCCCATCCCTCAGGGTCATCCCTGTGCACTGGCCCTGTAACCCTGTCTCATGCATTGAACCTGCACTGGTGATCAATTTCACATATGGTAATATACATGTTTCAGTGCTATTCTTTCAAATCATCCCACCCTCGTCTTCTCCCACAGAGTCCAAAAGTCTGTTCTTTAGAACTGTATCTCTTTTGCCGTATCACATATAGGATCATCATTACCATCTTTCTAAATTCCATATATATGTGTTAATATACTGTATTGGTGTTATTCTTTCTGACTTACTTCAATCTGTATAATAGGCTCTAATTTCATCCATCTCATTGAAGCTGATTCAAATGTGTTCTTTTTAATAGCTGAGTAATATTCCATTGTGTATATGTACCACAACTTTCCTATCCATTTGTCTGCCAGTGGACATCGAGGCTGCTTCTGTGTCCTAGCTATTGTAAACAGTGCTTCAGTGAACACTGGGGTACACGTGTCTCTTTCAATTCTGGTTTCCTTGGTGTGTATGCCCAATAGTGGGGTTGCTGTGTTATATGTCAGTTCTATTTCCAGTTTTTTAAGGAATCTCCACATTGTTCTCCATAGTGGCTCTACTAGTTTGCATTCCCACCAACAGTGTAAGAGGGTTCCCTTTTCTCCACACCCTCTCCAGCATTTATTGTTTGTAGACTTTTTGATATCAGCCATTCTGACTGGGGTAAGATGGTACTTCACTGTGGTTTTGATTTGCATTTCTCTGATAATGAGTGATTTGAGCATCTTTTCATGTGTTTGTTAGCCATCTGTATGTCTTCTTTGGAGAAATGTCTGTTTAGTTCTTTGGTCCATTTTTTGATTGGGTCATTTATTTTTCTGGAATTGAGCTGCAGGAGTTGCTTGTATATTTGAGATTAATCCTTTGTCTGTTGCTTTGTTTGCTATTATTTTCTCCCATTCTGAAGGCTATCTTCTCACCTTGTTTATTGTTTCCTTCACTGTGCAAAAGCTTTCAAGTTTAATTAGGTCCCATTTGCTTACTTTTGCTTTTATTTCCATTATTCTGGGAGGTGGGTCATACAGGATCCTGCTGTGATTTATGTTAGAGAGTGTTTTGCCTATGCTTCCCTCTAGGAATTTCATAGTTTCTAGTTTCACATTTAAATCTTTAATCCATTTTGAGTTTATTTTTGTGTATGGTGTTAGAAAGTGTTCTAAATTCATTCTTTTACAAGTGATGGGCCAGTTTTCTCAGCACCACTTGTTAAAGAGATTGTCTTTTCACCATTGTATATTCTTGCTCCTTTGCCAAAGATAAGGTCTCCATAGGTGAGTGGATTTATCTCTGGACTTTCTATTTTGTTCCATTGATCTATATTTCTGTCTTTGTACCAGTACCATACTGTCTTGATGACTGTATCTTTGTAGAATAGTCTGAAATCAGGCAGGTTGATTCCTCCAGTTCCATTCTTCTTTCTCAAGATTGCTTTGGCTATTCGAGGTTCTTTGTATTTCCATACAGATTGTGAAATGATTTGTTCTAGTTATGTGAAAAATACCATTGGTGCTTGATAGGGACTGCATTGAATCTACAGATTGCTTTCGGTAGTATGTTCATTTTCACGTGTTGATTCTTCTGATCCATGATCATGGTATATTTCTCCATCTATTTGTGTCCTCTTTGATTTCTTTCATCAGTGTTTTACAGTTTTCTGTATATAGGTCTTTTGTTTCTTTAGGTAGATTATTCCTAAGTATTTTATTCTTTTCATTGCAACGGTGAATGGAATTGTTTCCTTAATTTTTCTTTCTGTTTTCTCATTGTTAGTGTATAGGAATGCCAGGGATTTCTGTATATTAATTTTATATCCTGAAGCTTTACTATATTCATTGATTAGCTCTAGTAATTTTCTGGTGCTGCCTTAGGGTTTTCTATGTAGAGGACCATGTCATCTGAAATCAGTGAGAGTTTTATTTCTTCTTTTCTAATCTGGATTCCTTTTATCTCTTTTTCTTCTCTGATTGTTGTGGCTAAAACTTCCAAAACTCTGTGGAATTGTAGTGGTGAGAGTGGGTAACTTTGTCTTGTTCCTGACTTTAGGGGAAATGCTTTCAAATTTTCATCTTTGAGGATAATGTTTGCTGTGGGTTTATAATATATGGCTTTTAATATGTTGAGGTATGTTCCTTCTTTGCCTGCTTTCTGGAAGGTTTTTTTTTTTTTTATCATAAATGAATATTGAATTTGGCAAAGGCTTTCTCTGCATCTATTGAGACAGTCATATGTGTGTTTTTTTTTAAATCTTTCTATTTGTTAATGTGGTGTATCACATTGATTAATTTGCAGATATTGAAGAATCCTTGCATCCCTGGGATAAAGCCCACTTGGTCATGATGTATGATTTTTTCGAATATGTTGTTGCACTCTATTTGCTAGAATTTTGTTGAGGATTTTTGCATCCATGTTCATCAATTATATTAGCCTGTAATTTTCTTTTCTTGTGGCATCTTTGTCTAGTTTTGGTATTTGGGTGATGTTGGGTGGCCTCATAGAATGAGTTTGGCACTTTACCTCCCTCTGCAATTTTCTGGAAGAGTTTGAGTAGGATAGGTGTTAACTCGTCTCTAAATTTTTGTTAGAATTCATCTGTGAAGCCATCTAATGCTGGGATTTTTTGTTGGAAGATGTTTGATTACAGTTTCGATTTCTGTGCTTGTGAATGGGTCTGTTAAGATTTTCTATTTTTTCCTTGTTCAGTTTTGGAAGGTTATAGATTTCTAAGAATTTGTCCATTTCTTCCAAGTTGTCCATTTTATTAGCATATAGTTGCTGATAGTAGTTTCTTATGATCCTTTGTATTTCTGTGTTGTCTGTTGTGATTTTTCCATTTTTGTTTCCAAGTTTGGTGATTTGATTCTTCTCCCTTTTTTTATTGATGAGTCTGGCTACTGGTTTGTCTACTTTATTTATCTTCTCAAAGAACCACCTTTTAGTTTTGTTGATTTTTGCTATTTTTTTGCTACTTTTTTTTTTTTTTTGCTACCTTTGTTTCTTTTTCATTTATTTCTGCTCTAATTTTTATGATTTCTTTCCTCTCCTAACTCTGGGGTTATTCAATTCTTCTTTTTCTAGTTGCTTTAGGTGTAAAGTTAGTTTATTTATTTGATTTTTCTCTTGTTTCTTGAGGTGAGCTTGTATTGCTATGAACCTTTTCCTTAGCACTGCTTTTCCTAAATCTCATAGGATTGGGGTTGTCATGTTTTCATTTTCATTTATTTCTATGCATGTATTTATTTATTTTTTTATTTCTTCTGTGATTTGTTGGTTATTCAGAATCATGTTGCTTAGCCTCCATAGGTTTGTATTTTTAATAGTTTTTTTCCCCCTGTAGTTGACAACTAATCTTTCCACATTGTGATCAGAAAAGATGCTTGAAATGATTTCAATTTTTTTTGAATTTACCAAGGCTAGATTTATGGCCCAGGATGTGATCTATCCTGAAGAATGTTCCATGTGCACTTGAGAAAAATGTGAAATTCATTGTTTTGGGGTGGAATGTCCTATAGATATCAATTAGGTTTAACTGGTCCATTGTATTATTTAAAATTTGTGTTTCCTGGCTAATTTTCTGTTTGGTTGATCTATCCATAGGTGTGAGCGGGGTATTAAAGACTCCCACTATTACTTCATTATTGTTAATTTTCCTTTCACACTTGTTAGCATTTGCTTTACATATTGTAGTGCTCCTATGTTGGGTGCATATATATTTATAATTGTTATATCTTCTTCTTGGACTGATCCTTTGATTATTATGTAGTGTCCATCTTTGTCTCTTTTCACAGCCTTTGTTTTAAAGTCTATTTTATCTGATATGAATATTGCTACTCCTGCTTTCTTTTGGTCTCTATTTGCATGGAATATCTTTTTCCAGCCCTTCACTTTCAGTCTGTATGGGTCCCTTGTTTCGAGGTGGGTCTCTGGTAGACAACATATGTAGGGGTCTTGTTTTTGTATACATTCAGCCAGTATTTATCTTTTGGTTGGGTCATTCAACCCATTTATAGTTAAGGTAATTATTGATAAGTATGGTCCCATTGCCATTTACTTTGTTGTTTTGGGTTCGACTTTATACAACCTTTCTGTGTTTCCTGTCTAGAGAAGATCCTTTAGCATTTGTTGAAGAGCTGGTTTGGTGTTGCTGAATTCTCTCAACTTTTGCTTGTCTGTAAAGTTTCTGATTTCTCCTTCATATTTGAATGAGATCCTTGCTGGGTAGAGTAATCTGGGTTTAGGTATTATCTTTCATCACTCTAAGTATGTCCTGCCATTCCCTTCTGGCCTGAAGAGTTTCTCTTGAAAGATCAGCTATAATCCTTATGGGAATCCCCTTGTGTGTTATTTGTTACTTTTCCCTTGCTGCTTTTAATATTTGCTCTTTGTACTTGATCTTCGTTAATTTGATTAATATCTTGGGGTGTCTTGGGGTGTTTCACCTTGGATTTACCCAGAGAGTTTGAGACTCTCGTTTTCTTGGAGTTGGGTGGCTATTTCTTTTCCCATTTTAGGGAAGTTTTCAATTATTATCTCCTCAAGTATTTTCTCATGGCCTTTCTTTTTGTCTTCTTCTTCTGGGACTCCTATGATTCGAATGTTGGGGCAGTTAACATTGTCCCAGAAGTCTCTGAGGTTGTCCTCATTTCTTTTAATTCTTTTTACTTTTTTCATCTCTGCTTTATTCATTCCCACCATTCTATCTTCCACCTCACTTATCCTTTCTTCTTCCTCAGTTATTCTACTGTTTGTTCCCTCCAGAGTGCTTTTGATCTCAGTTATTGCATTATTCATTATTGATTTACTCTTCTTTATTTCCTCTAGGTCCTTGTTAAACATTTCTTGCATCTTCTCAATCCTTGTCTCTAGTCTATTTATCTGTAGCTCCATTTTGTTTTCAAGATTTTGGACCATTTTTACTATCATTATTCTGAATTCTTTTTCAGGTAAACTCCGTATCTCTTCCTCTTTTGTTTGTTTTGGTGGGCATTTATCATGTTCCTTTACCTGCTGAATATTCCTCTGACATTTCAGTTTGCTTAGATTGCTGTGTTTGGGGTGGCCTTTCTGTAAGCTGTTCCTCTTTATTGTGGAGGTTCCACCCTATGAGTGGGGTTGGACTAGTGGCTTGTCAATGTTTCCTCGTTAGGAAAGCCTGTGTCTGTGTTCTGGTTGGTGGAGCTTGATCTCTTCACATGGGGGTGCAATGAAGTGTCCAGTAGTGAGTTTTGGGGTGTCTCTGGGTTTGACATGACTTTGGGCAGCCTGTCTTTTAATGCTCAGGGCTGTGTTCCTGCATTGCTTGAGAATTAGTGTGGTACATCTTGCTCTGGGACTTATTGGATCTTAGTGGAGCTTGGTTTCAGTGTAAGTATGGAGGCTTTTGGATGAGCTCTTGTAGATTAATGTTCCCTGGAGTCAGGAGGTTTCTGGTGTTGTTAAGTTTGGATTTAAGCCTCCTGACTCTGGCTTTCAGTCTTATTCTTACCATCACCTCAAGACTTCTCCATCCATACAGCACAGATAATGAAACATCTAGGTTAATGGTGAAAAAACTCCACAGCGAGGAGCACCCAGAGAGGTTCACAGAGTTACATAGAGAAGAGAAGTGGGAGGAAGGAGATAGAGGTGACCAGGAGGAGAGGAAGGGAAGTCAAAAGGGGAGAGACCATTCTAGCCAGTAATCAGTTCCCTAAGTGTTTCCCACAGCCCAGAACACCCAAAGAGATTCACAGAGTTAAGTAGAGAAGAGAAGGGGGAGGGAGGAGACAGAGGTGACCTGGGGGGCAAAAGGGAGGGTCAAAAGGGGAAAGAGCAATCAAGCCAGTCATCATACCCCTAAGTGAAAATGGGTATTGAGGATTAGATATTTAAAGGTACAAAATTGATAACAAATACCAAAAAACAAAGATTAAGAATCTAGAGATGTTAGACTCTCAAAAATACAATATTAAAAATACAAAACAAAATCAATCACAAATATGCTTTAAAAATAGGGTCTTTTTTTCAAGGTAATAGTAGGTTAGAAAAATGAAAATTAAAGGAGTAATATAAAACTTAAAAGTAAAAAAGTAAAAAGATTAAAAAATGATAATAGTAAAACTATATCTAGGAATTTCTCTGGAATTGTTGAGGGCAGTGTGGGATCAGTTCAGTTTCAGATAGTTCCTTGTTCCAAATCATACTTCTTCTCAAGGTCTATTGGCCCCTCCAATGCTTAGTCAATGTTAACTATAGGGCTTTAATCTGTTGTACCTGTCACTTCCAGAGCGGGTCCATCTTCTTTGTTTATTTTGGCTTCCTCTGTTTGTAAGTCTCTTCAGTGTCTACTTTCCACCCTGACACAAGGGGCCAAAGAGGGTCACTTATTTAGGCTCACTTGTTCAGTTGTGTTGTGGAGAGGGAGGGAGACTGCAAACAAATGTCACTGGCGTGTGTGGGGAGTGCTCACAGTGTATAGACCACATTGGGTGTGCCCAGCTCATGGTGCATGTGTTTTCCTGGTCTACACTGCTAAGGCTCCTGGTTGCTCTGCAGGGTACTGTCCAAAGTGGGCCCTGCGTCTTGTGCAGTTCCCAGGTCTAAGCTGCTCAGGTTCAGGTTCTTGGGTAGTTTGCAAAGGCACAGACTCAGTTGGGCGTGCATTTTGTGCCCTTCCCAGGTCCGAGGAGCTTAGGCGATCAGATGCTTGGCAAGCGCACCGTCCAAGGTGGGCCATGCATCTTAATCACCTCCCTGGTCCCAGCCGTTTGGTGTTCCAGGTGCGCCATGAGAGCACTGTCTCAGGTGTGACATGTGTCTCCTCTGGGGAGCTGATCTCTGGCTGTGACACTCCTGGCAGATGTCAACTGTCCAGGATCCCAGGAGGACGTGGTTAGCAACGGGGAGCCTGCTCACAGTTTGGTAGAGGATGCCAGTCCCTGGGGCTGAGATTGCCCCTTGCCTTCTGGCTCTGGCTGTCACCTCCCTGCCTCTCTGCCTCCCAGTGGTCCACAGCTGGCTAGCTCTCCTTTGGTGTTTGCTCAATCCTTTGTTCTGTGAGTGGGCCAGGCTGTGCCTTAGGTTAGAGCTTTTCGTGGAAAAGTTCTCTCTCTCTCTCTCTTTTTTTCTCTCTTTGGCTATCCCACAGTTTGGGTTGCTATCTCATGTTAGCTCTTTAGATTGTCCTAAAGGCATTCAGGCTGTGTCACTCTGTCCAGACCCCCTCTTGCTGGTGGTGAATGTGCGCATCTGGACTACTTTTCCACTGGGAGTTGTGGTTATGTGCATATTCTGGGGGTTGTTGTTTGTTTTTTCTCCTGCTTATTTTGCCCTCTGAGATTCCAAAACTCCCACAGACCCACCAGTGAGAGGGTTTCCTGCTGTTTTGAAACTTCTCTGCTTTCACGACTCCCTCCCCAAGATGGGTCTCCATCCCCAACTCTTTTGTCTCTCTTTTTATCTTCATATTTTGTCCAACCTCCTTTCAAAGAGAATGGGCTGCCTTTCTGTGTGCCTGGTGTCCTCTGCCAGGGTTCAGAAGTTTGTTTTGTGGAAGTTGCTCAGCATTCAAATGATCCTTTGATGAATTTGAGGTGGAGAAAGTGGTCTCCCCGTCCTATTCCTCTGCCATCTTAGGACTGCCTCCCCCAACTAAAATATTTTTACGTAGTATAAGAACATAATTATATTTTTAAAAGTATAAAGTTCTTCATTGAAAATTATATATATTTATACTCCCATCAATGCTGCATGTTTACCTCTGCACTATTTATTATCTCCTCTGTACATTTGAACATCTTGCTTATTGTAGTTTTCTTTTCTTTAGTCTTACTTTTTTACCTGATTATTTTTAAATTTTAAAATAATTTAAAAGATTTTTAAATTTCATGGCAAATAAAAGGGGTAAACAATGGAAACAGTGGCACACTATTTTGGGGGCTCCAAAGTCATTGCAGATGGAGACAGCAGCCATGAAATTAAAACACACTTGCTCTTTGGGGGACGAGAACAAGATGGTGGAGGAGTAGGTGAGAGAGACTATATCTCTCTCCAAAGATATGTCAGGAATACACTTTCAGACACAGAAGTGATTGCAGAATACCAGCTGAGAGTGGACAGGAGTACCTGACCAGTGGAAAAGAATATATAGAACCATGCAGAACTCGGTAGGATGAAGGAACTAGGGGGAAAGTTAGAAGGAACTAGGAGGTTAGTAGGCCTGGACTTGCCCTCAGTGGGTGGGGGAACTGAAGCAGGGGTCTGATACTCACATTGGAGCAATTGTCTGAGTCAGAGGGGTAGCGTTTAAGGCTTAGAATGAAACAGCTGATCTGTGGAAGCCTAAATGGAATGAAAATCAGACATTCCTTGCCAAAGCCATATATACCCCAGATAGGGATGCAGGTCCCCTAGAAGGTGCAGTGGCTAGGAGATGGAGCATAGGGATTTGAAGCAACCCCAAGGTGAGGGTTGCTGTTGACTGTGGAGAGATGGACCAAGAGGATGTGAGGGAGGAGATAGTGGTGGAAAATACCTGTGGAGGAAAGCCAGCCAGCCATGGAAGCAAGGTGATACTGCGAGTCATGGTTTGGGGTGGGCCATCACCATAACCTCTCTCTCCAGCTGGCCCATTTGGTGCCTGACGCAATGAACTACAGAGCAGGGCCCAAGCCAGGCCCCTCTATGTGCCTCAAATGCTGAACAACAAAGATCCCAGGCAAGGGAGCCCTCTAAGTGCCTAAATGCATGGAGCTACAGAATGGAATAGCCAAAGAGGCTTTCTGATCTCTAGCTACCAAAATCTCAAAAAAAGACTCTGATAGGGCCATGACTCCAGTGGCTGAGGCAGTCTGTGTCCCTGCACACTTGACACTGCCAGGGTCTCTGCAACTCAAGCAGCTGTGCCATCTTCACACTCAACTCTCACCGGGACAGAGATGCCACAGGCAAAAAAAAAAAAAAAAATCTTGTGTCTATGCACACGGAGTCACTTTGGTCGTGTCCAGCTCTTTGTGAACCTGTGGCTGTGGCCTGCCAGGCTTCACTCTCAGTAGGGCTCTCCAGGCAAGAATACTGTAGTGTATTGGTCAATACTGGTTGTCAGACTCTTCTAGAGCACTATATTTCCTGCTGCTCTGGCCAGCAAGCCCCTTGAGCACCTGGTGCTGCCAGAACCCCTGTGACCCAAGCAGCTGCACCACTTGCATACCTAGCCCTCACTGGGGCAGACCTGGGTCCTCCAGGGCATCCTCAGGAACAAACCCCAGGGGACGACCAACATCCGAAGGTGGAAATAAAAACATAATTGAAACCCAGAGGCAGTGTGGCTAAAAAAGAAGACTGAAAACCCTCTCACCAGCTATACAAGCTGAAGATTAAATCCACATGATCAACTAGGCAGACCCTGTCTATGGAATATATAAAAGGATATTGAGAGCCCTCACAAAAGAAAACAGTTCTGAAAGCTGTGGACATTGGAAGCAGCAACACTCAGGAATAGGACCAGATTAGAACCTGAGCTGCCCCCACAGCTGGTCCAGAGACCAGAACAGTGCTGGGGGGCATCCTAGGGAGGTGAGGTGGACTGTGACTCCCAGTGAAGGAAGGGACTCTGACAGCAGTGACTCAAGAAAAACATTTATTATTCTTATGGTTTGACTTGTTCTGTAGTTTCTTTTGGATTCCTCCACCCCCCCACCCCCGCTGTAGTTGTCACTTTTTTTAAATTCAAGAATATAAATACTTTTATTCATAGTATTTTGCAATCCACACAACATTTAACATCAGTTTTTTTCTTTGGGGCTGCACCACCAGTCCTTAAGGTGAATAGTACATTCTACAGATGCTGAAACTGGCCAGTAGGGATGCTCTTTGCACCAAGCTAGGTGTCTCTGACCATGAGACAGTCCAGGTAATTCTTTTTTTTTTTTCCTTTATTTTTATTAGTTGAAGGCTAATTACTTCACAACATTGCAGTGGGTTTTGTCATACATTGACATGAATCAGCCATGGAGTTACATGTATTCCCCATTCCGATCCCCCTTCCCACCTCCCTCTCCGCCCGATTCCTCTGGGTCTTCCCAGTGCACCAGGCCCGAGCACTTGTCTCATGCATTCCACCTGGGCTGGTGATCTGTTTCACCATAGATAATATACATGCTGTTCTCTTGAAACATCCCACCTTCGCCTTCTCCCACGGAGTCCAAAAGTCTGTTCTGTACATCTGTGTCTCTTTTTATGTTTTGCATATAGGGTTATCATTACCATCTTTCTAAATTCCATATATATGTGTTAGTATGCTGTAATGGTCTTTATCTTTCTGGCTTACTTCACTCTGTATAATGGGCTTCAGTTTCATCCATCTCATTAGAACTGATTCAAATGAATTCTTTTTAACAGCTGAGTAATATTCCATGGTGTATATGTACCACAGCTTCCTTATCCATTCGTCTGCTGATGGGCATCTAGGTTGCTTCCATGTCCTGGCTATTATAAACAGTGCTGTGATGAACATTGGGGTGCACGTGTCTCTTTCAGATCTGGTTTCCTTGGTGTGTATGCCCAGGAGTGGGATTGCTGGGTCATATGGCAGTTCTATTTCCAGTTTTTTAAGAAATCTCCACACTGTTGTCACTTTTATTAGCACTATGAAAACTAATTAAGCTTTTGATTAATTAATTTTAATTAATTAATTAATTGAGATTTTAATTAAGTTTTTTTAAAATCAATCACACTTTTCATCGTTGTTATAAACCTCTGCCTCTATGTTAGTCTTTTGCAGTTCTGTGGAGTTTTCCTTTCTTCTTCTTTTTTTTTACATTTTAATTAAAAAGATTTTAAGCTTATTATAATTTTTCTACATTTATTCCTTAGTTTCATTTCCCTACTATTCTTTCCCCTTTGCAGTTAATCTTTAATATATATAGATCTTCTTTATATACCTCTATTTAACTTTGTATGTCTATTCTTTCTTTTCTTTCTTTCCTTTCCTCTCACCATATTTGTTAGTTTCATTTTAATTGCCTTATTTCCCACTTGGCACCTTGCTTTAGTTTTCTTTTCCACTTTATACTTAGTTACTTTTATCCTGGTAGATATAATTTTTGGTCTCCTTTGTTAGCCTGGTAAATCAATAGTACTTTATTTTTGTTGGACTGTTTTGATTTTGCTTATGGGTATATATGTATATGTGTATATTCCATTATTTTGATTATTATTTGCCTGATTTTGTAACTGCCATTTGCCTGGGGTTCATCTTTGGTTTCTCTTTTTTGGGTATTTGTTTCATTTATTTTTTTTGGGGGGGGGGTATTTGTTTTAATCTCACCTAATGCCATAACAAGACACTTGTGGAATCTTCATTCCTGGCCAGAGATCAAGCCCTGATCCTTTAGAGTCAGAACACTGACTCCAAGACCTGAGACCACCAGAGAACTCCTAACTCTAGGGAGTATCAAATAGTGAGAACTCTACAAAGGAAACCACTTGAATAAAAGACCCAACATCAACAAACCATAGTAGGACACTGTGTTCAGGATGCCTCATCCAAACAACAAGCAAAACAAAAATACAAACTCAATCATCAGGAGGCAGGATTACCCCCTCACTCAGTCCTGCTCATCAGAGGGGAAAAAAAAATTCAGCACAAATCTCACCCTATATGAAGCTTATACAAACCACTGAACCAACCTTATGAGGGCAGGAACCAAGAGGAAGAAAAAACTCAACCTGAGGCCTTGGAAAAGTAGACCTCAAACACAGTAAACTTTACAAAAAATGAAAAAGCAGAGAAAATGGCACAAATTAAGGAACAAAGTAGAAACATAGAAGCCCAAATAAATGAAGGGGAAATAGGCAAACTACCTGAAAAAGAATTCTGAATAATCATAGTCAGATGATCAAAACCCTTGAAAACAGAATGAAGAAATGCAGTAATCAATTAACAAAGACCTAGAAAAATGAAAGAATAAGCATACAGAGACAAACAACACAGTTACTGAAATTAAAAATACTCTAGAAGGAATCAATAGCAGAATATCTGAAGCAGAAGAATGGATCAGTGAACTGGAAGATAAAATGGTGGAAATAACTGCTGAAGAGCAGAATAAAGTAAAAAGAATGAAAAGAACTGAGGATAGGTTCAGAGACTTCTTGGACAATATTAAATACACAAACATTTGAATTATCAGGGTCCTATAAGAAGAAGAGAAAAAGAAAGGGTATGAGAAAATTTTTGAAGAGGTTATAATTGAAAAATTCACCAACGTGGAAAAGGAAATAGTCAAGAGCAAGAGGTGCAAAGAGTCCCATACAGGATAAAACCAGGGAGAAACATGCCAAGACACAAACAAAGATTAAACACAAAGAAAGAATATTAATAGCCGAAGGGAAAAGCAACAAGTAACATACAAGGGAAACTCCATATATTTAACAGCTGATCTTTCAGCAGAAACTCTGCAGGCTGGAAGGGAATGGCAGTATATATTTAAAGTACTGACAGGGAAAAATCTACAACCAAGAAATTCTACCCAGCAAGGATCTCATTCAAAATTGATGGAGAAATAAAAAGATTTTCAGAGAAGCACAAAAACTAACCTCAAACAATTAAGAAAATGGCAATAGGAACAAATATATCAATAATTATTTTAAATGTAAATGGATTAAATGTGTCAACCAAAAGACATAGACTGGCTGAATGGATAGAAAAACACGACCCTTATATATGCTGTCTACAAAAATTATACTTCAGATCTAAAGACACTTATAGACTGAAAGTGAGAAAATGGAAAAATATACTCCTTGCAAGTGGAAAGCAAAATAAAGCTGTGGTAGCAATCCTCATATCAGAAAATGTAGACCTTAAAATAAAGAATATTACAAGAGATAAGGAAGGAACCTCATAATGATCAAGGGATCAATCCAAGAGAAAGACATAACAATTGTAAATATCTAGGCACCCAACATAAGAGCATTCAATACATAAGACAAACACTAACAGACATAAAAGGAGAAATTGACAGTAACTCAATAGTAGAAGACTTTAACACGCTACTTACACCAATGGACAGATCTTCAGAACAGAAAATTAATAGGGAACCACAAGTCTTAAATGATACATTAGATGAGATGGATCTTATTGATATCTTAAGGACATTCCATCCAAATGCAGAATTCACCTTCATCTCAAGTACACATGGAACATTATCCAGGATAGTCCACATCTTGGGTCACAAATCAAACCTCAGTAAATTTAAGAAAATTGAAATTGTATTAGGCATCATTTCCAACCACAATGCCATGAGACAAGGTATCAATAAAAAGAAAAAAAAAAACTGCAAAAACCACAAACACATGGAGATTAAACAATACATTTCTAAATAACAAGCAGGTTACTGAAGAAATCAAAAGGAAAAAAAAAATTCTAGAAGCAAAAGAGAATGAATACATGACAACTCAAAACCTATGGGATGCCACAAAAGCATTTCTAAGAGAGAAGTTTATAGCAATACAATCCTACCTCAAGAAACAAGAAAAACATCAAATAGACAGCCTAACTTTACACCTAAAACAACTGGAAAAAGAAGAACAAAAAGACCCCAAAATTAGCAGAAGGAAGGAAATCATAATAACCAGAGCAGAAATAAGTGAAAAAGAAATGAAAGAAACAATAGTGAAGTTTAAGAACCTAAAAGCTGGTTCTTTGAGAGGATACACAAAATTGACAAAGCTTTAGCCAGGCTCATCAAGAAAAAAGGAGAGAAGAATCAAATAAACACAATTAGTTATGAAACCGGAGAGGTTACAACAAACAAGGCAGAAATAGAAAGGATTATAACAGACTATTATGAACAACTATATGGTAATAAAATGGAGAACTTGGAAGAAATGGACAGATTATTAGAAAAGTTCAATCTTCCAAGACTGAACCAGGAAGAAATAAAAATTATGAACAACCCAATTACAAGCAGTGAAATCCAAACTGTGATAAAAAACAAACAAGCAAACAAACAAAAAAGAAACTCCCCAGAACAAAAGCCCAGGACCAGATGGCTTCACAGGTAAATTCTATCAAACATTTAGAGAAGAGCTAACGCCTATCCTTTTAAAACTCTCTCAAAAAATTGCAGAGGAAGGAACACTTACAAACTCATTCTATGAAGCCACCATTACCATGGTACCGAAATTAGACAAAGACTACACAAAAAAAGGAAAAGTACAAGTCAATACCATGATGGATATAGATGCAAAAATCCTCAATAAAATTTTAGCAAACAGAATTCAGCAACACATCAAAAAGTTCATACACCATGATCAAGTTAGGCTTATTCCAGAGATGTAAGAACTCTTCAATATATGCAAATTATTCAATGTAATACACAATGTGAACAAATTGAAAGATAAAAACCATATGATAACCTCAATTGATGCAGAAAAAGCTCTTGACAAAATTCAACACCCGTTTATGATTAAAACTTTTCAAAAAATGGGCATAGAAGGAACCTAGCTTAACATAGTAGAGGCCATATATGATAAGCCCACAGCAAACATTATTCTCAAAGGTGAAAAACTGAAAACACTTCTCCTAAGGTCAGGAACAAGACAATGGTGTCCACTTTCAACACTATTAATCAACATAGTTTGGAAGTCCTAACTATAGCAATCAGAGAAGAAAAAGAAATAAAAGAAATCCAGATTGGAAAAGAAGAAGCAAAGCTCTCACTTTTTGCATGATACTATACGTAGAAAACCTTAAAGATACTATCAGAAAATTACTAGAGCTAATCAGTAAATTTAGCAAAGTCAGAGAATACAAAATCAATACACAGAAATCACTTGTATTCCTATATACTAACAATGAAAAATCAGAAAGAGAAGTTAAGGAATCAATCTCAGTCACCATTGCAACAGAAAGAATAAAATATCTAGGAATAAGCTTACTTAAGGAGACAAAAAACCGTACACAGAAAATTACAATACACTAATGAAAGAAATCAAAGGTGACAGAAACAGATGGAGAGATATTCCATGCTCTTGGGTAGGAAAAACAAATATTGTGAAAAAGATTATACTACCAAATGCAATCTACAGGTTCAATGTGATCCCTAATATTTTATCAGTGGCACTTTCCAGAACAAGAACAAAATATTTCACAATTCATATGGAAACACAAAAGACCCCAGGTAGCCAAAGCAGTTTTGAGAAAGAAGAATGGACCCTGGAGGAATCAACCTTCCAAACTTCAGATTATACTGCAAAGCTACAGTCATCAAGACAGTATGGTGCTGGCACAAAAACAGAAATATAGACAATAAGATAGAAAGTCCAGAAATAAACCCATGCACCTATGGGTACCTTATTTTTGACAAACGAATCAAGAATATACAATAGGGTAAAGACCACCTATTCAACAAATGGTGATGTGAAAACTGGACAGCTACATGCAAAATAATGAAATTAGATCACCTCCTAACACCATACACAAAAATAAACTAAAAATGGATTAAAGACCTAAATGTAAGGCCAGAAACTATAAAACTTTTGGAGGAAAACAGGCAGAACACTCGATGACATAAATCAAAGCAAGATCCTCTATGATCCATCTCCTAAAGTAAGGGAAATGAAAACAAAAGTAAACAAGTGGTACCTGATTAAACTTAAAATCTTTTGCAGAGCAAAGGAAACTATAAGCAAGGTGAAAAGACAGCCCTCACAATGGAAGAAAATAATAACAAATTAAAAAACTGACAAAGGATTAATTTCCAAAATATACAAGGAGCTTATACAACTCAATACCATGAAAACAAACAACCCAATCAAAAAGTGTGAAAAAGCCCTAAACAGACATTTCTCCAAAGAAGACACATAGGTGGCTAACAACCATGAAAAGATGCTCAGCATCACTCATTATTAGAGAAATGCAAATCAAAACTACAGTGAGATACCACCTCACACCGGTCAGAATAGCCATCATCAAAATGTCTACAAGCAATACTTGCTGGAGAGGGTATGGAGAAAAGGGAGCCCTCTTGCACTGTTCGTGGGAATGTAAATTGATACAGCTACTATGGAAGATGGTATGGAGATTCCTTAAAAAACTAGAAATAAAACCACCATATGACCCAGCAATCCCACTCCTAGGCATATACACTGAGGAAAGCAAAATTGAAAGATACACATGTATCCCATGTTCACTATTTACAATAGATAGAGCATGGAAACACCCTAGATGAATGGATATGGGATTTGGGCTACATATGCACAATGGAATATTACTCAGCCATAAAAAGGAACACATTTGAGTCAACTCTAATATGGTGGATGAACCTAGAGCCTGTGAGGTAAGTCAGGAAGAGAAAGATAAATATTATATTCTAATGCATATATACAGAATCTAGAAAGATGGTACTGAAGAATTTATTTGCAGAGCCGCAATGGAGAAACAGACATAGAGAACAGACTTATGGACATGGGGAGAAGGGAGGAGAGGATGAGCTGAATGGAGAGAGTAACATGGACACTTACATTACCATATGTAAAACAGATAGCCAATGGGAATTTGCAGTATGTTGCAGGAAACTCAAACAGGAGCTCTGTGTCAACCTAGAGGGATGGGATGCGGAGGGAGACCGGAGGGAGTTTCAAGAGGGAGTGGATATGGCTCATTCATATGGCTCATTCATGTCGAGGTTTGAGAGAAAACCAGAAAATTCTGTAAAGCAATTATCCTTCAATTAAAAAAATTATTTAATTAATAAAAAAGAAAAACACACTTGCTCCTTGGAAGAAAAGCTGTTACAAACCTACAAAGGATATTAAGAAGCAGAGACATTCCTTTGTTGCCAAAGGTCCACCTAGTCAAAGCTAAGGTTTTTCCAGTACTCATGTATGGATGTGAGAGTTGGACCATGAAGAAGGCTGAACGCCAAAGAATTGATGCTTTTGAAATGTGGTGTTGGAGAAGACTCTTGAGAGTCCCTAGGACTGCAAGGAGATCAAACCAGTCAATCCTAAAGGAAATCAGTCCTGGATATTCATTAGAAAGACTGATGCTGACATTGAAGCTCCAATATTTTGGCTCCTGATGTGAACAGCCATCTCATTAGAAAAGACCCTGATGCTGGGAAAGATTGAAGGCAGGATGGGAAAGGCATGGCAGAGGATGAGATGGTTGGACGGCATCACCGACTCAATGAACATGAGTTTGAGCAAGCTCCGGGAGATGGTGAAGGAAGGATGGGGCACCTGGCTTGCTGCAGTCCATGGGGTCATAAAGTGTGGGACACGACTGAGGGACTGAACAACAACAATTTTTAAATTTTACGACTTTATTTTTAAGAGTGTTATTAGATGTACAAAAACGTTCAGAGGGGTTACTAAGATTTCCTCTATACATTCTACTTCCACAAAACATGAACAGTCTCCTTGTTTCATCAAAATCACTCACCAGAATGGTATATTTATATTTTTTAACATGAACCCAGCTTTGCACATCATAATCACCCAAAGTTCATAGTTAACTCATAGTTCCAGTCTTTTTAAAATTTATTTAAAAAATAAATAAAATTTATTTTTATTTTATCTTTTAATTGGAGGATAATTGCTTTACAACGTTTTGTTGATTTATGCCATACAATTCCCTCCCTGTTTATCCTTCCTCCCCCTCCCATCACACCCCTCTAGGCCATCACAGAGAAGCAGGCTGGGGTTCCTGTCTTTTACAGCAGCTTTCCACTAGTTCTGTTTTATACATGATTGTGTACATATGTCAATGCTGCTTTCTCAATTCATCTAACCCTTTCCTCTTCCTACTCTATCAACAAGTCTCTTCTCTACATCTGGATCTCCATTCCTTCCCTGCAAATAGTTTCATCGGTAGTGTTTTTTTAGATTACATACCTATGGGTTAATATATGATATTTGTTTTTCTCTTTCTGACTTAATCCACTCTGTATAACAGTCTCTAGGTTCAACTACCTCACTACAACTGACTCAAATCCGTTCTTTTGATGGCTATGTAATATCCCATTGTATATATGCACTGCATGTTCTTTATCTATTCATCTGTTGATGGCCATCTAGGTTGCTTTGATGTCTTGGCTGTTGTAAATAGTGTTACAATGAACACTGTACATGCATCTACATGTGTATTTTTGAATTGCAGTCTTCTCAGGGCATATGCCCAGTAATGGGATATACTGGGCAGTTTCATTCCCATTTTTTTTTAAAGGAAGCTTGGTTCTGTTCTCCCAAGTGGCTATATCAATTTATATTCCCATCAACACTGGAGGAGGGTTCCCTTTTCTCCATATCTTCCTCAGCATTATTGTTTGTAGATTTTTTGGTGATGGTGATTCTGACTAGCGTGAGGTAATACTTCAAGGTTCATTCTTAGTATTGCATATTCTATGGGTTCATACACATATATAATGATGTACAGCCATTGTTATATTATCATGCAAAGAATTCTCTTTACCCTAAATCCCTCTGTGCTCCACCTCTTCATTCTTCCCCTCATTTCCAGCATGGGGCAAACATTAATTTTCTTACTGTCTCCATGGTTTACCCCTTCCAGAATGTCATATGGTTGGAATCATGTGGTATGGCTTCTTGTCAGACTGGCTTCTTTCACTTGAGAATATGAATTAAACTTCTTCCATATCTTCTCATGGCTTGATAGCTCATTTCTTTTTAGCTCAGAATAGTATATCATTGATGGAATGTGCTTCAGTTTACTTACCCCTTCAGCTGACATTTTGATTGTTTTCAAGTTTTGACAGTGACGGATGAAGCTGCTATAAACATCCCTGTGCATCTTTCCATGTGGACATAATATTTCAGTTACTTTGGGTAAATACTAAGGAACATGATCTGGATTGTATGGTAAGAGTATATTTAATTTTGAAATAAATGACCAGAATGTTTTCCAAAGTGGGTGTACCATTTCTCACTTCTACCAGTAATGTAGGAGTATTCTGGTTGCTCCACATCCTCACCAGTATGTGATGTTGTCAGCGTTCTGAATTTTGTTTGTTCTACTAAGTTTGTAGTGGTAACTCACTGTTTCAATTTGCATTTCCCTCAATGCAAATGATGGAGAACATCTTTGCCTTTGCTTATTTGCTGTTCACTTATCTTCTTTGATAAACTGCTAAGGTTTTGGGATCATTTTTAAATTAGATGATTTGTTTTCTTATTATTGAGTTTTAAGAGTTCTTCTATATTTCAAATAATAGTTCTTTATCAGATATACATTTTGCAAATATTTTCTTGCAATGTGTAGTCTGTATTTCTAATTCTCTTTACACTATCTTTCACAGAGCAAAATGTTTTAATTTTAATGAAGTCTGACTTAACTATTTCTTTCATGGATTGTGTCTTTGGTGTTGTATCTAAAAAAGAATCACCACACTTATCTAAAATTTCTCCTCTGCTACCTTCTAGGGGCTTGATAGTTTTGATCTATGGTTCAGTTTGTGTTAATTTTAGTGAAGTTTGTAGATTCATTTTGTTGTATATGGGTGTCCAGTTGCTCAAGTGTCATTTGTTGAAGATGATCCATCGTATTGTCTTCACTCTTTGTCAAAGATCAGTTGACTCTACTTATGGGGGTCTGTTTCTGGGCTCTCTTTGCCGTTTCACTGATATCTTTTTTATTTTTTATCTTTCTTTTTTTCACCAATGCCACATTATCTTGATAACTATAACCTTATAATAAGTCTTGATTAAGTCAGGTAGTTTCAGTTCTCAGACTTTACTTATTCAATATTATGTTGGCTAGTTTGGATCTTTTTCTACTCTATATAAACTTTAGGGTATGTTTTTCTATATACATGGGGGTCCCTCATATCTCAGTTGGGAAGAATCCTCCTGCAATGCAGGAGACCCCAGTTCGATTCCTGGATCAGGAAGAGCCGTTGGAGAAGGAATAAGCTACCCACTCCAGTATCCTTTTTTTTTTTTTTTCATTTATTTTTATTAGCTGGAGGCTAATTACTTTACAATATTGTAGTGGTTTCTGCCATACATTGACATGAATCAGCCATGGATTTACATGTGTTCCCCATCCTGATCCCCCCTCCCACACCCCTCCCCATCCCATCCCTCTGGGTCTTCCCAGTGCACCAGCCCTGAGCACTTGTCTCATGCATCCAACTTGGGCTGATGATCTGTTTCACCCTTGATAGTATACTTGTTTCAATGCTATTCTCTCAGAACATCCCGCCCTCGCCTTCTCCCACAGAGTCCCAAAGTCTGTTCTGTACATCTGTGTCTCTTTTTCTGTTTTGCATATAGGGTTATCATTACCATCTTTTTAAATTCCATATATATGCGTTAGTATACTGTATTGGTCTTTCTCTTTCTGGCTTCACTCTGTATAATGGGCTCCAATTTCATCCATCTCATTAGAACTGATTCAAATGCATTCTTTTTAATGGCTGAGTAATATTCCATTGTGTATATGTACCATGGCTTTCTTATCCATTCGTCTGCTGATGGGCATCTAGGTTGCTTCCATGTCCTGGCTATTATAAACAGTGCTGCGATGAACATTGGGGTGCATGTGTCTCTTTCAGATCTGGTTTCCTCGGTGTGTATGCCCAGGAGTGGGATTGCTGGGTCATATGGCAGTTCTATTTCCAGTTTTTTAAGGAATCTCCACACTGTTCTCCATAGTGGCTGTACTAGTTTGCATTCCCACCAACAGTGTAAGAGGGTTCCCTTTTCTCCACACCCTCTCCAGCATTTATTGCTTATCGACTTTTGGATAGCAGCCATCCTGACTGGCGTGTGATGGTACCTCATTGTGGTTTTGATTTGCATTTCTCTGATGATGAGTGATGTTGAGCATCTTTTCATGTGTTTGTTAGCCATCTGTATGTCTTCTTTGGAGAAATGTCTGTTTAGTTCTTTGGCCCATTTTTGATTGGGTCATTTAGTTATTTATTTACCTTATTGTGGTTTTGATTTGCATTTCTCTGATAATGCCACTCCAGTATTCTTGAACTTCCCTTGTGGCTCAGCTGGTAAAGAATCTGCCTGCAATGCGGCAGACCTGGGTTCAATCCTTGGGTTGGGAAGATCCCCTGGAGAAGGGAAAGGCTACCCACTCCAATATTCTGGCCTAGAGAATTCCACGAACAGTCCATGGGGTCGCAAATAGTCGGACATGACTGAGTGACTTTCACTTTCACTGTTTATATCCATAAGATAACTTGATGGGATTTTGGTGATTGTATTGAATATATAGATTAAGCTGAGAAGAACTGACATATTACAATGTTGAACGACTCGTTCTTACCCTTTAAAGTGGAATATTTATTCAGTTCTTCTTTAATAGACTTTTTTTCTTTTCTTAATTTTATTTATTTATTCATTTTTGGCTGTGCTGGGTCTTCGTTGCTACATAGACTTTTCTCTAGTTTCAGTGAGTGGGAGCTCCTCTCTAGTTGCAGCTGCAGTGACCTCTCCTGTCATGGAGCATGGGCTCTAGGGCATGTGGCCTTTGGTGGTGGGGCACTTGGGCTCATAGCTGTGGCTCCCAGGTTCTAGAGCCCTGGCTCAGGAGTTGCAGCACATGGACTTTGCTGCTCTGTGGCATGTGGGATCTTCCACCACCAGGGTATCGCGCTCTTGTCTCCTGCATTGACAGGTGGATTCTTTGCCACTGAGCTGCCAGAGAAAACCTATTCAGTTCCTTAATTTCATTCATCAAAATTTTGTAGCTTTCTTCTTGTAAATCTTTTACATATTTTGGTAAATTTATGCCTAAGTACTTCAGGTTTTTAGGGTGCTAATGTGAATGTTATTTTGTTTTTAGTTTCAGGTTCCACTTGTTAATTGTTGGTATATACCAAAAGCACTCACTTTTCATTTCTTTTCTTTCTCATTTTATAGGATTTATAATATTTTTAATCAGTGATTTTTTCTGGACATAATCACCACTCAAGCAAATATGTATATTTTTTAAATTATACATTAATGACAGGACATTTTGGTTGCTACATTCTCCAATGCAATTTGGGTGACTTGAACTTAGGGTTAAAATAGATTTTGCACTTTTTGGGAAAGTTGGTCAGACTCGTTTCCCTCAGATTCTTGTCACTTATTGTCCACCTAATAAGATGACAGTAATATCAATTCCTTAATTGTTTTTTGGATACTGAGTTACTTTCCTTTTTAGTTTTCTGTTGTGGTGTCAGAGCACAGGAAGGGTGACTGTTCATTTTCTCAGGTATTATTACACTTTTTAATACTTCAGTGAGATATGCAAATGCAACTAGTAATATATCAATAATTCAGGTTAAGGAGTTTCAAGAAAATGGGGAAATTTTTTGAATTTTTCCCACTCTTCCATACATAACAAACTCTCTTGGTATGCATCAACCCTCATCTTGTACTGGTGGAGAGCTGCCTTAGTATAATTTTATATCTTACCCCATTAAGTTGTTTTTCCCATATAAAAACTTTGCTTATTTATGATAAAATTTTGGAAATGTGGGAAAATACAAGAAGAAAATGAATATCATCTTATATCTACTTCTTTTCTTTTTTTGCAAGTCCCTATCAACCAACTTTAACAAAACATCTACTTCTTTTAAGGAGGTTCATTATGTGGTGTTTGAAAATATTTATTTCCTTGGACCCAAAATGAATTATATTTCCTTAGACAAAATTCAGGTACAGCAAATTGAAAACTTCACATTTTGTTTAGAAAGAACAGAAAAGCATTCAGGTAAAATAGTTCTAAATGTCACTTCTTTATTTTGACATAGTAATAAAAATGCAATTCTAAATTTGTTTGTCACTGTTTCAAATGTCACTCAAATCCTGTTTTTACATATTTTGACTGAAATATACTGAAAGTCTGTAAAAGAGATTTTACAAAAGGGATTATTTTCTAAGATTACATTTTCATAACTTATGAAAGTTGGTGATATTTGCAGTACTGCCCAGAGAAGTCATCTGAGTGATTCTGTGGTAAGAAATGTTGTTTTTCATCATTTCCCCCTGAAGCCAGATAAATCTGTATTGATAAAACTTTAAATCTCCCTTAACATGACCTTAAGAGTCATCTCTCTTAACTTTTTGGCCTTTTATACAGTTCATGAGGTTCTCACAGCGAGCATACTGGAGTGCTTTCCCATTCCCTCCTCCAGTGTATCACGTTTGGTCAGAACTTTCTGCTATGACCCATCCGTCTTGGCTGGTCCTGCTTGGCATGGCTCATGACTTCATTGAGTTATGCAAGCCCCTTCACCGTGGCAAGGCAGTGCTCCTTGAGGGAGGGATATAAAGATAGGTGGGAGGAACATCAACAACCTCAGGTATGTGGATGATACCACTCTAATGACAGAAAGTGAAGAGGAATTAATAACATCTTGATGAGAGTGAAGGAGAAGGCTTCAGAGTAAATATTAAAAAAAGTAAGATCATGACATCCTCCCCCTACTGCATGGCAAATAGAAGGGGGAAAGGTGGAAGTAGTGACAGATTTCTTCTTCTTGGCTCCAAAATCACTGCGGATGGTGATTGCAGCCATGAAATCAGGAGATGATTGCTTCTTGGCAGGAAAGCAATGACAAACCTAGACAGTATGTTGAAAAGCAGAGAAATTGCTGACAAAGGTCCATATAGTCAAGACTATGGTCTTCCCAGTGGTCATGCACAGTTGTGAGAGCTGGACCATAAAGAGGGTAGAACAGCAAAGAATTGATGTCTTTGAACTGTGGTGCTGGAGAAGACTCCTGAGAGTACCTTGGACAGCAAGGAGATCAAACCAGTCAATCTTAAGGGAGAGTAAACCTGAATATTCAATGGAAGGACTGATGCTTAAACTGAAGCTCCAATATTTTGGTAATCTGATGTGAACAGACAACTCATTGGAAAAGTCCCTGATGCTGGGAAAGATTGAGGGCAGAAGGAGAAGAGGGTGTTAGAGGATGAGATGGCTGGATGGCATCACTGATGCAATGAACATGAACTTGGGCAAACTCCAGGAGAGGGTGAGGAACAGGAAGGCCTGACATGCTTCAGTCCATGGGGTCACAAAGGGTCAGACACTACTGGGCAACTGAACAATAACAACTCAGAACCTTTAAAAAGTGGGAAAATATTACCAGAGGCAAAAAGAGGAGAAAACACACCTAAGCTTAAGAGGGCATCCATAAAGCTGCCAAGTATCTAATGACATGCAAAAATTACCTAAGTTTCACAGTTCCTTTTCCTGAATTATACAGAAAGCGCTTGTATAGTGTAACCCTTTCAGAGCAAAGTACAGACAGTTCTTCAGAAGTTATAGTCTCGAGGGACCACAGATTTCTTTCCCCTGAGTAGCTGTTTGTTTCCCATTTTCACCTGTTCTTGTACTTAACACCTTCCTACCTTCCTTTCTTTCTATTTGAAGTATAATTGATATACAATATCATATTCCTTTCAGGTGTGCCTCATCACAGCTATTCGATATTTATGTACAATTAAAATGATCCTCTTAATAAATCTAATTATCATGAATCACCATACAAAGTTATCACAATATTATTGGCTGTGTACCTTATATGGTAGCTTTCCTCCCCATGACATTTCTTTTATAGCTGGAAGTTTGTGTCTCATCAACCCCTTCACATTCTTCGCCCACCTCCCCAACACCCCTCTCCTCTGGCAACCACTAGTTTGTTTCCTATGCCTGTGAGTCTGTTTCTGTTTTGTTGTATTCATTTTGTTTTGCAAATTTCACACATAAGTGAAATTACACTCTAATTGTCTTTGTATGACTTACTTCACTTAGCATAATATACTCTAGGTTCATCCATGTTGTTGCAAATAGCAGGGTTTCTTTCTTTTTATGGCTAAGTAATATTCCATTATGTGTGTGTGTGTGAGACATATATATATATATATATATATATATATATGCATCACACCATGTCTTCTTTATGCATTCATCTATTAATGTACTTGCAGGTTGCTTCTGTACCTTGGCTATTGGGAACAATGCTACAATGAACATTGTTGTGCATATACATATTTTTCAAATTAGTGTTTTTGTTTTTTTCAGATAAATACCTATGACTGGAAATGCTGAATCATATAGTACTTCTATTTTTAATTTTTTGAGAAAACTTCATAAAGTTATCCATAGTGCCTGCACCAAGTTATGATCCGATCAGCATGCACAAGGGTTCCCTTATCTCCACATTCTTTCCAACATTTAATGTTTCTTATCTTTTTGACAATAGACCTTCTGACATGTGTAAGGGATATCTCATTGTAGCTTTGATTTACATTTCCCTGATGATTAGTTATATTGAGCGTCTTTTCATATTCCTGTTGGCTATCTGTGTGCAGTTTTTCAAAAAAAATCTATTTATGTTCTCTGCCCATATTTTAATGAGGTGGTTAGTTTTTTATTATATTATTTGTGCTCTTTTATATTTTGACTATTAACTCCTTATTGAAAATATGAATTGCAAATGCCTTCTCCCATTAATTAGGCTGTCTCTGTGTTCTGCTTGTTTTTTCCTTTGCTGTGCATGAAATTTTTAGTTTGAAGAATCCCATTTGTTGGTCATTTGCTTTTATTGCCCTTGCCTGAGAAGGTGAGAACAAAAAGTAATGCTGAGACTGATATCAAAGACGATATTGCCTTTATTTTCTAGGACTTCTATGGTTTCAGGTCTTACATTCAAGCCTTTAATGCCTTTTGAATTTATTTTTGTACATGGTGTGAAATAGTGGTTCAGTTCCATTAACTTGCATGTATTTGTCCAGTTTCCCCAATACTATTTATTGAAAAGATTATCTTTTCTCCATTGTATATTTTTGTTTCCATTTTTTGAGATTAATTGGCATGGATTTATTTCTGGACTCTCTACTATGCTCCATTGATGTATATGCCTCTTTTCACGTCAGTATCACACTGTTTTGACTAATATAGCTTGTAGTAAAATCAGGAGTCATAAATGTCCAACTTTATTCTCATCTCTGAAGATTGTCTTGGCTATTTGGGGTCTTTTGTGATTTGATACATATTTTAAGATTCTTGTTCTACCTTGTGAAAAATTCCTTTGGTATTTTGTATTGAATCTATAGATTGGTTAGGGTTGTATAGCCATTTTAACAATTTTAATTAATTTGATCAATGAGTATGGTTTATCTTTCCATTTATTTCTGTCTTCTTCCAGTCTTTCAATAACGTCTTATAGCTTTCAGAGTATAGGTCTTTCACCTCTTTGGTTAAATTTACTCCTAGGTATTTTATTTTTTTAATGTAAATGAAAATTTTTTAATTTTAATTTTTATTGAAGTATGGTTTATTTACAATGTTGTGTTATAAATAGTTTCTTGTGTAAAGAAAAGTGAATATATATATATATATATATACATATTTCCTTTCCATTGTGGTTTATTAAAGGATATTGAATATAGTGCCCTGTGCTATACAGCCCTGTACAGTATGTTTTTTTTTTAAATCAATTATATATATAGCAGTTTGTATACGCTAACTCCAACCTCCTAAATTATCCCTTCCCCACCCTACCCCTTTTCCCTTCTGGTAACCATAAATTCGCTGTCTGTGAGTCTGTTTCTCTTTGTAAATAAGTTCATTTGGGTCATGTTCTAGATTCCACATATAAATGATTATGGTATCTGTACTTCTTTTCCTGACATGTCATTTCATATAATAATATCTAGGTTTATTCATGTTGCTACAAATGGTATTTTTCTGGCTGTAGTACTCCATTGTATATGTGTGCCACATCAAATGTCACCTCACATGCCACAACAAAATTCAAAAAGTGAAGATCGTGGCATCCGCTTCCATCACTTCGTGACAAATGGATGAGGGAAAAAGCGGAAATGGTGGCAGATATTATAATCTTAGTGTTCAAAATCGCTGCAGACAGTGGCTGCAGCCAAAAAATTAGAAAGATGCATGATCTTTGGGATATAAGCTATAATAAACTTAGACAGCATATTAAAAAGCAGAGACATCACTTTGCAGAAAAATATCTATGTAATCAAAGCTATGGTTTTTCCCATAGATTTGTATGGATGTGAGAGTTGGACCAAAAAGAAGGCTGAATACGAAGAATTAATGCTTTTGAACTGGGGTGCTAGAGAAGACTCTTGAGAACCCCTTGGACTGCAGAGAGATCAACCCACTGGATCCTAAAGGAAATTAATCCTGAATTGTCATTGGAAGGACTGATGCTGAAGCTGAAGCTCCAATACTTTGGCCACCTGATGTGAAGAGCCCATTCATTGAAAAAGACCCTGATTCTGGGAAACAGTGAAGGCAGGAGGAGAAGGGGACGGCAGAGGATGAGATGGCTGGATGGCACCATTGACTCAATGGATGTGAGTTTGAGCAAACTCCTAGAGATGGTGAAAGACAGGGAAGTCTGGCATGCTGCAGTCCATGGGGGTCACAAAGAGTTGAATATGACTGAGCCTCCTCAGACAACCACTTTGCCTTGTTGCATTTCCTTTTTTTGGGGATGGTTTTGATCACTGCCTCCTGGACAATGTTATGAATCTCCATCCATAGTTCTTCAGGCACTCTGTCTATTAGAGCTAATCCCTGGAATCTATTTGTCACTTCCAGTCTATAATCATAACGGATCTGATTTAGGTCATACCTGAATGGCTTAGTGATTTTCCCTACTCTCTTCAATTTAAGTCTGAATTTTACAATAAGGACAAAGCCAGTTTTATGTCATTATTACCAATTTTTATACTTTTAAATTATTTTTCTTTCTTTATTGCATGATCAAGGACTTCCAGTATGACATTGAAAAGGAATGATGCGAGGGGCATTCTTGCCTTCTTCCTGATCTTACTGGGAAAGCATCAAGTTTCTCAATATGAAGTGTGATGTTAGGTGTAGGGCTTTTT
This sequence comes from Cervus elaphus, assembly GCF_910594005.1. Lineage (NCBI taxonomy): Eukaryota > Metazoa > Chordata > Mammalia > Artiodactyla > Cervidae > Cervus > Cervus elaphus. Next base: position 10,237,031 of record NC_057842.1, on the reverse strand, counting down.
GTTGTTTGTTTTTTTGTAGCTATTTATTAAATTGAGGAACTTCTCTTCTATTCCTATATACTGAGATTATTTTTTATCATGACTGGGCACTGGATTCTGTCAATGGTTTTTCTGCATCTATTGATATGATCATGTGATTTTTATTTTTTAGTTTGTTGATAATATGAGCTGCATTAATTTATTTTTAATATTAAACCAGTCTTAAATACTTAGAACAAATCTCACCTACTTGTGGTGTATAATTGATTTTTAATGATTTGGGGGATTTGATATGCTAATGTTTTATTGATATTTTTTGCACCCATGTTCATTAGAGATACTGTTTTTCTTTTCTTAATCTTGTAATATATTTTTCTGGTGTTGAAATTAGGGTAATAGCCCTATTAGTGGCTCAGTGGTAAAGAATCCTCCTACAATGCAGGAGATACATATTTGATCTCTGGGTCAGGAAGATCCCCTGGATAAGGAGATGGCAACTCACTCCAATATTCTTGCCTGGGAAACCCCATGGACAGAGGGGTTCAGCAGGCTACACTCCATGGGGTTGAAAAAATCAGACACTACTCAGGGGCTAAACACCACCACCAGTGTTGGCCTCAGAGACTGAGTTAAGAAGCACTTCCTTAGCTTCTACACTCCAACTGAGATGATGAAGAATTCGCATAATATCTTCCTTTAATGTTTGGTAGAGTTCTCCAATGAATCCATCTGGGCATGGTACTTTCTGTTTCAGAAGTTTCTTAATTAGTGACTCGATTTGTTTAGAACATATAGTCCTATTCAGATTATCTGTCTTTCCTTCTATGAATTTGGGTGGTTTGTTTTTCTAGACATTAGTCTGTTTAATCTAAGATTATCAGGTTTGTTTTCCAGGTGATGCAGTGATAAGGAGTCTGCCTCCCAGTGCAAGAAACTCCAGAGACTCGGGTTTGATCCCTGAGGCAGGAAGATCCCCTAGAGTAGGAAATGACAACCTGCTCCATTATTCTTGCCTGGAAAATCCCATGGACAGAGGAGCCTGGTGGGCTACTGTCTGTGGGGCTGCAAAGAGCTGGACAAGACTGATTGAGCACACACACACACACATCAAATTTGTGAGCATAGAATTGTTTATAGTGTCCCTTTATTATTCTTATAATTTCCATGGAATCTGTGGTTGTCTGTGGTTGTCTCCTCTTTCGTTTCTGATGTTACTAATTTATTCCACTTCTCTCTTTCTCTTATTTAGCCTGGCTAAAGTGTTATTGATTTTATTAATTGTTTCAAAGGCCCAGCTTTTGGTTTTGTTTCTTTTTTTCAATGGATTTCTTATTTGCAGTTTTACTTATTTCTGTCCTAATTTTTGCAATTTCTTTTCTTTCTCATTTTGGATTTAATTCCCTCCCCCCTCCCTTTTTTTCTAGTTTCTTAATCTGGAAATTTACATGATTGGTTTCAGATCTTCTTTTCTAACATATGTATTCAACGCTATAAATGTTCCTCTATTCTCTGCATTTACTATATCCAACACATTTTGGTAAGTTGTGTTTTCATTTTCATTTTTTTCCAAAGTATTTTATTTCTCTTGACTTTTTTTCTTTGATGCATGTGTTATTTAGAAGTATGTTGTTTACTGTTCACTTCACTGGGGATTTTTCATTTATCTTTCTTATGGCAATTCCTAGATTAATTCCATTGTGGTCTGAGATCAGACATGGTATAATTTTTATTTAAATTTGGTAAGAATTTTTTTAATTAATTTATTTTTTATTAAAGGATAATTGCTTTACAGAATTTTGTTGTTTTCTGTCAAATCTCAACATGAATCAGCACAGGTATATATACATTCCCTCCCTTTTGAACCTCACTCCCACCTCCCCCCCCTTCCCAGTCCATCCCAGTCCTCTAGGTTGATGCAGAGTCCCTGTTTGAGTTTCCAGAGACACACAGCAAATTCCCATTGGCTATCTATTTTACATATGGTAATACAAGTTTCCATGTTACTCTTTCCATACATCTCACCCTCTCCTCCCCTCTCCCCATGTCCATAAGTCCATTCTGTATGTCTCTTTCTCCATTGTTGCCCTGTAAATAAATTCTTCAATACCATTTTTCTAGATTCTGCATATATGCATTAGAATATGGTATTTATCTTTCTCTTTCTAACTCACTTCACTCTGTATAATAGGTTCTAGGTTCATCCACCTCATTAGAACTGACTCAAATGTGTTCCTATTTATGGCTAAGTAATATTGCGGTAAGAATTGCTTTATAACCCACAATTTGGGCTATTTTGGTGTATGTTTAGTGTAAACTTAAGATGAATGTGTATTCTGCTATTGTTGCATAGTGTAGTCTATAAAAAAATGTCAATCATACTGAGTTAATTGATAATGCAGTTAAGTTCAACTATGTCCTTACTGATTTTTGCCTGCTGAGTCTGTCCATTTTGGATAGAAGGGTGTTGGAGTCTCCAACTATAATAGTGGATTCGTCTATTGCTCTTTGTCATCACCACATTTTTTAAAAAATATATATCTATTTGTTTTATTTGGAGGCTAATTACTTTACAATATTGTGATTTTTTTGCCATACATTGACATGGACCAGCCACAGGTGTACATGTATTCCCCCCATCCTGAATATCCCCCCCATTCTGAACCCCCTTCCCACCTCCCTCCACACCCCATCCCTCTGGGTTGTCCCAGAACTCTGGCTTTGAGTGCCATGCTTCATGTATTGAGCTTGCACTGCTCATCATGTTTTTGCTAGTCAATGCATGTTTTTTGCATGCATCCAACTTGCATGTCTTGTCAGTTTTTGCTTCAGTTATTTTGATACTATTCTGTTAGTCATATATTGGGTTGGATTGGCCAATAACTTTGTTTGAGTTTTTCATACGATCATGAAGTGAAAGTGAAAGTTGCTCATTCGTGTCCGACTCTGCAACCCCATACACTATACAGTCCATGGAATTTTCCAGGCCAGAATACTGGAGTGAGTAGCCTTTCCCATCTCCAGGGGATCTTCCAAAGCCAGGGATTGAACCCGGGTCTCCCACATTGCATGCGGATTCTTTACCAGCTGAGCCACAAGGGAAGTTCAGGAATACTGGAGTGGGTAGCCTATCCCTTCTCCAGTGAATCTTCCCAACCCAGGAATTGAACTGGGGTCTCCTGCATTGCAGGCGGATTCTTTACCAACTGAGGTAACAGGGAAGCCCATAGGCTCATATGGAAATATCCAAACTAACTTTTTGGCTAACCCAAATACATGTTAAGAACTATATTTAATTTTATCTTCTTGGAGAAGTCACCGTTTTATCATTTTTTAATGCCCTTCTTTATCCCTGATATCTTTTCTTATTTTGAAGCTTGTTTTGTCTGAAATTAATATAGCCACTCCTATTTTTCTTTGATGAGTGTTAGCATAATATGTTTTCTCCATCCATTTACTTTTAATCTATATGTGTTTTTTATATTTAGATGGGTTTCTTGTAAGCAATGTATGATTGAGTATTTTTGATCCACTCTGACAATCTCTTTTAATTTGTGCTTTTAAACCTTTAACATTCAAAATGATTATTGATATAGTTGGATTATCATATTATCATTACCATATTTGTTCTTGTTTTACTTTCATTGCTTTGTTCTTTATTATTTTTGTCTTCCACTATTTTTCTGCCTTTTATGGTTTTAACTGAGCACTTTTTATAATTCCATGTTCTCTCATTTCTTAGCACATGTTTTATTTTTTAAAGTAACTACTCTAGAAATTGCAGAATACATTTATAAGCAATCTAAGTCTACTTTTAATTAACTATCATGGGTGGTGTGAATATGTAACAGCTACAAAATACTGCTAATTTCTTTCATCTCTTCCGTCATTGTTGTCATTCATTTCACTTATATATAAGCATGCATAAACATATATATATATACATATATTAATATATACACATAAACATACACAATAAAAGTTACTACTACTAATATTTTGAAGAATTTTGTTAATTTTAATTTTGTCATTTTGGAAAAAATGTTAGCTTAGTTAAGAATAAGAAAAATAGAAATTTTGTTTTACCTTTATTTTTTCTTATTCAATTCTCTTTCTTTATGCTTATTATTCTTCTTCTTTCCAAAGAACTGCTAACATTTCTTGCAAGGCAAGTCTACTGGCAAAAAAGTTCCTCAATTTTTGTTTGACTGATAAAGTCCTTATTTCTCCTCTAGTTCTGAAGGATAATTTCACAGGTTACAGAATTTCAGATTGGTGGGGTATTTTTTCTCTCAAGACTTTAAGTATTTCACTCTGCTTTCTTCTTGCTTTCATGGTTTTTGAGAAGTCAGATGTTATTTTTATTTTGTTTCTCTTGAGGTAAGCCATTTCCCCAGTCTCTGGCTTCTTTCAGGATTTTTTCTTTATTTTTGATTTTCTGTAGTTTGAAGATGAGGTGCATAAGTGTAGTGTTTTTGTATTTATCTTGCTTGGTGTTCTGGGTTTCCTTCCTAAGTCTGAGTTTGTTGTCTAACATGAACTTGGGGAAAATTCTTAGTCATCACTGCTTCAAATATTTTCTCTTTCCCCTTTCACTTTGATTTCTTCTGGCATTTCAATTACATGCAAGTTACCCCACCATCCATGGGCATTCTGTTCTTTTTTTTCAATCTGTTATGTTTGCTTTTTGGTTTTCAAGGATTCTGGCTATATGTTGCATAGCTCAGATAAACTTCCCTTATTTGTGTCTAGTCTAATTAGCCCATCAAAGGAATTTTTCATTTCTGTTAGAGTGTTTTTTTTTTTTTTTAATCTCCAGCATTAGTTTTGGTTCTTTCCTAGGATTTTCATCTCTCTGCTTACATGGACCATCTGTTCTCACATGCTGTCTACTTTATCCATAATTCATATTTGTTTTAAATTCCTGGGCTGATAATTCCAAAAGCCCTGCCATATCTGGTTCTAATGCTTACACTGTCTTTTCATTTTTATTATTATTATTTTTTAAATTTAACTACAAGGCATTCCCCCAAAAGAATTTTGTCTTTTTAAAAATTCTTTTTTTGGGAATGTCTTGTTGTTTTTTCCATGATAGCCAGAAATGTTATACTGGATGAAAGAAGCTGCTATAAATAGGCCTTTAGTGGTGTCCTTCTGAGATGTAGGGGAGTTTAAGTGTTATGTGTTACAGCATTGGCCTTTTATCTAGTCTTTTCCTGTGGTTTGTAAATGTCACAAGTGTTTCTCAGTTTTTTCTCCCCTCTTCAATGGGAGAAGATGGCTAGAGTTGGCTAAAGTTGGGTATTTCCTTCCTAGGTAAGCTAGGATAATACCCCAGGAGATTAGACTCTGGTTAATTAGTTTTCCTGAGAGCAGACTTTGTAAGAACAAAGTGCTCTGGATATTTCAAAATGGTTTCTTTCCCCCCGCCTTCTAAAGGAAGTATGAGGGAATTTTTCTCTGATATTTACTGTGGGAATCCGGCTGAGCTCCTAGAGGTAAATCTCACCAATTTGTGGCTACCCTTCCACCCCCTTCCCTTTACTGGGATACCCTGGAGTTGTCTACACTCATGCTTCAGTGATTTATCAATTAAAAATCCATTTTCCTGCCCCAACACTGGTTCCACAGCAGTTTCTGCCCATGAATCTCTGCCTTGGTAAGCTATGACCTTCCGTATTTGCTCGTCTGTCTCTCCAATCTTGGGAGCAATGGTTTGCCTTGTGTGCCCCCTCTGTCTTATGAATACAAGAGGAGGGGCTGGTCTTTCAATCTGTTTGGCTTTTCATTTGTAATTAGAATGAAGTGGCAACTTCTGAACTCCATACATGTGGAGCCAGATTGTTTTTTTACTTATTTTTTTTAATTGGCACCTTAACTTTCTTGAGTTTCCCAAGCTTAAAGGAAAGTTTCAGAAAAAAATCTGTAAACTCTCCTTAGGCAACCAGTTAGAAAAGTATTTTCTATGCATTCATTGCCAAACTACTTGAATGGGCCAACTACATTCACTTCTTCATTTTCCATCATTCAGTACAATCTACTACCCCACTACTTTATGAAGACAGCATTTGTTAGTATCAGCAATAACCTACTAACTGCCAAATCAGTGGTATGTTTTCAGCATGATCTTATTTAACCTTTCCAAATCATGAGGTAATGCTGCCCCTCTCTTCTTGAAATTCTACTCTCTTCCATTTAGTGACATATTGCCTCTAATTCACACATTTTTTCTGGTTTTCATATTCAAGATATCAACTTTCCACTAGCCCTTTACCTGAAAGCCCCACAACACTTAAAACTCAACATAATCCCAAAATGACTGTATGGTGACCTGCTCCCATCCTTACTCCCCAACTTATACCTGGCTCTCCTTTATTCTTCCTGCATTTAATGATGGAGATTGTCAGCTTCTCTTGTTAGAACTGGGTGTGCTGTCTCCCAGGTGAAGATTTTCCCACATGCCCCTTTGTCAACTAGTTCTAATTAAGGCAAGGAAACTATCAATAGTCTCAGAGATGTATTCAGGAAGAGTTATACTCTCAAATCTGGGACTTAGTGGTGCAGTCATCCTTTTACCTAAGGTTTTTCTACTAAACCCTCTGGGTTATCTCATCCATAGAAGTGAGAACCTATTTCTGTCCTTCTTCCTAGGCTTTTCCAGGCTCTTTTCCCAAAACTTCTCCCACTCTATTCTTCCTTTCTCATTTCATTCTCCATGGAAACTTTCTAAATCATAAATTCTGCCACATTATTTTTTTCTTTAAATTCTTTTTCCACATAGATTATTATAGAATATTGAGTGTAGTTCTCTGTGCTATACAGGAGGCCATTGCTGGTTATCTACTTTAAATATAGCATTATTCATCTGTTTAAAAACCTTATATAATTCCCTTTAGCTTATAATCATGTATGATTAAGAAGCTTAACATTTTTAAACAGTTATAATCTTATTTTTTTAATTTTCTTTTATTTGTTTGTTTTTGGCTTTTCTGGGTCTTCCTTGCTGCCCATGGACTTTCTCTGGCTGTGGGAAGTGGAAGCTATTCTCTAGTAGTGGTGGGTGGGCTCCTCATTGCAGTGGCTTCTCTTATTGCAGAGCATGGGCTCTAGGCATGTGGGCTTCAGTAGTTGCAACTTCCAGGCTCCAGAGCACAGGCTCTGTAGTTGTGACACATGGGTTTAGTTGCTCCGCGTCATGTGGAATCTTCCCAGACCAGGGATCAAACCTGTGTTCCTTGCATTGGCAGACGGAGGCTTTACCACTGGACCATCAGGGAAACCTTATCTTAATATTTTAATAGCCATGTGGCCAAGCACTAGTGTCATTCCCTAAAACAACTCCCCAGATGCCTAATACACAGTATTCACTTTCCATATTTTATTGGTATGGGTGCTGGTAATCCCTATAGTAGGCATTTCTGGGTAAATAATAGAATTAAAAAGCTATTGTTTCCCAGTCAAAGTTTCTGATACAGTAGGTAGAGTTGGTGCATGCTCAACACTTCAATAACAGTTAAATTTGAAGCTATAGCAATTTACTGTCAGCCCTAGAAACACTCTCTCATTTAGGATCTTGCAGATCATATGATAGGACATGTCCTGGTAAATAGACATTGGGTTGGGATGTCATCAGCTCAATGGCAAGGAAGTTTAGATTGATGTGTAAGTACTGACATTTAACTTTATATAGTTAGAACATTTATATAATACATAGTATCTCCATGTCTAAACAGAGTTGACATCAGGAGGTCAGAGAACCAGGGATGAATCTGGGTCAGCCAGTGGAGGTAATATCACCCTAGCTATAGAGAGTAGAGAAGACATGGATCATGGGAAAGAGGTATAACTCACCAAGGCAATGCTGGATGTGATCCACATGTTAAAAACAGGGAGCACAGTGGAGACCTAACTAGTTGGGAAAGGCACTGTTATGACAGTACATGAGCAGAATATGCGGAGGCTCTGTGGGCTAGGGCCTCTGATTCAGCTTAACCTTTGCAAACCATTACATCTGTTGGGACAGGGAAGAAATCCGACAAAAACTGCTCTCGTCAGCTTTGTGGGAGATTAATGGCTAGAACCTAATACATAAAAATGAGCTAGTTCTAAACACTGCTTTTCCCTTGGAAGAATCCCAGCTTCTTGAAAAATAGTCAAATCTCTTCTAGTTTGTGAAATACAGTTTATAACGCTAAGGTTTTCATAGAATAAGCCTGCAATTCAAGGTGAATCCAACCATGTGCTAATGAATTTCTAAATACTATGGTATTGATGCAAACATTTCTATGTATTTAAAGCATACTCTTTATAAATCAAATTTGCAAGAGTATACTTCTCTCAGGGCTTCCCAGGTGGCACTAGTGGTGAAGAACCCACCTGTCAATTCAGAATATGGTAAGAGATGCAGGTTTGATTCCTGGGCTGGAAGATCCCCTGGAGGAGGGCATGGCAACTCACCCCAGTATTCTTGCCTGGGAAATCCCATGGGCAGAAGAGCCTGGCTACAGTCCATGGGGTTGCAAAGAGTTGGGCATGACTGAAGTGACCTGAAGTGAAAGTGAAAGCCACTCAGTTGTGTCCAAGTCTTTGCGACCCCCATGGACTATACAGTCCATGGAATTCTCCAGGCCAGAATACTGGAGTGGGTAGCCTTTCCCTTCTCCAGCGGATCTTCCTGACCCAACTTAACAAGCAGTTAAGTAACTGCATATTTCTCTTAAAACTGTAAAACTATGTCCTGGAATTTTTCATTTTACAATAATAATCTTGCTATGTGTTTTTCATTGCCAAAGAATAAAATATTGAAAGTGATCATATCTAAATAAACATGGTGAGTATTCTAGAAGAGTTAACCCAAGGGCGGCTTGAGGCAAAAGGGAAACTATTTAATTGAGAGAAATTTTATTGCACCTCTTACAAAACACTATACGTGTTATCCTTCCCAGAGACAGTTGTCAAATCTCCTTAGTATGGCTAAGAAGAGGAACTTTATCTCCTTATCACCCACTAGTGGTTCGTTACTTACAATAGCATATTCAAACTTCTTGAGGATACTCACGTGCTGAACACAACAGGGTAAAACATATTTACTAGGTTTAAAATAATATCACATAGATAAGTGAATAATGTGTTTATGGCCTCCAAATACATGTATTTATGGCCATTAAATCCACAGATTTTATTTTATTTTATTTATTTATTTATTTTTAATCCACAGATTTTAAAACTCATAGATTGAGGTATACATATGCAATATACATATGTATCATGACAAGACAGCTGTTTAATGAGAAATGTAATTTTCTCTAGATAAAAAATTTAACCCATGATCTACTACACATCCAGCATAAAAGAAAAGCAAGCTTAAAGGCAAATGTAAGTTACAAATGGACAAAAGAGTTTGACAATACAGAATACTATATTCAACATTTTCCAGATTTCCTCTGTATTATCTGAAGACTTAAAGTCCTATTGCATGAGAGAGTGGTTCAAGGTTTAAAACAAAAACATTTCTGTAGAAAGAATTGCTTCAGACCTTCTAGCAGGCTTTACAAAGGTAATATTGAATATTTTGCATCAACTAAAATAAAGCCCACATATATTTTAATAGGCCAGGTTTTTAAAAATTAATTTGATGATCATAATGTATATCAATTCATTCATTAATTAATGGTTATGAACATCAAAATACTAAAAATTACTGAAAATAAGATAACATCATGAAGACTTTTTCATAAAGTCCAGTTTTAATATACTTTATAGCTATTTGTATACAATGATTACATTGTATGATTACATGTATACATGTGATACAATGATTACATATATACAATGACTACAACTAGCTTTTTATTAATACTGCCTTATAGCACACAAAGTATTTTCATATATATTCCTTCATTTATATCTATATTCAAATTTGTAATTGAAATAAAAGCTTAGTTCAGTGCAATCTTTTCTGTTCTGGCTTTAGAAGACATCCTAAGGGAAGGACTTGTGCACACTATTAGTTTCATTTCAACATTACTCTTTAAAGAAATATAAAAAAAGAGAAAGATATAAATAATCAGAGGGAAACCAGACAAGTATGAATTATGTGACCATGAGTTCTTCACTACATATCATTGTATGTCATTCTGTCAAATGCAGGCAACCAAAGACATGGCCGAATGTAATATACCTTGATATTCAACCTACCTTGAAATCACTTAAGAATTGATGAAGGTAAGGACAAAGGATGTGCACATAATTAATGGATCATAGTGCTAAAAGTTTAAAAAATTGTTTTGGAATAATAAATGAATGCTATCCATGGGTGAAAATAACAAAAAGTGGATAACATTCATTCATTATTCCAAAACAATAGGCCTCGTTAAGCCCAGCAGTTGCATTAGTCCAGTAGGTCTCCAATAGTTCACTCCCATCACACTGTTTAGGAAATTTCAGCACTTCTTTTTCCAGACTTTAGATATGCAGTAGAAATGTGTAATCTGCTAAGATGAAAATGTACACAGATTCATACACATATCTGCTATTTAGTGTTTATATGACAGAACAATTAAAATATCTAGTTACTGGATGAGAAGGGATAACACAATACTATCTTCTGCATAACTACTGGTAACTTTGAAGGAAATAAGAATCAGTTAATAAAATAATGCAAATAGTAGCCATAGATGTAATCAGCCAGCTTCTCCTCCATGGCCTGTAAATTCTCCAACAAACCAGAAAATTCTTAAAGAGATGGGAATACCAGACACCCTTACCTGTATACAGGTTTCCTGAGAAGCCTGTATGCAGGTCACAAAGCAACAGTTAAACCAGACAATGGACTGGTTTAAAAATTGGGAAAGGAATATATCAAGCCTGTATATTGTCACCCTGCTTATTTAACCTGTATGCTGAGTACATGATGGAAAATGCCAGGCCGGGTGAATCACAAGCTGGAATCAAGATTGCTGGAAAATATCAATAACCTCAGATATATAGATGACACCACCCTAATGGCAGAAAGTGAAGAGGAATTAAAGAGCCTCTTGATGAAGTGAAAGAGCAGAGTGCAAAGCTGGCTTAAAACTCCACATTCAAAAAACTAAGATTATGGCATCTTTTCCCATCACTTCAATGCAAATAGATGAGGAAAAAGTCGAAGCTGTGACAAATTCTGTTGCCTTGGGCTCCAAAATCACTGTGGATGGTGATTGCAGCCACAAAATTAGAAGACCCTTGCTCTGTGAAAGAAAAGCCATGACAAACCTAGACAGAATATTAAAAAGCAGAGACATCACTTTGCCAACAAAGGTCCATAGAGTAAAATATATGGTTTTTCCAGTAGTCATGTACAGATGTGAGATTTAGACCATAAAGAAGGCTGAGCGCTGAAGAATTGATGATTTCCAATTGTGGTGCTGGAGAAGACTCTTGAGCTGCCCTGGACTGCAGAAGATCAAACCAGTCAATCCTAAAGGAAATCAACTCTGAATATTCATTGGAAGGACTGATGCTGAAGCTGAAGCTTCAAAACTTTGGCCACCAGATCCAAAGAGCCGAATCACTGGAAAAGACCCCGATGATGGGAAACCCTGAGGGCAAGAGGAGAAGGGGGAGACTGAGGATGAGATGGTTGGATGGCATCACTGACTCAATAGACCTGAGTCGAAGCAAACTCTGGGAGATAATGAAGAACAGGGAAGCCTGGCGTGCTGCAGTTCATGGGGTTCCAGAGTCAGATATGACTTGGCAAATGAAAAATAACCAAGTATATTAGTTTCCTGGAGCTTCTGTAACAAAGTACCACAAACTGGGTAACTTAAAAGTATAAATATTTAATCTCTTGTGGTTATGAAAGCTGGAAACATGAATGGAAGGTGTTGACAGGGCCAGGCTTGTTCTGAGGCTTTAGGGTCAGATCTTTGCATTGTCCCAGCTTCTGGTGGTTGCAGGCAATTCTTGCTCTTCCTTGACTTGTAGCTGCATCATCTAAACTCTGCCTCCTTCACATGACTGTATTTTCCCCCTCCTCATAAGAATGGGGAATACATGTAACTCCATGGCTGATTCATGTCAATGTATGACAAAACCCACTGCAATGTTGTGAAGTAATTAGTCTCCAACTAATAAAAATAAATGAAAAAAAAAAAAAAGAATGTATTGCATAACTACCCTACTCCAGTAAAAGCTTGTATTAACTGAGTCAATTACAGTTGAAATGATTTACTTTCAAATAAGGTCTAATCCTGAGGTTCTAGAAAAGACATGAAGTTTTGGCTGATAATCTTCAACCTAGTACACTGAGCAATCTATATCATCTTTTTGTAATGTTTGTCATTGGTTAAAAAAAAAGACCTTGAATTGAAGACCATGTAGTTAAATATCATGAAATGTCACTTCTACTTTTAGGTTACAGTAAGTCTATACGTTGAAAATTTATTGAAATCTTGAGAAAGTATTTTATTCAATATGGGCTGAAGAGTATATAAAATTACTGATATAAATGAACATATCCATTTATTGAAATTGCCTTTATATGTTTGATAAAAGAGAAATAAAATTTGGGCCAAAAAATGGAAGAAGTGTTAATGGGATTAATAAGTCTGTGGATGGGAATAGTAGCTGAAGAACAACAGCTGAAAGCAATAAGCCTGTATAAGAAGGTATTTGAAAAAAATCATTTTCAAGTATTTGCATAAGATATTTTTAAGAAATTCAGGTGTATCTCAAGGTAACTCTCCTTATTCAATCATTGTTTAATAAGTACTTATTAAATATAAACTGTATGTATAGCTTTACTTAGGTACTGTGAAGTACAGAGAGAAGTATAAATGTGTTTTTTGTTTCTTTTCCCAAATGTTAGAAAACTTTTACATCCTAGAATCTACAGTGATAACAACCTGAATTATGAAGGAATGAAGACGTCTCCATAGTCCTTTGACTTAAAAATCAATTTTAATAGTTGCATATAAAAATCTAAATTATGAAAAGGCAGTGGGAAGTAGTATGCTATTAAATCTCACAACTTTTAATTATGCCTGGTGTTCAAAAGCAGAACAAATTTATAGATGTCTAATAACTTCATATTGAACTAGTATAGAATTTTAAAGTGAATTGTGCTGTGTTCTACTGTCTTCCTTTTTTCCTAATGTACTTGTCAGAACACAGAACAATTTTTCATTGTCATCAAAACATACTTATTTTCCAATAGTTCTTGCTGAGGGAATTTATATTTCAGCAGAATATTTGTATGAAGTAAGTGCTCATATGATTGTTTAAGGGGTCAGGAAATTTAGTTATATTTTAGGCTACTTCCTTCAGTTAGTAAAAACTTTTTTGCAAGTTTATGGATCATTTCAAGTTCTTACTTCAATATTTTAACCTGAAAGAATTACCATTTTGAAAATGTGGTGCATTTTAGAAAAATTTAAAGAGAATTGGGTTCCAAATGATTGAAAAATATAAAGGTGAATTTGTTTTCGTCTACCTACGTGATTTGAAGAGGCATTCATGGGAATGATGTGGTGTTGAGTAACAGGATTATGTATTTTGAATATAGACTAACTGAAACAATAGCAAAATTAATTTCTTACAAGTTCATAGTCAAGAAAATATTGTCAGATCCTGCATTTTTTGTGTTACTTAATTCAAGTGAGAATAAATGAGAGAGAATATGGATTAACTTTAATGTTAATTAATTTATCTTTTAAGTCAGTCATTCAATAAGTTTGTATCGAATGTGTATTCTGAAGCAGCCATTGTTCTGCATACTTGGGATATATCAGGAAGAAAAACATTTTCTTACTCAAGGAGCTTACTTTCCAGTATCAAGGAGACAATGAAAAATAAAAATAATAAGCAAAATTATATAGTTTATAAAAGGATTATAAGTACTAAGGAAAAATTAAAAATAGATTAGGGTAAGGAGAAGAGAGTATGACATGTGGGGGTGTTTGCTTTATTTTACTAAATAGAATCATGTGGACAGACTGCACTGAGAGTTTGAAATTCGAGCACAAACTTGGAAATCTACGCAGGAGAAGAGTATTCAAGTGAAAGAGTGTAGTAATCACTCTAAGGCAGGGTGTCTGAGGTCAGCCAGGAGGCCAGCATGACTGGAAAAGCGTGGGTGAAGGATGGAAGGGTGGAGACCAGGTCAGAAAAGGGAGGGGAGAGCCGGGCTAAGCAGGGCCTGCCAGGTAGGCCATGGAGAGACACTGCATTTGCTCTGAGTTTACAGAGAATCACTCTAGTCAGATGTGACCTCAGTTTTAACTTTTTGAAAATTTTAATTGGAAGATAACTGCTTTACAATGTTGTGTTGGTTTCTGCCATACTGAATGTGTATATAATCAATGTGAATATATACACTGCCATGTGTAAAATAGATAGTGGAAAGCTGCTATACAGCATGGGAGCCCAGCCCAGGGGTCTGTGGTGACCTAGAAGTGTTGGATGGTGAAGGGAGGGAGGCTCACAAGGGAAGCGATATACATATATGCATATATATACATATGTATGTATACCTAAGGTGTGACTGGATCTTATCCATGTGCTACTGGGTAACTAGGGAAGAGCAGGGTAGAAGGGGGGAGCTATGGGTATTTAATCCCAGTGAGAGACAGTAGTGACTTGAACTCAGTTAGTAGTGGTAGTAGATATGATAATATGTGGTCAGATTCTGGGCATTCTGAAGGTAGAGATAACATGATCCCCTTACATATTGCATATTGGTGGTGAAGAGAAAAGAAGAGTTTTTGATGCTGATGAGAATTTTTGCAATCAGAGAGACAGATTTGGTATCAAGTGAGGTGGGAAAGCTGAGCATAGGACAGGCTTTGAGGGAAAGATGTTCAACTTTGGAAATACTGAAATTTTCCAAGGGAAGATAGCATGTTGATAACTGAATTTCATGACTTAAATTCAGAAGAGAAGACAAGAAAGAAGATTTTAAATCAGCAATGACATAACAACTAAACAGAAATAATTTCTGAATATGCTCCTGCTGCCACCGCTGCTGCTAAGTCGCTTCAGTTGTGTCCCACTCTCTGCGACCCCACAGACGGCAGCCCACCAGGCTCCCCCATTCTCCAGGCAAGAACACTGGAGTGGGTTGCCATTTCCTTCTCCAATGCATGAAAGTGAAACGTGAAAGTGAAGTTGCTCAGTCGTGTCCGACTCTTAGCGACCCCATGGACTGCAGCCTACCAGGCTCCTCCGTCCATGGGATTCTCCAGGCAAGAGGACTGGAGTGGGTTGCCATTGCCTTCTCCGTCTGAATATGAAGTGTATTTAAATACTTGGGAATGAGTAACACAATTCTATGAGTTTCCTGTGGCTGCGGTAGCAAAGTATCACAAACTTGATGGCTCGAAATAACAGAAAACCATTCTCACTGTTCTGGAGCCCAGAAGTCCAAAATCAGTTTCTCTGAGACAAAATCAGGGTGTCATCAGCCTGCTCGCCCTTTGGAGGCTCTGGATACTCTCTTTCTCGCTTCTTTCAGCTTCTATTTTCATGGCATGGCACCACACTGCCTCATCCTCTTCTTTCTCTGTTAAATCTCCTCCTGACTCCCTCATAGTTGGGTATATGTGAGTGCATAAGGAGCCACAAGGGAAATTCAATAGCTCTTCCCATATCATGGCACTTGAGCACATATGCAGAGACCTCTGTCCCCAAATAAATTAACAGTCCCAGGTTCCAAGGATTAGGGCCTAGTATCTTTTAAGGGTTATTCAGTTTACTATGATCACCAAGGGAAGGAATGTAGATAGATAAGGCCCAAATAATGAGCATTCATTGCCTCTTTTATTGCTTATATTTTTATGGAGGTATAATTGATAGATAACAAACCTTATTCATTGTGTATCATTTGATGAGTTTTTACATTAATGTTCAAACTAAACAATGATTTGCTTTACATCATTAGAGCTTACAGGTTCCCCTGGTAGCTCAGTTGGTAAAGACTTGCCTATAATGCAGGAGACTGCCTGCAATGCAGGAGACCTGGAATCGATCCCTGGGTCAGAAATATCTCCTGGAGAAGGAAACGGAGACCCACTTCAGTATTCGTGCCTGGGAAATCCCATTTACAGAGGAGACTGGTGGGGTATAGTCCATGGGGTCACATGAGCTGGACGCAACTAAACCACCACCACCACCATTATAGCTTACTTTGAATTTTCTAGAATTCTAAATAAATAGAATTATGAAGATCATACAAAGAGGCCATTAAAAAATAAGACTGATATTAAAAAAAGACAAAAAGACATGAACAGAGATGAGTGAATCATGAGACCTCAAGAACTGTTCTTTCCAGGTAGCAGGCTATGGCAACTGTAGGTCTCATTTTATTTGTTTCCCTTCTCTCAAGGATCGTTTTCCTATGCTGCCTGTCCAATATCTGAAAGCTGTTGCTTCATATACTTTGGCCAGTTTATTACTGTCGAAGAAATGTAAATGTAAATCTGGTTGTTTACTATATCATGGCCAGGAGTGGAAATTCAGAACATATTGATTCTGATCAGAGTTCTTACTATTTGGCTTTTACTTCATTTCCTTTGATCAAGCCCCTGACGCATCCTTCAGCTAGTTTTCACTTATATTCCCTCACGTCAGAGTTCCTAATTGGTACTCTAGATATTTCAAAGATAGGAGTACTGCTTTTGATCTTACTTATGATGCTAGACTATATTTTGTTTTTTTTTTCCCATTTCTCTAAGTAAGTCTTGCTAACTCCTTCCAGAATGCTCTGAAAACAATATGCCTTCTTAAACTTTTCTAACATATGCTGTCTTCCTGGCAACGATCCTTTTTGCATTAGCTCATGGACCTAATTATCTCAGTCTCTGAGTTTCCCTCATCTCCTCCTCCAAGCCCAAATTGTGTGAGATCTGTCTTCCGGCATAAAATCCTCTGGTCCTTGCCAAAAGTCACTCAGTTGTGTCCGACTCTTTGTGACCCCATGGACTGTCCACAGAATTCTCCAGGCCAGAATACTGGAGTGGGTAACCCTTCCCTTCTCCAGGGCATCTTCCTAACCTGGGGATTGAACTCAGGTCTCCTGCATTGCAGGCGGATTCTTTACCAGCTGAGCCACAAGGGAAACCCAATTTGCCCACAAAGATACCTATTTTCTAAGATACTTGCCATTTAGGGGATATCATATTCTCTGAATTTGGGGATTTTGGGTCTTTGTATAAATCCTGTTTGGAGATCTAGAGAGCAGTACATAATTAGGACTTGACTTTAGAACAGATGAAATATGGTGCTTGGTTTTCTGAATACTGAGAAGGTTCTTGTGCCAAAATTGTTTCCTCAAATCTTAGAACTACAAAGGGAAAATGTACATTAATTTGAAAGAAATATGCTTTAGTCTTAAAAATCATTTTACTCACACATTGCAAAGTAGAAAATGAACTCTGAAAGGGATAGGAACATAAACCTTATCAACTATCACGTTGGCAGGAATTAGTTTCTTGCTTTGTGTGGTCTTCTCAGGTGGCTCAGTGGTAAAGAATTTGCCTGCCAATGCAGGAGATAAGGATTTGATCCCTGGGTCAGGAAGATCCCATGGAGGAGGAAATGGCAACCTGCTCCAGTATTCTTGCCTGGAAAATCCCATGGATAGAGGAGCCTGGCAGGCTACAGTCCATAGGGTTGCAGAGTCAGACACGACTGAGCATGCCTGCATGCACAGTTTCTTGGTTTAATTGTTGGTAGTTACTGAAAATTATGAGTAAGATTATATAGTAAAGGAATAGAAAAATCTTCAGGAATGACTGAAGTGAATAGGGAAGCCCTGATGTGAATATGGGCTAAAGATAAATTGCCTATTTTATAATTTTGTCATAAATTGTTCCTTAATCTAAGAAAAACACCTGAAGTTTATGTGGTTTTCAGTAACTGTGTTGCTGAATGAATCCACAATGATCATCATAGGAACCACTAATAAATACCATACAAAAAACCCTTTTCCACCTAGTTAGCTACATTACTACCTGTTCTTGAGAAAGAAGGAGCAAGTTTATCTAAAAGTAAACAGATTTTAAAGATGTGTTCTGCCTGGCAGCTTTTAATTCAGTTTCTATCTCAGCTGTGGCTAGTTATTTTAACAGATGTCTTCAGTTCCTTAAAAATGCACACAATAAGGAAACTTTTGTCTAGGAAACAACCACATATCAAGATGCTTTGTTTTACATGGTCAAAGGACCTCAAGGAAGAAGTGAGACATCTGAGTAAGGAAGGTATTTTGGTCTCAACTAACTTCTTATTCTTGAAAGGTGTTGGGGAAGGAAAGGAGGCTAAAACAATAGTAGAATCCACCTACTCTGAATGGCTGTCCTATTTTAGTAGCAGACCCAGATTGCCCTGGCAGGACTACTCAGGGAAGCATATGCTTACTTGAATCGATTCACGTACAAGATACATGGATTTCTTGATGACACATGTGGCTGCTAGAGTCACAAAATTAAAATGTCTACTTTCTTTTTTGTGCAAAAAAAAAACAACTTTTTTTTTTAAAATTCAAATACAGTTGACATACAATATTATGTTATTTTCTGGTGTACAACATAAAGATTTGACAAATACATATATTGAATTTCAGAGAGAGAGGGAACCTTAAAGACACCACCAAAAACCTATTACTACCAATAAATGAATTCATTGAGGTTGTAGGATATAAAAAATAATACTTAGAAATCTGTTGCATGTCTAATCACTAATAATGAACTATCAAGAAGACAAATTAAGAAATCAATCCCATTTACAATTGTACCAAATAATTAAAAAAAAAAACTATGACTAAATCTAACCAAAGAGGTTACAAAGACTTGCACTCTGAAAACTAAGACATTGATGAAAGAAATTGAAGACAATCAAGATAAATGCGAAGCTATAATGTGTTTATGAATTGGAAGAATTAATATCATTGAAATAACCATATTCCCCAAAGCAATCTGTAGATTCAATGCAATCTCTATCAAAATAACAGAGACATTCTTCACAGAACTGAAAAAAAAAACTAAAATTTGTAGGAAATACAAAAGAGCTCCAAATATCTCAAGCAGTCTTTCTTTTTATGATTTGAACCTCTCATCTTATTTTATTCTATTTATTTTTTGGCCACACTCTGTGGTTTGTGGGGTCCCCACTTTCCCAACCAGAATCGAGCCCAGGATCGCAGCAGTGAAAGCACAGAATCGTAACCACTTGTCTTCCAGGAGGTTCCCAAGTAACCTTCAGAAAAAGGTATCATGCTTCCTGATTTCAAAATATACTATAAAGCTGCAGTAGGCAAAACCCTATGGTACTGGCATGAGACCAGACACAGAGATCAATTACATAGTTGACTAATCTTTGACAAAGGAGACAAGATTATACAATGGAGAAAAAGACAGAATCTTTAGTAAACAGTGTTGGGAGAACTGGACAGCTACACACAAGTGAATCAGACTGGAATACTGTCTCACACTATATTAAAAAACAAAAAAAAGAACACAAAATGGATTCAAGACTTAAATGTAAGACTTGAAATCGTAAAGCTCCTGGAAGAAGACAAGCCTACCCAAAGGACGGTGAAGTGGAAGCTGCTCTGTCTCACTCTGTGTGACCCCAGGACTGCGTAGTCCATGGGATTCTCCAGGCCAGACCACTGTAGTGGATGGCCATCCCCTTCTCCCGGGGTGTTCCCAACCTGGGGACTGAACCCTGCTCTCCTGAATCACAGGCAGATTCTTTACCATTTGAGCCACACGGAAGTCCTTTTTATTCACACATAAAGCCAAATTTGAAGTACTTGTATTACTTGTTGTCAAGATTTACCAAAATCTATAATAGTCAATTTAAACATGGTTTTGGTATAAGAATACCAAAATTGATCAATTGAACAGTAATCAGAGTTCAGAAATAAACCAACATATATCATAAAAATAATTAAAAATAAGGTCATGTAGTTTTTTGCATATTTTGAGATTACCTTGGCAAATGTATCGGGGTAATAAAAATTAAGGGAAATCCACTCTTGCTTTATATGAAATGTGTACTAAATACAGGTTTACTGTTTCCAACACAGACACTTCAATGTAAGTATTTAAATTTTTCCCTTTGATATTCTATCTGTAAAGATTTTTAAAAGCACAAAGATAGGCGAATTCCTATAAGATCACCATAAATAGAAAGAATCCAAATTAAATTTCCAGTTTTCTAGTTATTTCTGACAAATTGAGGGCACATAGAATAAAATTTAAGTATAGTATAGAGGAAAATTTCAGAAATTCTTTCTTACAAGAAGTATGGTGTCATGTTAGGTAAAGAAAAACAGTTCTGTCAGAATCGCATCATGGATCTTAAGAGGAACAGTTAAGTTACTATAGATGACAGAAATTATAGATGATAGAAATGATGATGATAAAGAGATGGACAGCTCTTCACTTGAACTGAATTCAATGCTACAGAAGTTGAACTGAATTTCACTGACGTGGGACAAATTCAAAATTAATAATCTTGGTTTATTAAGACCGAGTATAGACAGACAAACAGAACATAAGCTACATATTATAATTTTTAAAAGACATGGCAAAATAAGAGAACTGTAAGAAGTCTCGAAATTACAGTTGAAAATGACTCATGACATGCCAGCTAAAAATTAGTCATATTGGGGACATTTGTTTTATAATGGTAAAAATAGCATCTTATAAATCATCAGGCAGAAAAGCAATAGTTTACCATGAAGGAAGGAATGACTTTAGATTTTAGTCTGTAATATAAACATCAGAAGATAATGAGTCAAGCTGTGTTTCAATTATTTGATACCTCAAAAATCTGTCTTTTTATATCACTTCAAAGAAAGCAATCTCCAGACATGTGAGAATAAATTCTGTGGTACTAGGGGATGTTGCTGGTCATTATATTATCACATATGGGCAATATTTTACTGGCATCAACCGAGTCTACAAGATGAGAATTTAGTCTGGAGCAGCCAATTGTAAAGCAAAGATTAAAGGAGGGTTATGGGAAATTCCCAGGAAAGATGCCCAAGGGAGCCAACTCAACTGAAAAGATCACCATTTGCGCCTTTGCTTTTTTTGTCAGTCCTGCAGACTTTTCATGTGATGGCTAGAGTCTCAGTAACCATCTTGGATTATTTGGAGCTTTAGAGTAAAGGCATGCCTTGGCAATAGAACAGAGGATAATTATCTTAGTTACTGATAGCCTTGTAGAGACTTCCTTGAACTGCTTCCTTCTGGTCTCCTTTATGTAGTAGAGAGGTAAACTATAATATCTTTAACTCCTTATTTGTCCTTCCTTTTTTTTTTTTTTAACTATATGCAATCAGATCATTTCTAACTTGTAAAACTGGGTGTAATAAATAAGGAAACACGATTTTATCCAGGTATATATTTACTGACCTCAAAGGAAATTTTCACAATTTAGCTATGTGAATTTCTATGCAAATCATTGCTTATTGGAAGATCAAAGTGTCCTGTATTTTTACTGATTACAACACTAACGCTTGTCACTAGGGAACTATGTACTAAACCCCTGCGTTGTAGAACACTGATCCAAGAATCTAATTCTTTACATGAATTTTGATGTACTTTGTCTTTTCTAGGTAATAGTAATTTCTGGGTAATCAAAGCATTTAAAATTAAATGTTAAAAGCACCATCCATAAACACTGTAAGACGCTGCCAGCAAATTTACTGTGCAATTCAAAATGTTTCCTTCCAACTGTGAGGAAATGAGTCATATTAGCTGAGAGCAAGCTTTTTGACTTACAGTGGTAGGAAGGGTCTGGCCCCAAACTAGCACTGAAACAGGTTAGAAATACTACTTTCAGTCGTTCATTTAAAAAGTGTGTTTTCCTGTTTATAAATATCTTACTGAGGAGTTGTTTATGGACAAAAATTGTTGAAATATTTATTTTCATGGAAATATTTTTCAAAACTCTCTGTTATACTGGGGAAATTTGGGGGAAGCCCATTGGAAAATTGATATTTGCTAGAGTGATCTGTTAATGTCAACTACTAGTGTTTGCAATATTGATTATTCTTACAATTGCTATTACTTCTTCATAAAAATACTTAATATGGGAGAATTATGTTTGAGATGATTGGGTAAAGATATATTAAGGATAAAAACCAATTCTAGGTGTAGGAGAATAAATTAATGAATATTAAAGTCAATCCTAAAGGAAATCAGTCCTGAATATTCATTGGAAGGACTAATGCTGAAGCTGAAACTCTAATACCTTGGCCACCTGATGTGAAGAGCCGACTCATTGGAAAAGACCCTGATGCTGGGAAAGATTGAAGGCAGGAGGAGAAGGGGGTGACAGAGGATGAAATGGTTGGATGGAATCACTGACTAAATGGACGAGTCTGAGCAAGCTCCCGGGGTTGGTGCTGGTGTACTGCAGTCCATGGGGTTGCAAAAAAATCAGACACAACTGAGCAACTGAACTGAACTGAAATGAAAGTTGATAATTTGTCTCTGCTAGACCTGAATTTAATGGAAAGTTAGATATATAAAATTGGAATTTCATTCATGCAATTTATGCAAGATTTTAAGGTCTTAGAACATTAGTTTTAAAAATACAGTTGAAAGTTTGATTTTAGTTTATATAAGATCAAGATTGGAAAAGATGATGGAAATGACTCACAAGGCATTTATTTAAACCTATGGAAATATTATGCTTTAAATTAAAATCAGAAAACATTTTGAGAAAATGAAAATACTTTGAATTTTACATACATTTAGAAAAGAAGTAATTTTTCCATAAATATCAGATATATTAATATGATCTTTATATTGTTAGCATATATTATTGCATCTTCTTACATTCTAAAAACAATATAGATATGTAATATATCCCTAAAAGCATATTGCTGCTAAAGAGTCTTCTAAATTTGTTCTTTGTCAATATTTCTCTCTATTTTAAGCTCTTTGCATTTCAATAATAATCTTAGAATCAGTTATGCATTATATAACAAAAAAGCTTCCTGGTAATAGATTTGAAATTGCTTCAAACCTACACCTTAATTTGAGAAGAACTGAATGCCTCAAAATGTTGTCTTCCAGTTCATGAGTGTGGTGTATCACTCAGGTAGATCTTTTTACCTGAGTCTCTCATCAATAATATGGGGTTTTCATTGTGCTAATATTGTACTTTTTTGCTAAAATTATGTGCAATTATATTACTCTTTATGATGACTATTGAAGATGCATTCTTAAAGTTTTATTTTCAGATTGTTCATGTAATTAAACATTCTTATTGAATGCTTTCCTTGTTGTTGAGTTCTGGAAGTTCTTTGTGTATTATGGATGAAAATCCTTTAATAAATTGTTTTGCTTCTAAATTATGTCCAACTCTTTGTGACCTCATGGACTGTAGACCACCAGGCTCTGTCCATGGAATTCTCCAGGCAACAATACTAGAGTGGGTTGTCATTTCTTACTCCAGAGCCACCAGAGAAGTCCTATAATCAATTATGAATTTGCAAATAGATTCTCTCAGTGTATGACTTTTTTTTTTCATTCTCTGCAGTGTTATTCAAGAAGCAGAGTTCTTTATTCTGGTAAAATCAAACTTATCAATGTGTTCTTTTATGGCTTAGGATTTTGGTCCTTTTCAAGAAATTCTACTGAACTCAAAGTCACAAAGACATTTTCTTTTATTTTTTTTAAAAAAATATTTTTTGCCTTATTTTTCTTTTTTTAGGTTTGTGGTATATTTAAAGTTAATATTTGTGCATATTATAAGGGCTGAGTTCATTTTTCCACATTCATGGATAGCCAGTTATGTTCAATCATTTGATGACAAGACTGTCATTTTTCAATGAATTTCTTGGTTACTCATGACAGCAGTATACAAGAAAAGATGGATGTGAGCTTGTGGAGAGGACGGACAAACTGAAACTCAAAGCATGAGGTGGAGCCACTAGGATCAATTGAAACCCATATCAATTCCCTTACTATCTAATCTAGATGGTAGTTTTTATTTTTAATCTCTATTTTGGCTTATTACATGTTGGTGAATGATACATTTATCATTTACCCCATATGTTGCTTGACCATGTAAAACTATATTCACTTAGAAATTATCTCTATTTTTGCCTTAATTTTTCTGTGAACTCAAAAATGCTCTAAAAATAAAATCTATTTTTTTTTAAAGCACATTCAGAGCCTTAAAGGGATCAGAGGTATGAAAACTGGAAATGGATAAAGTTTTTACTTATAACTTTGGCTTGTGTTCCATGACTGTGTTGTTCTGTCACTAAGTCATGTCCAACTCTTTGTGATCCCATGGACTGCAGCAAACCAGGTTTCCATTTCCTAATAGGGGTGAAATACTCACAATATGATGTAATATATATAAATATATATTTTGGGGGGGGTTTGTCATTTTGGAGAAGGATGTACAGTAAGTCCCCTACATACAAATGAGTTTTGTTCTGAGAGTACATTCCTAAGCACAATTTGTAAGTCCAATAAAGTTAGCCTAGGCACCCTGTTAATACAATTGGCTATTAGGAAACGGTTAATCCAGTGAAGAAGCAAGGTAGTCTTTGGAGTATTTATATGTTGTGTCTGAGCTTTCTTCAGCCTCAGCTTTACTACCTGACAAATTTAAAAATTGAATGAGCTATACAGCTCTTCCTCTTTAGTGCTGACATTATTCTTTTATTTCTGAAATTAACCACAGACTACTAATATAACCTTTAGGCAACATAAAAATCTTTAGCAATCTGTCAATGATAATTCATCTGCACCGACTTTGACTCATGTGCAAAGTGAAGCATCCTGAAGTAAAGACACAAGCGAAAGAGGAATTATTGGAAATACAATTTCAAGTTTCCCCAAATATGCAATATGACATTTTGTGAATAGTAAGAGCTCAGTATATGTCTATTAAATGCAAGCAGAGACAGAAATGGGGGAAATGTATTCTACAGTGGAGAAAAACAGTATTAGATCACTATAACTTCTTTCAAATCATTTAAAATTATATGAGTTATGTATGAAATATTTGCTTTATCTTAAAATTTTCATTTTTTATTGAACTTAGCTGAAAAATGATTTTCAGGGCATGCATACTGTAGTCAAAACCAATAAATGACAATCTATAAGATCATGCTATCGATGGATTAAAGAGAAATTTAAAGTTCTTTATATTTGCTTTGTCTTTTACATGTCCCGAGAGGGATGGAAACATGAAAACGTGTAAATACTTTGTTTATTACAATTTTGGAAGAAAATATGTAAGTTAAATCTGTGCACTTTTATGATAACGGACCTCATTTCTTATGGTGCCTAGACACACAAAAAACACTATATAAATCACGATAACTAATGAGTTTTCTTTTCTGTTGCTAGGTTCCCTAAAAATATTAAACTTGGGAATGGGAAGGGACTTTGACAGTCTTCTTTGAAATTCATTTTAAGCCAGTACTCTTATAGCAGTTCCATTTCTCTAAGATATAGCTCAGCTGTGGTTTTGCAACATTCATTGGTATTCTTCAGAAAACTTTGGTGGTATTTAGACTACTTTGTATGAAACTCTAATGAATCTAGTCAGCTGGCTTCAATCAATCAAAATTTAGTTTTAATTTTAATTCAGTGAGAAAATAGATATAGATTTTTAGTTTATGATCAGAGTTTGTTATTAGAGACAAGTCTAATGTAATTTAGAAGTTTTATTTTTCTTGTGTATGACAGAAATGAATAGAATAAAGAAAAAGGGAAAAAATGGAAAATTATTTTTCTGGACTTATTAACTCTGTCTTGTAACAACTGTAAATTTGTTTATGTTACTTTCTACTCTCTTTAAGATGTTTTGTCTTTACCTTAAAATAAACTAGTTTTTGCTATTTAGTCACTAAGTTTTGTATGACTCTTTTGCAACCCCATGAACTGTAGCCCACCAGGCTCCTCTGTCCCTGGGATCTCTCAGGCAAGAATACTGGAATGGGTTGCCATTTCCTTCTCCAGGGGATCTTCCATACCCAGGGATTGAACCGTGTTTCCTGTATTGGCAGGCTGATTCTTTACCACTGAACCACCAGGGAAATCCAAAATAAATGCATACATGTATATAATCTAAAAACACACATATATGTCAGTATAAAGGTATATAGCGTTACACCTAGTTCTTTACCAAATCTCTATTTGTCAGCTTCTTTTACCCTTTTCATAATAATAATCCTGAGACACAGAGTCAGCAGAGATCAGAAAAAGGCATGTTAGAAATCTTAAAAATTACTCTGTGGACCCATGAACACCTCACTTTTTAAATATATAATATTGCATAAAAAACTAAGTGCAAAATTATTGGGAGAAGCCATAGCTATCAAAATATATCTTTGCCCTTTCTCTTTTCTTTCAATTCATTTATATATTTTTAATATGGACCATTTTTAAAGTTTTTATTGAATTCATTATAATATTGCTTCTGTTTTTTATTTTTATTAGTTGGAGGCTAATTACTTTACAATATTGTAGTGGTTTTTGCCCTACATTGACATGAATCAGCCATGGATTTACATGTGTTCCCCATCCCGGTCCCCCCTCCCGCCTCCCTCCCCATCCCATCCCTCTGGGTCTTCCCAGTGCACCAGCCCTGAGCACTTGGCTCATGCATCCAACCTGGGCTGGTGATCTGTTTCACCCTTGATAGTATAATTGTTTCAATGCTATTCTCTCTGAACATCCCACCCTTGCCTTCTCCCACAGAGTCCAAAATTCTGTTCTGCACATCTGTGTCTATTTTTCTGTTTCGCGTATAGGGTTATCATTACCATCTTTTTAAATTCCATATATATGCGTTAGTATATTCAATTCACTTTAAAGTTGAGTGCAGGCTTTGCAAGTATGGTAACAGTCATGATATTATTTCAAAGTTACATTATCAGCCACATACATACTCTATTTTAGCATTTACCCTTAAAATAAGTAATGCCCTTTAACATTATGATGTGCAATTTTACTCCATTGAAAATGTTAAGGAGACTCAATAAATTGTAAGAAATATAAAAAGAAGTTTAAAATCTAATTTTCATTTAAAAATATCTAAAAGCACTGCATAACTCCATTCACTTTTCACAGATAAGTAATGTCTTTTTGGGATACAAGAAAAGCTGGAGGAAGGTAAAGGAGCAATTAACAGAATGATAAAATGGTAAAAAGAAAAAAAAAGAGTTATGTAAGAGTATATTCACATTGTAATTTGAAAATATGATGGCAATTTCCTCACAGGATATTTCTCCCAGCCATAAAAATTAAAAGAAAGAACATAAAATTCAATCTGTATTAATGTAGAGTAGGAAACTCTAGGTTATAGAATTACTTTCAAGAGTAAAAAGTAGTTTTATGTGGAAAACAGAGAAGACCAGCAGACCTGCCTATTTTGCAGTTGGATTTCAGTTTTGGCTTTACATAAAACCTTTATGAACAGCTGTGTTTGGTTTTTCTGTAGACATATACCTTTATTTCTCTTAGGTAAATACCAAGGAGTAGAATGATTGAATCATGTAATAGTATATATTTAACATTTTAAGAAACTGACTTCCAAACTGTTTATAATATTGTACATCCCACCATCTTGTCAAAACATGGTGTGGCCTGTCTTAAAATTTAGCCAATCTGGTAAGTGTGTAGTGGTATCTCATGGTTGTTTTAATTTTTAGTTCTCTACTTAATGGTGTTTCTGGACATCTTTTCATTCAGCTATTTGTCATTTATAGTCTCTTTGGTGAAATGTCTCTTCAGAAATTCTGTCTGTTTAAAAAATTGGGTCATTTGATTTTTTTATTAATGACTTTGAAAGTCGTTTAAAAAAATTTTTTTAGACACAAGTCTTTTATCAGATATATGATTTTAAAATATTTTCACCTAGTCTGTGGTTTGTCAGTTCATTCTCCTAACAGTATCTTTTGAAGAATGTGCATGAGCGAGTACCCAGTCACTTCAGTCATATCCAACTCTTCGTGACCCCTTGGACTGCAGCCCGCCAGGCTCCTTTATCCATGGATGAGATTCTCCAGGCAAGAATACTGGTGTCAGTTGCCATGTCTTCTTCCAGGGGATCTCCCCAACCCAGGGAAGAAAACTATGTCTCCTGCAGGTCCTTCATTGAAGGCAGATTCTTTACCATTGAGCTGCCAGGGAAGCCCATCTTTTGAAGAAGAAAGCTTTTTAATTTGGGGGAAGTCAAATTTCTTCTTCTTCTTTTTTTTTTTTTTGTGGCATGTGACTTTTGTGTAATATCTAAATAATCTTTGCCTAATCAATTTCACAAAGATTTTCTTCCTTTTTCCTCTAAAATTTGTGTAGTTTTATGGGTTGTACAGTTAGGTCTATAAACTATTTTGAGCCAATTTTGATATGTGGTGATTTATTCATGCTTCTTGAATTTGGATATCCCATTGGTTCAGCAAAATTTGTTGAGAAGATGATCCTTTGCTCAATTGCATTTGTACCTTTGCCAAAAATAAATGAAGTGTGAAAGTGTTAGTCGCTCAGTCATGTCCGACTCTTTTTGACCCCATGTACTCTTCTCACCTGCCAGCCATAGCATTCTCTCCATGGAATTCTCCAGGCAAGACTTCTGGGAGTTGGTAACCATTTCCTTCTATAGGGGATCTTCCGTACCCAGGGATAGAACCAGGTCTCCTACATTGCAGGTGGATTCTTGACCACTGAGTCAACAGGGAAGTCCCCTTGTCAAAGATAAGTTGTCTATAAATATGGGTCTTTTCCTGGACTGTCTTTTATATTCTGCTGCTTTATTTATCAGTTTTTATGACAATACAACATTGTCTTGATTACTGTCAGCACGCTAACTTTGCTGTTATTTATCAAAGTTGTTTTGGCTATTTCAGATCCTTTCCATTTCTACATGGACATTGAAATGAACTTCTCAAGTTCAATCAATAAGTGTACTTGTATATTGATTGGGAATGCACTGAATCGACAAATCAATTTGAAAGAATTGCTGTTTTAGTGTTGAAACTTCTCATCTATAATACAGGTATGTCTCTACTTTTTAAGTCATCTTTAATATTTTCAGCAATACTTTGTAGTTCCATTGTACAGGCTCTCTAGAGTGAGCTTTGAATGTTTGTATTGTAAGAAATTTATTTATTCCAGTTATGTGGTTTAACTTGCAGGCATAGTTTTACTTACCATCCATTTGCCATATGCAAAATAGATAGTAATATCACTTCTATTTATGAAATGATAATTTGTATTTTCTCCTTTTTTGTTGTTCTGACATGGAAAGAGATTTATCAATTTTATTGTCCTTCACAAAGAACCAAATTTTAGCCTCAATACATAATTTTTTTAATATTTGTAATATTTTCCTTTTGATTGTTATTTTTCCTTTCTTTTGCTTATTTTAGGTTTAATTATCTCTTTTCCTAGAATCTTAACATAGAGACTGGTCTTTGGCTTTGATATTTGATGTTTTCCAAAAAGAATGATAAGTATTTCCCTAATACTGGTTTTCAATGATCTGTTTTTCAATATCTGATATATTGTGCTTCTAAATAAGTTCAACGTTAACTATAATTTGTAATTTTCATTTACTTTTGGCCCATGGTCATATGAAAATGTCATTTAGGTTAAAAAATATTTGTGAGTTTTTCAGATACATTTCTGTTATTGAGATTTAATTCAATTCCATTTGTTATGACTTGAATTATCTTGACCATATAAGGAATTGTTTTGTAGTTCAAAACATGGATTATGTTAGTAAAATGTTCTGCATGCACTTGACAATGGAATGTAATTGCTGTAGAAGGCAAAGTGTCCATAAGTGTCAATTAGGTTGTTCTATAGTTTTGCATAGGTCTTCCATATATTTATTTTATTTACCTTTTACTTACCATTTACTGTTTATTTATTTTTGAAGTTTTGCTTCATATATTTTGAGGCTCTTAGATGCATCCATTTAGAACTGTGATGTTATCTCGATTAATTGACAGCCTTTACTTTTTAATTGAAATATAGTTGATGTAAATATTACATTAGTTTCAGATACATTACATAATAATTTAATATTTGCATACATTATAAACTGATAGCCACAGTAAATCTAGGAACCATCTACCCCCATATAAAGTTATTAAAATATTGACTGCATTCTGTATGCTGTATATTGCATCCCTGTGACTTGTTTATTATATAACTGGAAATTTGTGGCTCTTAATCCCCTACTCTTATTTCACCCACACCTATCCGCCCATCCCTTCTGGGTACTATCCAGTTACATTCTGTAACTATAACTGTTTTTATTTTGTTTTATTAGTTTTTTGTTTTGTATTTTAATATCCACTTATCTACGAGATCATGTGATATTTGTCTTCTCTGACTTATTTCACTTAGTATAATACACTCATTACAACCATGCTGACCTCAAATGGCAAATTTTCACTTTTCTATGGCCAATACTCCATTATGTATATTTACCATATCTTCACTGTTCATTCATCAAACAATGGACACTCAGGATATTTCCATATATTGACTGTTATAAATAAGGCTCAATAAACGTTTGGGTGCATTTATCTTTTTGAATTGGTGTTTTTGTTTTCTTTGAGTAAATACCCAGAAATGAAATTGCTGGATCATATTGAAGTTTTATTTTTAATTTGCTGAGGAAACATCATACTGTTTTTCAACATGACTGCACAAATTTGCAATCCCACCAACAGTATACAAGAGTTCCCTTTTCTCCACATTTTTGCTGTAACTTGTTACTTGTTGCCTTTTTGATGACAGCCATTCTGACATGTAAGGTGGTAACTCATTATGGTTTTGATATGCATTTCTCTGATAGTTAGTGAAACTGGTTATCTTTTCCTGTACCTTCTGGCCATCTGTAAGTCTTATTTAGGTCCTCTGCTCATTTTTTAATTAGGCTGTTTGTGGAGTGCTTTTCTAAATGTTGAATTGTGTAAGCTCTTTGTATATTTTGGATATAAACACCTAACTTGATTTGTTGTTTGCAAATATGTTCTATCATTTATTTGGTTATTTTGTTGATAGTTTCCTTCATTGTGCAAAAGCTTTTTAGTTTGATATAGTCCTCTCATTTTTTAATTTTCTTTTGGTTCCCTTGCCTGAGGGTATGTTAAAAAAAAAAAACTGCTGAGAGTATCCTTCCTATTTTTACTTCTAAAAATTTTATGGTGTCAGGCCTTACATTTAATTATCTACTCCATTTTGTGTTTATTTTTATAAATGATGTGAGAAAGCTTACTTTGATTCTTTTGCATAGAGCTGTCCACTTTCAGTAAAAGTGTATTTTACTTCATTCTGTACTTTTGCCTCCTTGTCATAGAATAATTGATTATTTAAGCATGGATTTATTTCTAGGATCTTCATTCTGTTCCACTGATCTATGTGTCTGTTTTTGTACCTGTATCATGCTGTTTGATTACTGTAGCTTGATAGTATAGTTTCATATCCGGAAGTGTGATATTAATACCTCCAGCTTTGTTCTTCTTTCCTCAAGATTACTCTAGCTATTTGGGGTCTTTTGTGCTTACATATAAATTTTATAATTATTTGTTTTATTATGTGAAAAACACCTTTAATACATTTTTAGTTTTATTGGTGTATGGTTAACTTACAAAATTGTCTTAATTTCTGCTGTACAGCAAAGTGATTCAGTTATACATGCATATTCTTTCTCATATTTTCTATTGTGCTTTATCACAGGATATTGAATATTGTTCTTTGTTTTATACAGTAGGACATTGTTGTTTATCCATCCTATATATAATAGTTTGTATCTGCTAATCCCAAACTCTCAATTAGACCCTCCCCTACCCATTCTTCCTTGGCAAATCCAATTTTTTTTGTCTATGTCTGTGAGTTTCATAGATAAGTTTATTTGTGTGTATTTTAGATTCCACATATAAGTGATATCGTATGGTATTTGTCTTTCACTTTTGGACATACTATGTTTAGCGTGATAAACTCTAAGTCCATGCATGTTGTTGCAAAATGGAATTATTTCCTTCATTTTTATGGCTGAGTATTATTTCATTGTATATATGTACCACATCTTCTTTATTCATTTATCTGTCAAAATGTTCCCTTTTCTCTATGTAACCTCTAACACTTGTTATTTGTAGACTTTTAAGTGACAGCCATTTTGACTGGTATGAGATGTTACCTCACTGTAGCTTTGATTTGCTTTTCTTTAATAGTTAGTGATCTTGAGCATCTTTTCATGAGCCTCTTGTCCATCTATTTGTTTTCTTTGGAGAAATGTCTATTTATGCCTTCTGCCCAGTTTTTGATTGAGGTGTCTGTTTCTTTGTTATTTGAGTTGTATGAGCAGTTTGTATATTTTGGAAATGAAATTTTTGTTGATTGTATCATTAGCAAACATATCCCAGCCTGTAGGCTATCTTTACATTTTTTCTGGATTGCTATGCAAAAGCTTATAAGATTGGTTAGGTCCCATTTGCTTATTTTTGCTTTTATTTCTGTTGGTAGACTGACAAGAAAACTTTGATGCAATTTATATCAGAGAATGTTTTGCCTATGTTCTCTCCTAGGAGTTTGATATTAAAAGTTGAGTCTTTAAGCCATTTTAAGTTTATGTTTTGTGTGGTGTGATGATGTATTCTAACTTAATTGATTTGCATGCAGTTTTCCAAATTTTCCAACACCACTTGCTGAAGAGACTCTCTTTTCTCCTTTGTGCATTTTTGTCTCCTTTGTTAAAGATTAATTTGCCATAGGCATGTGGGTTTACATCTGAGTTCTATATTCTGTTCCACTGATCTGCATGTCTGTTTTTGTGCCAATAGCATACCATTTGATAACTGCTTTGGGTATTGTCTGAAATTTATGAGGGTTATGCCTCCTGCTTTGTTCTTTTTCCTCAGGATTTCTTTGGCAATTCTGGATCTTTTGTATAGTTTCATAACATTTTAAAAGTATTATTTGTTCTAGTTCTGTGAAAAATGTCAGGGATAACTTCATAGGGATCACATTAAATCTGTAAACTGCTCTGGGTGGTATGGCCATTTTAACAATATTAATTCCTCCAATCCAAGAGTGTGGGATATTGTTTCACTTCTTTGAATAATCTTCAGTTTCTTTTCTTTTATGTTTTGTAGTTCTCAACATATAAATCTTTCATCTCCTTGGTCAGGTTTTTTACTGAGTGCTTTTTTGGATGCCATTTAGAAAATAAATGTTTGTTTACATTCCCTTTCTGTTAGTGTCAAGAAATGCAACTGATTACTCTTTGTTAATCATGAATCCTTCTATTTTGCTGAATTTGCTTATCAGTTCTAGTAGTTTTTGTGTGGATTCTTTAGGGCTTTCTATATATATTATCATGTCATCTGCTTATAATGACAAGTTTACCACTTCCTTTCCAATTGAATATCTTTTATTTATTTTTCTTGTCTGCTTGCTGTGGCTAGGATTTCCAATAGTATGTTGAATAGAAGAGATGAGAGTGTGTCTTTGTCTTATTCCAGAATTTAACAGAAAAGATTTCAGTTTTTAAACATTAATTATTATATTGGCTGTGAGCTTGGCATAAATAGTTTTCATTATGTTGAAATATGTTCCTTACTCACTTTGGTAATAGTTTTTATCATGAATGAATGTTCAATTTTATCAACTGCTTTCCTGCATCTACTGAAATACTTATGCATTTTTTCTATTATCTTTTGTTGATGTGGTGTATCACATTGACTGATATGTGTATGTTGAACCATCCTTGTATCCTTAGGATAAACCCAATTTGGTTGTGATGCATAAAGTTTTTATGTTGGTGGATTAGGTTTGCTAATATTTTGTTGAGAACTTTTGTATCTCTATTCATCAAAGATATTAGCCTGTAATTTTATGTTCTAGTAGAACCTTTTCTGGTTTTGGTATCATGGTGATGGATGCCTCATAGGTTGTCTATTGAGATTTTTCTTGTTTCTTGATGAATGCCTTAGTGTCACTAAGAACTTTTCTCTAAGAATTTAATTTGTTGAATCCCAAAAGTTTTATATGGTTGCATTTTCATTGTCATTTGCCTCTTAAATTTTTTCTTTTACTTCAGTATTGACAAATGGTTTTTTAGTAGCATGTTTCATGTTGTTTAATCTTTTCTCTTGCTTTTTTTTCTGTGGTTGTTTTCTAGTTTTATGCCATTTTGGTTAGAAAAGATCCTTGAAATAAATGATACAATAGAACAGTTAGAATTAATTGATGTATTTCTGTAAGTTATATTCAAAAAAAAAAAAGAATACATATTCTTTTCAGGTGCACCTGGAACATGTGCTCAATCCCAGAGCATGTTCCATGTGCACCTTAAAAGAATATGTATATTTTATATATACATATATGTTTTTATGTAAGTTCATGAAATACATCAATTAAGTCTGACTGTTCTATTTTATCATTTAGGATCTCTGTTACATTAATAGTTTTCTGTCTCAAGGATCTGTCAATTAATATGAGTAAGGCATCGATTTTTCCTTTTATGTCTGTTATTATTTGTTTCATGTATCTGGGTGCTCTTACATTGGGTGCAATATATCGACGAGTATAATATCCTCTTATATAAACCCCTGGGCTTCCCAGGTGACACCAGTGGTAAAGAACTCACCTGCCAATGCAAGTAGATGTAAGAGATGTGAGTTTGATCCCTGGGTTGGGAAGATTCCTTGCAGGAGTTCCTAGAAACTCACTCCAGTATTCTTGCCTGAGAATCCCATGGACAGAGGAGCCTGGCAGGCTAAAGTCCATATGGTTGCAAAGAGTCAGACATGACTGAAGTGACTTAGCATGCACACATGCATATAAATCCTTTTATCATTACACACTCTTTCCTGATCTTTTCTTGTAACATTTCTTTTAAAGTTCATTTTGCTTGCTATGAGTATTCCAATCCCCACTTTCTTGTCCTTTCCATTTGCAGGAAATGTATTTTTCTGTCCCTTCACTCTGTATAATTTGTAAATAGAATAATATATATTATACATATTTATGATATGTGTTATATAATATATATGATCCATATACATTATCCTATTTACAAGTTTATAAGCTACAATTATAAGAAATTACTTTAGATTTAATGCAAAGAAAATGTTTGCCTATATTTAATTCAGAGACCATATAAAATATTGTCTATATTTGAACATATTGATAACATTTTTAAATCAGGAAATATACTTTTCAGAATGTATGAAAAAGACAATACAATATTTTAATGTTAAAGTGAAAGAATAGTATTTGATATAAATTTAGAAAATAAAAACATTATTCATGTCAATGTGTGGCAAAAACCACTACAATATTATAAAGTAATTAGCCTCCAACTAATAAAAATAAATGGAAACAATTTAAAAAAAAGAAAATAAAAAAATTAGTAATTTCATTACTTAAATGAAATAGAAAGAAAAAAATAAATATAGAGACAAATTAGAACTGCTTACTTGGATAAAGTTCTGTTTTATAAAAATACCATAACTATGGAATCATTTCTCAAAACAAAATCTTACTTGAAGTTCCCAATGTTAAGCAGGTAAAAATGGATCGGCTTTGATTGAAAATTTGAGGAGGAATCAGGGCTTCCTCCTTTCCACTATCCCTCTCATTCCCCAACCATGCATGCTGAATATTTCCTCATAATGTTTGGAAAAACAAAGATGAAGGCATTGACGCTTCAGGATCTCCTCTTGCTCAAAATACTCTTGTCTCCTTAAAAAACAAGTCATTGAGCCAAAGCACAACTCTACAGGTGAGGTACTAACCCAAGATAGATGAAGTCTCTAAATAATATAGATTGGAATGTTGAAAGTTTGATGAACTGGTTTGGAGTATAGCTCATAGCTCAGAAAATTTCTTTACTAAAGAGACTGCTCTGTCCTAGTGGTGTTGAGTATTAATATTAGCTGGGAGCCACAAGAGAATGGCAACAAAACTGAGATGAAGATGGAACAAAACATAACCTGTCACCATTTCAGAAAATGAAACTTCTTGAAATGAGTGTATTAATCTAGTCCAGGGATCTCCTACATTTGTGTGTCATGCATTCCTATCAGTTAATGTCTTTCAGCGGAGATGCTCTAAACATATGCATATTTGTGCATTATTTCAATGTATTATAGTATTAAAAGTTTCATGGTAGCTAAGATTATTTTAATATTAATCAGAAATCATCTTGTATAATTATTTAAACTCAAAGATATTTATATAGGATGACTGTGAATGAAAAGCAGTTTATAAATGTATGACACTAAAATCATAATCTATTTTTTTTTCATTTATTTTTATTAGTTGGAGGCTAATTACTTTACAATATTGTAGTGGGTTTTGTCATATGGCTGATTCATGTCAATGTATGCATAATGTATTTTTTGAGTGCTAAGTGATTAGGAGTTCTAAAAATTCAATATTTTTATTTATATTTGCCACGTATAATTCAGACAGAATTTTTCCAAATAAGTTGTTGCTCCTCGCTCTTATGGGTGATATTCTGTTGGAAGTAAGGGATGATTCATATCAACAGTGGACTGGAAAGTTTCTAAACTTTATTAAACAGCTCTCCCAAGTTCATTTGGTCACTGTGCCCTTGTTAACCTATTAGAGGCACTCTGTGGTAACATTGCAGGATTATAGTACGTACATGTGTGAGCAAACAGAACCACTGCAGATGGTGATTGCAGCCATGAAATTAAGATATGCTTGCTCCTTGGAAGAAAGTTATGATCAACCTAGACAGCATAATATAAAGCAGAGACATTACTTTACCAATAATGGTCTGTCTAGTCAAAGCTATGGTTTTTCCAGTAGTCATGTATGGATGTGAGATTTGGACTATGAAGAAAGTGGAGCACTGAAGAATTGATGCTTTTGAACTGTGGTGTTGGAGAAGATTCTTTTTTTTGGGGGGGTAATCAATATCTTTTATTTTATTTTATTTTCATTTATTTTTATTAGTTGGAGGCTAATTACTTTACAATATTGTAGTGGTTTTTGCCATACATTGACATGAATCAGCCATGGATTTACATGTGTTCCCCATCCCGATCCCCCCTCCCACCTCCCTCCCCATCCGATCCCTCTGGGTTTTCCCAGTGCACCAGCCCTGAGCAGTTGTCTCATGCATCCAACCTGGGCTGGTGATCTGTTTCACCCTTGATAGTATACTTGTTTCAATGCTATTCTCTCAAGCATATATATGGAATTTAAAAAGATGGTAACAACAACCCTATATGCAAAACAGAAAAAGAGACACAGATGTACAGAACAGACTTTGGGACTCTGTGGAAAAGATTCTTGAGAGTCCCTTGGACTGCAAGGAGATCCAACCAGTCAATCCTAAAGGAAATCAGTCCTGAATATTCATTGAAAGGACTGATGCTGAAGTTTAAACTCCAATACTTTGGCCACCTGATGTGAAGAGCTGACTCATTGGAAAAGACCCTGATGCTGGAAATGATTGAAGGCAGGAGGAGAAGCGGACGACAGAGGATGAGATGGTTGCATGCCATCACCGACTCAATGGACATGAGTTTGAGTAAACTCTGGGAGTTGGTGATGGACAGGGAAGCCTGGTGTGCAGCAGTCCATGGGGTCATGAAGAGTAGGACATGACTGAGAGACTGAACTGAACTGAAATGAAATGAAACAGTGTTTTGCCATATTTTTAAGGAAGAAAAAGTAAAATTTTTCACTTTTCTGTTAATGCATTTGTTATCTATCACTGTCAAAGCCGAATGTAAATTATTAGAAGTTGTTTTCCAAATAGTCAGGGTATACATGATCCTGCCTCTAAATTTGAATTGTAAACTATGTGTGAAGAAGAGAATTACACTCCCAGATTTAGGCTAAGATTTTTTTTTTCCAGAATAAAAAGGAAAGCAAACTGATAAACAATATAAAATACTTAGATTAATAGACTTGGGAAAGAAAAGGAAAATTTAATACAAATATACAGTTATTCTAGCTAAATTAATTTTTCTTTTTTATTGAAATATAATTGACATACAGCATTGTGTAAGTATAATGTGTACAATGTGATGATTTTGTGCACATACTTATAGTGAAATGTTTACCACAATAACCTAAGCACATCCTTCAACTCACATAATTGGTTGTTTTTTTATGGTGAGAATATTAAAATTCTGCTCTTGTAGCAACTTTGAAGTATGTCTGAAGTATACACTTCAGCACTGTTAACTATAGTCATTATGCTGTGCCTTAGATCCCCAGAGCTTATTCATTTTATAACAGAAAGTTCGTACCCTTTGACAAACATTTCCTATCTTCCTGACCCCTAATCCCGGGCAACCACCACTCTATCCTTGTTTCTATGAGTTTAATGATTTAGATTCCACATATAAATGAGATTGTGTAGTAAAGACACAGTTCATATTATTGTTTCACTTTATTGTCCTTCACAGATATTGCATTTTCCATGAATTGAAGGCCAGAAGCAACC
The DNA here is from genome assembly GCF_910594005.1 of Cervus elaphus. Taxonomy (NCBI): domain Eukaryota; kingdom Metazoa; phylum Chordata; class Mammalia; order Artiodactyla; family Cervidae; genus Cervus; species Cervus elaphus. The sequence goes on along the minus strand of NC_057842.1, from coordinate 10,198,583 downwards.
CTGTGTCAAACAAGTTTATCATCAGCACCATTTTTACAAATGCATTTGCTCACTTTGTGTCACATTTTGGTAATTCTCACATTTCAAAATTTTTCCTTATATACTTATATATATATACTTACACATATATATATATATACTTATATACTTACTATAGTGATCTGAGATCAGTGATCTTTGATGTTACTTTCGCAAAGAGAATATGACTTGCTGAAGGCCTAGATGATAGTAAGCATTTTTACCAATAAAGTATTTTTTAATTAATTTACTTTTTATTGAAGGTTAATTGCTTTACAGAATTTTGCTGTTTTTTTGCCAAACCTCAACATGAATCAGTCATAGGTATACATATATCCCCTCCTTTTTAAAATTAAGACATTTACATTGTCATTTTAGACATAATGCTGTTGCATACTTAACAGTCTACAGTATAGTGGAAATATAATTTTTATGTTGACTGGGAAACCAAAAAATTAGTGTGACCCGTTCTATTGTAAAATTTGTTTTGTTATGATAGTTTGGAAGAAAACCCACAGTATCTCCCAGATATGACTGTGATTTGTCCTTTTTTGTCTGACTTATTTCACATGGCACAATACCCCAAAAGTCCATTTATAGTGTCATAAATGGAAGGATTTCCTTCTTTTGTATCAGTGAATGATATTCCACTGTATGTATAAGTTCTTTGGTATATTATTCATTTTCATAATCCTATACTTGGAAATTTATTTGGGTATGTATATTTCATGCATAAGAAAATGCGTGAGGGGATAACCAACATTTTAACCTCAAGATGATGGGTAGGATTTACTTTCTTTATACATTTATATGGTAATCAAATGTTTACAATGAGTATTTTTTACATGATGCTCATATAAAAATAATAATAAAAGTATTATTACTGTGGCAAAAAGCAGAATAAGCGACTTACATTAGTAACAAAATCTATAAGGAAACTAGGAACACAAAAGTTTAACAAGATCTTTGTTGTTGTTCAGTCATGGCGAGTTATTGGTAAATTATAGGAGAAACCATAGGACTAGGAAAAGAGCAGTGATAAGGAAGAGGCTTCCCTGGTGGCTCAGATGATAAAGTATCTGCCTACAATGCAGGAGACCCGGGATCAATCCCTGGGTGGGGAAGATCCCCTGAAGAGGAGAATGGCAACCCACTCCAGTGTTCTTGCCTGGAAAATTCCATGGACAGAGGCGCTTGGTAGGCTACAGGCCACGGGGTTGCAAAGAGTCAGACATGACTGAGTGAATTCACTTTCACTTTTCACTTTCAAGGAAGGGAAGGAAGTCAGATAAAGAAATCTTTAAAAAAATAAAACTGGCACAACTTTGAAATAAAATGCATTAGATATGGATGATAAAGTATAAAAGCTAAAATAACAGATTTCTGGATTACACTATAAACTGCACATTTTAGCAAAGGAAACCTTGAAATTAATATAATGAAACTGTTAGCTTCATGAAAGTTTAGCTCACCAGCTATCTAGTATCTATTTCAGTAATATATTTCCTAGGGCCTGGCATTACACTTGCCATATAGAATTTCTGTAAATATTTGCTCAATAAATGAATGAATAGATTATGTTAAATTTGAAGTAATTGTGACTCCAAGCAAATAGATAAATGGGATGCTAAGGAACAAGTCTTGGAATGAATGTATGGATTTGGAAGTCACTAAAATCAAAGTAGTAGTTAAAACCAAGAAAGTGAACAGAATTGCAAAGGCAAGCATGTTTGCAGAGATAAGCAGCAGATTCTGACTGATGGAACACAGGGATACAGGCATTAAGGTGGTGTGGAAAGAACAGTACATATAGTACCCTTCATTCCCTTGATTTGGACGTCACTGTATTTAGAGTTTGTAACATTATCTCTTTCCCTCCTCCCCGCAACAACCCCTCTCTCTCACTCAACTGGTACTATTATGTTTTATAATCCTTGGAAACTAGCATGCATTTAAAAGAAAATTGTTTAGAGAGAACAGCATCAAAACACGTATACTATCAAGGGTGAAACAGATCACCAACCCAGGTTGGATGCATGAGACAAGTGCTTGGGGCTGGTGCACTGGGAAGACCCAGAGGGATCGGGTGGAGAGGGAGGAGGGAGAGGGGATCTGGATGGGGAATACATGTAAATCCATGGCTGATTCATGTCAATGTATGGCAAAAACCACTACAATATTGTAAAGTAATTAGTCTCCAACTAATTAAAAAAAAAAAAGAACACAGCCACATAATCACAATCCAAATCAAGATATTAACATTGATACACTAAAATCATCTAATCCACAGATTCCATTTAGACAAAATGAATTGTTCCAATAATGTCTTTTATAGCAAATATTCCAGTCTATGAAGATATGATATGTTTATTTGTCATGTCTCTTTCAAATGTGGGAAAAATTCCTCCTTTTCCCTTGACTTTCATGATCTTGACATTCTTTAATTCTAAAATAAAATATTTATTAAAAAATCATGAAATCTCACAAGTAGACCAATTAAGTGAAAATAAGCAAATATTCCCCCTCAACTGAAGAATGTCTTTTTTAGGGAAACAACCTAAAATGTTTCCAGATGTAGTGTTTGGGTGGGGCAGAGGTGGCCCTTCAGGGTTCTTTTCACTTGTGTTTGGAAATGTCTGTGCAAGAAAATGTTAAAAGAAATGCATGTCAATTATTTTATAGAAAGGTTCTCAATTTAGTTCTGTATGTAGTATTCTAAAAGTTAGATTCGGTTGGCCAGGCAACCTAAAAAATAACAGCTGTAGAAGATATTATTTTTAAAAAAATTTAGGTAAATTCATGGCATAAAACTATACATTTTGACGGGAACGATGTCTGTCTGCTTCTTGCTCCTTCTGGGAGTCCCATAATATTGATGCATATGTTGATTCATTTGGTGGTTCCTCACAGGCCCTTTAGTTCTGTTTCCCTTCTTTTTTCCGCCCAATGGCCTGAACTTCAAGTTCACTGATTTATCTTTTCTGCTTCCTCATATCTCCTGTTGAAGTTTTCTAGTGAATTTTTAAATTTCAGTTATTGTATGTTTCAGCTCTAAGATTTCTATGTTGTACCTTTTTTTTTTTTTTTTATAATTTCTACCTTTTAGATCGATATTTTTACTGATATCCATTTTCTTCAGAAATGCTTTCCCTAACCTTCTTTAGTTCGTTGTCCTTTTTTTTTTTTTAGCTTTTAGCAAAGCCTGTATTCTTTGTCAGCCACTGAAGTCACTGTGAATCAGCCAGTGACCTGACAGGAATTTACTTAAATGTCTTGAGCTAAAAGAGAGAGAGAAAAGTACTATTTTACCTGGCCTCAGCAATTTGGCCATAGGCTGGGAATTCCTTCAATGCCAAGCCAGTCTACCAACACTGTTTTCCTCTTCGTCAGGTTTTGCAGTGTTGACCTTTAGGTCCTCTTTGCATGGAGACCACACATGCGGAGGCGGGTGTACGACCTGAGCTGTGGGCCGTCTCGGGTCTTTCGTATCTGGACCTTGAAGCGTGCGTGGTGTTCTCTTGCCCAGGGTGTGTGGAGGCCCCATGAGCTCTTGCTTCCTCAGGAGAGCCCCTGCTCTGCCTTGTTCTGACCAGACTCTCGGGACTTTGTGCCCCTTTGTGGGCTTGGAGCAGAAGGGGCAGAAAGGCAGGCCAGCCTCCATGGGATATTACTCAGACATAAAAAACAATGAAAGGATCCCATTTGCAGCAATAGCATGGCCTGTCATACTCAGTGACACAAGTCACACAGACGTATCTTTGTGGAATCTAAAAAACAGGTGCAAAGGAACTCATTTACAAAACAGAAATAGAGTCATAGATGTAGAAACATTTATGGTTACTGGGAGGGCAGAGAGGAGGGATAAATTGGGAATTTGGGACTGACATATATACACTACCAAATATAAAATGGGTAACTAATAATGACCTATGGTATAGCTCAGGGAACTCTGTGTAGTACTCTATAATGGTCTATAGAGGAAAATAATCTAAAAAAAAGAGTGGATATATGTGTACATATAACTGATTTAATTTGATGTATACCTGAAAATAATACAACATTGTAAATCAACTATATTCTAATAAAAATTTTTAAAAAATATAACAATGGTGAGCTTCTGTGCTGATTCCTGATAAAAATACACGTGGTCAGTGTGAATTTGGAACCAGTAATCTGCCCCAAGAACACTGGCTACTATACGGTATTTACCACCACTATGTTGGGGAATGGGAGATGATGGATAAGTAAAAATACCACAGCAATCTCTTACTAACAACAAGATGCTCTTTTCTTCATTAAGCAGAACTTTACTTGCCGAAAGTTTTGAATTAGTTTCCAGATTAAAAAAAAAAAAAGTGTCAGTCTTTGTGAGTTTAATTTGTTTTAGTGGAGGGGGTGTTTTTCTTAAATGTTCTACCTTGTCAGATTCCATAATGTCACTCCTATAGAAAATATTCCCATCTATACGTGTTGTTTTTTGGTGCGTGGAGGGGTAGGGGACTTCCCTGGTGGCTGGCTCAGACTGTAAAAAACCTGCTTGCAATGCCGGGGACTCGGCTTCAATCCCTGGCTCAGGCAGGTCCACTGGAGAAGGGAATGGCTACGCATTCCAGTATTCTTCCCTAGAGAATTCCATGGACAGAGGAGCCTGGAGGGCTACAGTCCATGAAGTCTGCATGAGTTGGACACAACTGAGTGACTTTCACATGTGCATTTTATTGTTTACATATTTGGCATTTACCAAGAAATATTAAGCTCTAGGATTTAATAGAAATTTAATTATGATTCTATTTCTTTTTTTTTTGCACAAATGTTTATATTTTCCATTGATGAATATATTTGCCTTTTTGACATTAAATCTCTCATATTTATGCTTTACATAGTCAATTGTTTATTTCATTCCTTTTTGTTGATATTTATGTTTAGTGTCTTGGTGTAGAGTCCTAAGTGTGAGTCACTTCCACAATGCTCTACACTGTTGAAATCAGTATATACTAATTTTAGTCACCTACAAATATTCAAGCATTGTGGAAGTGGCATTGATACAATCTTGTGACCATTTGTATTACTCCAAGAATATTCTTGTATATTTATTTTTAACATTTTAACAAAATATGCTTTGGTAGATTTAAAATTTGGACTATGAATTTCTATATAACTGATTATGAGAATGCAATGAATTAACATACCCTAAATTATTGCATATAGGATTGGAGAAATCTTATTAACATTTATTTTTACCTTAATGAAGGTTGATATTTTTCCAAACTTCCTGATACAGTAGCTTAACATAGAAAAAATGTTTTTTAACTTTAATTCTGAATGAAATTGTTCAAATTAGAAAAGAATTGCATTTAGTTAATTTAATTGACCACAACCAACCATTACCTCAACCATGTGGTAACCAATAAAATACCCTGGAGGAATTAGTTCAAGCAATGATGCTTATTATTGTCTACATGCTATTGCTCACTTTAACATACACCTGGCCTGAGTAACCATATCATATAAGGATTCAATTTAGAGACTTAGATTCTAAATTATGTGCTGAGCTAATCAGAACAGACTCCCATTTTAATGGTAATAATAAATGAAGGGAGCTATAATTTCATTACAGAAGAACAGTTTTGGATTGATTGGATTGAGATATCAGTGTTTTCACTAAATTCTTGAAATCTATTTTTTCTTTTCATTTCTGCACAATTTTTACTTTATAACTGTACCTAACTCTATGATTTTCTTAAAACTAGCTGAAATATGACAATACTTTTTTTTGGCCTGCAAGGTGGACATGCTTTATAACTCCATCCTCTGCTGTTTCTTCCTGACAGCTGCCAGATGACAGAGAGCCGGCCCATTTGGCTCCCACACCAAGACTTGCTCCTTCTGTCCTCTGCTCTGCTGCACTGAGATCTTTTATTAACATCTAACTGCAGCAGCCTTACGTCTGTGGACTGCAAACAAGAATGACTCTGGGAGAGGCCTGGAATTTGTTCCATTATACACTGGAATAAGGCCAAAGGCTGACTACTTGATTTTGAGTCTAGTGACAGATTTAGTATCTGCTTTCTCAAGAAGCCAAGAGATTTGAAATATGTCCAAAGCCTGTCCTTATACCTAAGATCTGAGATGTTATAACTTGAAATCTCACCCATTATCTTCTGAATTTAACAATTGGTGGTAGTGAATGGAATGATTATGTTAGAATTCACAATGCACCTAAAAGAGATGGGAAACAAAAGATTCTTTTTTCCTTATTTGGTTTATTCAAAAAAAAAAAAAAAGAAAAGTCTTTAACCCCTAGAAGAGGACTTTCAGAAATTATAATTGAATTTTGTTGTGGGGTCAATATTAATATTTTCAGATCTCTGTTAAAGTGGGAAAATTATAAAGATAGAAACCCAGTGTTAAAAAAAACAGACTTTCTAGAGTTTCCTGTTCAAAATATACAATCAATACCTTTGCTACAAACTAAACACTGTACTAAGAATTTTATATATGTTAGTTAGTTTATATGCTAACTTTGTAAAGTAGGTTGTTTTCTTCCACATTTTGCACAGTGGGAAACTGAAGATGATAGATATTAGGGAACTTGGCCATACAACATTCCTCATGAACAATATGCTAATCAGGGTAGAGTAAAAGGTCATTGTCTTTTTGGTGTGAGTTTTCTATATCATAGTGTCTCTCATAGTAATACAAGGTGAGATCTGCATCTTCCTTTAGAGATAATGGAGCAAAAGATGAGGGAGTTCATGGAATTCAGTCATTTCCCTATAAACCAAGCCATTCTAGCCAGAAAATTGGGGAGCATGTCCATAAACATGGAGATAACTAAAGGCTTAGTGCATTGTTTGGATGCTTGCCAAACAAAAGCCCTGGGAAATTGGAGGTAGTGGTGTTGTCAATACAGAGAAGTCACTGGTAGGTGAGGAGGGGGCCCAAAGTTAGATAGTCAGCCCATTTCAATAACGACACCCACAGTCTGCCATATGCTCTTCTCTACAAGTATAAACCATAGTCTCAGATTTTCAATATTTCATAGCATGTTATATAAGCATATTGTTATGGTTAATTTGATGTATGAACATGATTGGGCTGTGGAATATCTACATATTTATTTAAATCTTATTCTGGATGTTTCTGGATGAGATTAACTTTTAAACAAGTGGACTAAGTTTGCTCTCCTTTATGTGTGTGGGTCTCAATCAACCAGATAAAAGCTTGGATAGAAAAAGAAAGCAAACCTGGTAATCTCTGAGTAGGAGGGGATTCCTTCTACTCGGCTGCCTTTGATCTGTGCTGGTTTTTCCTGCCTTTGAACTCAAGCATTGGTGGGTCTTCAGCCTGACCACCACTGGACTAGAACTACACCACTGGCTTTTCTAATTCTCAGGCCTTCAGACTTACACTGAAACAGTACCACTGGTTCTCCTGGGTTTCCAGTTTGACAATTTACCCTGTAGATCTTGGGGTGTGTGTATGTGTATGTATGAGTGTGCATGCACACAGAATTTCTTGGTTCTGTTTCTCTGGAGAATGCTAATACATGATTGCTTACTTTTTTCTAGTTTTCATATTCAGAATTTTATCTTCATTATTACTCTGATTTGAGAGAATATTCTATATGTTTAAATAAAATTTAATTCTAGTAAGAAAATATTATGAAAATGGCAACATTCCTGAAACATACTTTTTACATTAGGCTATATTGTAAATGTGAAGTCTAGTGTAATATGCTTTTATTTTTGGTGCTTGTAATCTATATTACTGCTATCTTTCAAGTTACCAGATATAATCATTAAGTATTATGACTTTATAAATTAACACTATTAATAAATGTTTTGTTTACAAAAAGTATAAAATACCAAAATTCTTCCTGTAGAAATGAACCAATCCGTCATCCAAAAAAAAAATAAATACCATTAGGAAAATACTTTGTAAATTTCATCCTTATCTAACCATTGGCCTTGCATAATGTTAACTATAATAAATATTTAATAGCATGACTTCAGTGTGATGGGCTTCCCTGATAGCTCAGTCAGTGAAGTATCTGCCTATAATGCAGGAGACCGGGTTTGATTCCTGGGTCAGAGAGATCCCCTGGAGAAGAAAATGGCAACCCACTCCAGTATTCTTGCCTGGAGAATCTTGTGAGCAAAGGAGCCTGCAGGCTACAGTTCATGGGTTCGCAAGAGTCAGACATAAGTTAGTGACAAAACTACCACTCAGTCTGTTATTTATGTATCCATATTTCAGGCTATACAATCTTATCTCAAAACAAACCATGTTATAAATAAGCAAACAAATTATGTACAAAACCAGAACATCCTACAGTTAACAAAGGTCGTAATTCTGACTGGTTCCCTGAAATTCCCCTTTGACTTAGTTGGAACATAAAACATAAAGAAATTCCAAATGCTTTACATAGTGATTATTATTAATAATAGAAAGTATATATACTTGAGAGGAATTTTCTGCAGGTCTGCTAATAACTACTACTATTAATTATGGGCATGTTATGTGCCAAGCATTTCACCAAGAACTTTGTTATAGGAAATTAGAGGTGGCATCCCTTCCTGGATTAGATGGCACACTGATCCTTTCAATGACTATTAAAATGGATTTCAGGACATCAGAGGAGAGGCTGCTCAAAGGATTTCAACAAATATTTTATTCCATAATAAGCAATTCTTAAGTAATATGGTGATATTCCCTCAATTTCTTATAGTCTTGTGGCTGATGATGAGAGGCTTCAATTTAAGACTCCAAAATCACTATAGACGTGACTGCAGATATGAAATTAAAAGATGCTTGCTTCTTGGAAGTCAAGCTATGACAAATCTAGACAGAGTATTGAAAAAGCAGAGACATCACTTTGCCAACAAAGGTCCAGTAGTCATGTATGGATGTGAGAGTTGGACCATAAAGAAAGCTGAGCACCAAAGAATTTATGCTTTTGAACTGTGGTGTTGGAGAAGATTCTTGAGCGTCCCTTGGCCAGAAAGGAGATCAAACCACTCATTCCTAAAGGAAATCAACCCTGAATATTCATCAGAAGGATTGAAACTGAAGCTGAAGCTCCAATACTTTGGCCACCTGATGTGAAGAGCCAACTGATTGTAAAAGGCCTTGATGCTGGGAAAAATTGAAGGCAGAATAAGCAGGTGACAGAGGATGAGATGGTTGGATGGCACCATGAAATCAATGGACATGAGCCTGAGCAAGTTCCAGAAGATAGTGAAGGACAGGAACGCCTGGCATACTGCAGTCCATGGGGTCACAAAGAGTTGGGCATGATTAAGTGACTGAACAACAAGTTCAGGACTGGTGACAAAGAAAGCCCTTACATTCTGGATCATGATTCTGAGCTCTGAATGAACTATAGAATCACCTGAACAATTTTTAGAAGACACTTATGCTCAGGCCCCATTTCTGGAATTTCTATTTAAATCGTCTGGTCTTTGCGATGGCAAAATAAGTATCCCATAATAGTATAACATGCAGGCAGAGTTTAGAGGTACTGGCTTAGAAGGAAGGGCAATGTGACCTCTGTTTTATTTCTTTTCGTAAATTTATTTTCAGCAGAAAAGTTAGTGTTCAACTCTCACCTTAGGCTCCCCAGGGCTTATTTCTAGCAATATTGTTTCAGCAAAGACGTATTATTTCTCATACTGTTGATGTTAAATAACCTTCAAGGCAAGAACAGGCCTCTTCCTAAATAGGAGAGCCAGATTCAAAAGGACAAACCAGCAAAATGCTTTAACTTTAGGAGCTTTAAGCATAGAATTTGCATCTGTTATTCATTATCCCTTAAGTGTATATATAGCTCTTGTTCCAAATAAGGAATGACAGAAATTACAGGATGCATTAACATTTGTCATACTTAGTTTAGGATCAAGTGTAATACTATTCATGCTCACAAGAAGATCATTATATGACAGGTGGATAAGAGAAGATGGCTTAGAACTGTGTAAACTTTTACTAAGAATCAAAAAGAATACAGAAAGCAGGAGTAACCTGACTGGGCAGTGAAATCCCTCTCAGGGTTAATTCAGCAGAACCTGTGCCCTGGTATAAACTGCATTAGTAGCAAAGATATGGTGCCTTTTCTTAACTGGTCTACCAGGATCAGAGGGAGTGTTTCTCCTTCCTAATGAGGCAGAAAAACATAAAGCTTAAGTTTTCTTAAACTATGGAATAGTTTCCTTACCATTTACTGGTCTTGTTACTTCGGACAAAATGGTTAACATTTCTGGGCCTGTTTCTCATCTGTAAAATGGGAAGAATAATAAGTACTGATTAGGTAGTTATAAGGATTGAATGAGTTATTATATTTGAAAGTGCTTAAAACCCATCAAAGACTTAATAAAATGTAAGGGCTTGTTAAACAATTTTTTTAGGAATTATTTTATTTTATTTTATTTTTATTTTTTTATTTATTTGTATTAATTGGAGGCTAATTACTTTACAATATTGTAGTGGTGATCTGAGAAAACAGCATTGAAACATGTATATTATCAAATGTGAAACAGATCGCCAGTCCAGGTTGGATGCATGAGACAAAAATTTTTAAAAAATGAATAACTCAGACCTTCCCAAGAGGAAACTGTTGGTCTTCTTCAAAAAGAGAGTACTATATGTGCACTTAGAGATCTCCCAACAATCTCTATTAGACAGTCACACAAACTATATATGGTACTTTTTTCATAATTTGGAAAATGGAGAAACTGAATCTAGAGAAATTTAGTAATCATATACTTAATAATTTGTAGACCTGGCAATTATTATCACCGAGATTTACCTTAAAGATTGTCCTGTTACCCTCAAAATGATTTATTTTATGAATCATGTATAATGACTTAGAAAGAATGGCAAATGACATAAAATCACTAGTAAATGATTTTTACTAGTGATAAATAACAAAAATGGCTATTTATAATTACAATTACTCTCCTAACACTTCTTATATTCTTTCTATACTTTTTCTCTTCTTAGCATACACTATTGTATAACTTGTTTTCTGAATTCCTTTTAGAATGAAAACTCCATGAGGTACATATTTGGGGTCCACTTCATTCATTGTCTGAGAGTTGGCAATCAACAAATGTTGACTGAAGGGATAATGTATGAACACTTCCTCAGCAAAGATGCAATTTTTGAGGAGCCATGAAAATATTTACTATTAACTAGAGCTTAAAAGTTCTAAATGGACAGATTCTAAAAATGGCCATGACATGATACTTTCAGTGGTTCATGACTTTCTAAATCTTTGAAATATAGTGAAGTTAAATCAGTTACTATTTGAAATATTTCACAAAATTATAATGGTTGTAATAGTTGTATACTCTTATGTGCCCATGATTATTCTAAATGCTTTATATTTATTAACTCATTGATCCTCACATCAACCTTATGATGTAGACAGTATTATACTCACCATTTTACAGCTTGAGACCTGAAGCACAGAGGTGGTCATTTATTTGACCCATTTCAGACTAGTAGGAAGTGGTGGAACCAGAATTGGAGCCATGGAATCTGACTCCAGAATCCATACTCTTAATCACTATCCTGTGCTATATATTGTATTGCTGTAAGTCAAAGTCAGATGTTTAGACTATCAGACATGAAGCAAAAAGTTCTTCGTTTTCAACTTTTAGAAACCTGACATTTTATCACTCAAGAAGAAGACCAGTCCACGTTAGTAGAAATAACTTTATTTTTTAAAAAATTTAAAATTAATTTTTATTGGGGTATAGTTGCTTTGCAATGTTGTGTAAGTTTATGGTGAATAGCAATGTGTATCAGCTATTAACATATTTCCTCTTTTCTGGATTTCCGTCCCATTTAGGTCACCACGGAGCATTCAGTAGACTTCTCTGTGCTATCCATATGTACATTTTATACATAGTGTCAATAGTGTATATATGTATGTACACATGTATAGTGTATGTCAAACCCAATCTGGCAATTCCTCTCACCAACCCGTCCCCTCTTGTTATCCATACATTTGTTCTCTCTGTTTGTGTCTTTATTTCTGCCTTGCAAGTAAGTTCACTTGTATGATTTTTCTAGACTCCACATATAAGTGATATTTATTTGTTTTTCTTTCTGACTTACTTCACTCTGTATGACTGTAGTCTCTAGGTCCATTGATGTCTCTGCAAATGGCACAATTTTGTTTCTTTTTATGGCTGAGTAGTAATCCATTGTATACCACATCTTTATTAATTCATCTCGTGATGGACATTTAGATTGATTCCATGTCCTGGCTATTGTAAATAGTGCTGCAGTGAATATTGGGGTGCTTGTATCTTTTGAATTATAGTTTTCTCTGGATATACTCTTAGAAGTCAGATTGTTGGGTCATATGATAGTCCTATTTTCAATTTTTTAAGGAATCTCCATACTGCTCTTCATAGCAGATGTATAAATTTACATTTCCACCAACAGTGTAAGAGGTTGGAGTTAACATTCTCCATTATATAGAAACTTTGAATGTTATCAAGCAATTCAGAAGTACTTGAGTGAGTTCTATAATTCTTTAACAAATAGTAAGAAAAGGTTGACTGCTATGACTTTCTAATTTTTAGAGCAAGTGTTAATTTATTATTTGTCCATAGTACAAATGCAGTAGCTTGCAAGCTTGCATTCTTTTTTTAATGAAGACCTTACTTATATTTACAAGGCTCCTTTAGTACACTTTACCTGTAAAGAATCTAAATTAATCTTTGGATGGTGGTTTTGGGTCATCAACATAAATCTCAGCACATACCTTTCAGTTACACAAGTTGTAGTTTGTTAGTCCCTATAATATGAAGGCTTGTCTTGCTTTTATTGAGACTAAAGTTATATACCTACAGTTATATCATGACTGTAGCCAAAAATTGCTAACTTAGCGTGGTCTCCTGTCTTCTCAGGTACTATGCAATATTTATAATAAGAAGATGATTCTGTACTCTCTGCCCTATAATATTAAGTAAAATTGCATTGAATCTCCACTTATATCTTTTATGGAAGTTCAAATCCTTTTGATTGATTTCTGCAAAAACTCAGGTTGTGGGGTCATCAAACATCTCCCTGGGCTTGGCTCTGAACTGCATTGATCCAAGAATAAAGTTTTGTGATATCAAAACAAATAAGACCATTATTTGTATACATGTATAAGTTTCCAAGAAGTATAATAGATAGTACTAAAGAAACTGGGTTGAAGAAAAGAGGTTATACCCTACATAGCACAATAAGTAATTTGTTAAGTGTTATTGTCCTGCAAGGTCCTTTTTGCTCTTCTACCCTTTTCCTTCCTTACTTTTCTCCATTACAACATTAATTTAATTTAAAGTGAATCAAACCAAATAGAGAAGTAAAATGAAAATAAATCTGATAAAGCTTCCATTTATTATAATGTCAGGGTTACTTGTACTTGAAAAATCAAATGGCAGACCACACTAGAGAAAGGACTAAGACCTCTAACTCTCTGAAGACACTGATAAGTAAACAAAAACAGACAGAAACTGGAGTGAATTCAACTCTTGAGAGAAGTGATGATCACTAGGTGAGGTCTTACTTTAACTGGCTTTTCTTGGAGGACATTCTGCAGTCTACTGGAATGGCAGGAGTATAATCAAACACAAACAAATGAAAACTATTTTTACATCAAGCTATCAGAAGCCAGAGTACAGGGCTGTCAGAATAGCTAGACGTTAAGAGGGAAAGTATACCTACAAAAGAGCTACACAACTTGGAGAGTCCCAATGTCTGCGTATAAACTATACTCAAATCCTTTGTGGCCCACTAAACTTCACAGGAGGAAGATTCAAGGAATCCTGTGAAAAATGGGCTTCTCCAGTGGCCCAGATGGTAAATAATCTGCTTGCAATGCAGGAGGCCTGGGTTGGATCCCTGAGTCAGGAAGATTCCCTAGAGAAGGGAATGGCTACCCACTCCGGTATTCTTGCCTGGAGAATTCCATGGACAGAGGATCCTGGTGGGCTACAGTCCACAGCGTCCCAAAGTCAGACATGACTGAGAAAGTAACATTTTCACTTTCCATGAAAAACAGTAGATGGTAGGCTCAAAAACAGAGAGGAGCTTTTTTCTTCTGTGCATCATGGGAAAACACTTCAGTATTTGAGCCCAGCAATGTAAAAGAGACTTTTTAACAGAGCAATATTCCTCCTTATTAAAAGATAAATCAATATATTTGAGAGTCTAGGGTTTCTACAATGTATAATCTACAATATTCAATTCAAAATAAATGCTTCGTAGATTAAGAAGCAAAAAAATGGGACCATCATCAAGAAATAGTTAAGAGAAATAGAACTGGGGTTATATGCTAGGATGAGCAGATAACACACTATAATGCATTTGTTTAAGAATTTAAGAAGAAACATAGTTAAAAGTGTTGAACAGAGAAAGAAAAAATAGAAACTATAAAGTAGAATTAAATAGAAATATTTTAACTAAATTGAAATACAGGAAATGAAAACTTTATGGCATGGGATTAACACCAAATTGGAGTTAACCAAAAGAATCAATGAAACATGCTTCTCAAGTACAGATGGAACATTCTCAGACAAGTCTTATCAAATTAAAAAAAAGACATATCAAGCATGTTTATGATGGTATGAAATTAGAAAATAATTGCAAATGAAAACTGGAAAATTCACAAATATTTGGAGGTTAAAGGCATGCTACTGAACAACCAATGATCAAAGAAAAAAATCAAAAAAGAAATTGAAAATACCTTGAGAGAAATGAAAATGGAACCAAAAATTGCAGGATGTGGCAAAAAATAGTACTAGGTGGAAAGAAAGTGAAAGTGAAAGTCACACAGTTGTGTCCAACTCTTTGCAACCCCATGGACTGTATAGTCAATGGAATTCTCCAGGCCAGAATACTGGAGTGGATAGCTGTTCCCTTCTTCAGGGGATCTTCCCAACCCAGGGATCGAACTGAGGTCTCCTGCATTGCAGGTGGATTCTTGACCAGCTGAGCCACAAGGGAAGCCCTCATTTAAACCATCTAACTTGACACCTAAATGAACTAGAAAAATAATAAATGAAACAGAAAGTTAGCAAAAAAAAAAAAAAAAAAGAAAGAAAAAAGAAAGAAAGAAATAACAAGGATCAAAGTGAAAATAAATAAGATAGAGATTAAAAGACAGTGTCAAAGATCACTGAAAACAAGAGCTGGTTCTTTGAAAAGATAAGCAAAACTGAAGCCTTTAACTAGACTCATTAAGAAAAGAAAAGGCATAATAAAATCAGAAAAGAAAGAGGAGACGTTACAACTGATAACAGAAAAACAGAGGATCAAAGTAGACTACTGTGAACAATAATACACTAAAAATTTGGACACCCAAGATAAAATGGATAATAACATAAAACTTACCAGGACTGAATCACAAAGACATATAAAATTTTAGCAGATTGATTACTAGTAAGGTGATTGGATCAATAATAACAAAAACCTCCCAAGAAACACAGCCCAGAACCAGAAGATTTCACTGGTGAATTCCACCAAACATTTAAACAAAGTTAATACAAATTTTTGCAATCTCTTCCAAAAATAGAAAAGGAGCAAAGTTCCAAACTCACCATACAAAACAGGGATGCCACAAGAGAAACATATCTGAGATCCCAGATTTCAAATTATATTATCTAGATATAGTATAGAGATGTTGTTGTTCAGTCGCTAGAGTGTGTCCAATTCTTTGCGACTCCATGGACTACAGTATGCCAGGCTTCCCTGTCCTTCACTGTCTCCCTGAGTTTGCTCAGATTCATGTCCATTGAGTTGGTAATGCTGTCTATCCAGCTCATCCTCTGCTGCCTTCTTCTCCTTTTGCCTTCAGTCTTTTCCAGCTTCAGGGTCTTTTCCAATGAGTTGGCTCTTCGCATCAGGTGGGCAAAGTACGGGAGCTTCAGCTTCAGCGTCAGTCCTTCCAATGAATATTCAGGACTGATTTCCTTTAGGATGGACTGATTTGACCTCCTTGCAGTCCCAGGGTCTGTCAAGGTATTGATTCTTCTGCACTCAGCCTTCTTTATTGTCCAACTCTCATACCATACATGGCTACTGGAAGAACCACAGTTTTGACTATACAGACCCTAGAAATATTGCAGATTCAGTTCCAGACTACCACAATACATTGAATATTGCAATGAATTTTGGTTTCCAAGGGCATATACAAGTTATGTGTACACTATATATATTCTATTATGTGCACAATAGCATTATATCTAATAAACTATAAATATCATCATATATATATATATATATATATATATATATATATGTATATGTATATATAATTTCTTTAAGGGCCCTAGAAATTTGGAGTGGGAAATGAGCATTGACTGCAACTTAAAATCACCAGCCACATTAGTCCTTAACAACAGAATGAGCTTGTCCTTTGATGCATTGAAGCTGAGCATTGACTTCTCTCTACCTATGAAAGTCTTAGATGGCATCTTCTTTCAATAGAAGACTTCTGTCTACACCAAAAACCTGCTGTTTAGAGTAACCACTTTTATGAATTATCTTAGTTAAACCTCTGGATGACTTGCTGCAGTTTCTACATCAGCATGTGCTGCTTTGCCTTGAACTTTTATGAGTATGGCTTCTTTCCTTAAACCTTATGAATTAAACTCTGCTAGTTTTAAATTTTCCTTTTGCAGTTTTTCTCACTTCTCTCAGCCTTCAAAAACTTGAAGGAAGTCAGGCCCTTGCTCTGGATTAGGCTTTGGTTTAGGAGAAAGTTGTGACTGGTCTGATGTTCTATCTAGTCCACTAAAACTTTCTCCTTGTCAGTAGGAAAGCTATTTCACTTTCTAATCAATTTTGCTTTCACTGGAGTAGAACATTTAATTTTCTTTAAGAACTTCTCCTTTGTAGTCCAGGTTGGCTAACTCGTGCAAGATGCTTAGCTTTTGGCATACATTGGTTTTTAACATGTTTAAAAACATACATGGTTTTTAACATTTAATTTTAACTAAATTAATTAGTCATTTCTTATTTTTGATTTAAAGTGAGAGATATATAATTCTTCCTTTCACTTGAATGCTTGGAAGCCATTGAGGGTTATTAATTGGCCAAATTTCAATGTTGTTGTGTCTCAGAGACTAGGACGGCTCCAGGAGAGAGCGGGCAAAGGGGATGGTTTGTTGGCGGAACAGTCAATCAGAACACTCACTGTCTTATAAAATTCACTGTCTTATAAGGGTGCAGTTTGTGCATCCCCCAAATAATTACAATGGGAACATCAGAAATCAATGATCACAGATCATAACAAATGTAATAATAAATTAAAAAGCTTGAAATGTTGTGAGAACTACTAAAATATGACACAGACATGAAGTAAGAAAATGACATCGGAAAAAATGGTGCAGACAGACTTGATTGAAACAAGGTTGCTGGGAACCTTCAATTTGCTAAGAAAAAAACCCCACAACATCTGCAAACACAGTGAAATGGGGAGAAAGAAAACAAGGTAGACATGTAATTTGGACAGTATGATATTGTCATAAACATGTACATGTAGATCGATGGATCAGAATAGAGAGCCCAGAAATCAATTTATGTATACATGATCATTTAATATATGACAAAGCAACCAAGAACATATACTGGGAAAAGGATGGTCTCTAAAATAAAAGATGCTGGGGAAGCTGGACAGGCACATGAAAAAGGATGAAACTGGACCACTCTATCACACGATACACAACATTTAGGTCAAAATAGGCTAAAGACTTGAATATAAGATCTGAAATCATAACATTCTTAAGAAAAAAGGCAGTAAAGTTCTCGACATTGATCCTGGTGATAATATTCTTGAATTTGACACCAAAAGCAAAGTCAACAAAAGCCTAGACAAGTAGACTACATCAAACTAAAAAGCTTCTGCACTGAAAACGAAACTGTGAAATAAATGAAAAGTCAACCTAGTTAATGGGGGAAAGTATTTTCAAATCATATATCTGATAAACTGCTAATATCCAAAATATATAAAGAACTCCTACAACTCAGTAGCAAAAACAAAGTCCAATTTAAAAAAAAATGTATATTCTGATCATACATTTCCCCAAATATGATGTCCAGTAGCTGCATGAAAAGGTACTCAGTACCACTAATCATCAGGGAAATGCAAATCAAAGCCACAATGAGATATCACCTCACGGCTATTAGAATGACTATCATCATAAGCACAAGATATGACAAGTGCAGGTAAAGATGTGGAGAAAGGGGTTTCTCTTGTCCTCTCTTTGTAGGAATGTAGATTGGTGCTGCCACTATGGAAAACAGAGTGGAGTTTCTCTTAAGATTGAAAGTAGAACTACCATAAGTGCTAAGTCACTTCAGGCATGCCTGACTCTGTGTGACCCTGTGGTCTCTAGCCCACCAGATTCCTCTGTCCATGGGATTCTCCAGACAAGAATACTGCAGTGCGTGGTCATGTCTTCCTCCAGGGGGTCCTCCCAACCCAGGGATCAAACCCTCTTCTCTTGTGTCTCTTGCACTGCTGGAAGGTTCTTTACCACTAGTGCCATCATACAATTCAGCAATTTTAATTTTGGGTGTTTACCTAAAAAATGAGAAAAAAAAAAAAGACTCAAAAAGATATATGCAACCCATATTCAGTACAGTGAGGTTTACTTTAGCAAAGAAAGTAAAAAACACCTAGGTATCCATTAATAGATGAATGGATGAAGAAAATAAAGTATATGTATAATGAAATATTGTTATGATAAAGAAGGTAGTATTGCAAGTTGTGACAACAAATGGGCTTTGAGGGCATTATGCTAAGTGAAATAAGTTAGAGAAGAACAAATACCATATGAACTCACTCATATGTGGAATCTAAACAGAACAGAAACAAAAGCAAAAGTTATAGATACAAAGAAGTGACTGACACTTATGGTGGTTGCCAGAGGTAGGAGTTTGGGCATGGGCAAAATGGATAAAGAAGATCAAAGCGTAAAAACTTTTAGTTACTAAAAAAATAAGTGAGGAGAATGTAATGTGAACATGTTACTAAAGTTTATAATACTATATTGCATATTTCATATTTGCTAAAATAGTATACCTTAAAAATTCTCATGACAAGAAAAATCTTGTAATTATGTAATGATGGATGTTAACCAGACTTATTAATCATCATTTTGCAATATATACAAATATTGAACTAGTATGTTGCACATGTGAAACTAATATAATAGTATATATAATATTACCTTGATATTATATGTCAATTAAATCCTCAATTAAAATTAAGTCAGAGCTGAGAACAAAATAAATGTGAAGTGACTTTTTTCACACCAGAGTTAGGTTTAGCTTTTGATTTGTAACTATTAAAGACATTACTGATGTCTCTGTTTCATAAATAGGCAGTCATTATTTTGTCTTTATCTAGATGTGTTCCTACATCATATATGTTTCATTCTACACTTGTGTGCACTCAGTCACTAAGTCATACCTAACTCTCTTGTGGCCCCATGGACTATATCCTGCCTGGCTCCTCTGTCCATGGGATTTCCCAGTTAAGAGTACTGGAAGTACGCTGCCATTTTCTTCTTAAGGGAATATTCCCAACCTAGGGATTGAACCTGCATCACCTGCACTGGCAGACAGACTCTTTACCACTGAGTCACCTTGGAAGCCCACACACTTGTGGAGGAAAGATGAAATGATGGTTTCATGTGCTTGGAACTATTCATCTCTTCCTCCCTACTTCCACTCCAGACTTTTGTTAGTAGAGTCTAGTAGTGCATGTGTTTTCATTAGGCAAATGTTGTTTCAAAAATGTTTCACTTTTAATTTTTAGGAAATTTATGATCTGTGAGCAGTTGTCCTCCATGAATTAATAATTAGTACACATTGATTCAAGTGATTATTTTAAGTCTCTTTTATATATAATAGTTCATCTCTCTCTCTCTCTCACACACACTAACATATATATGTGTATGTATGTAAACTACTCAAAGACCTCAGCTAACTGAGAATAAGCATGGTGATATCAAAGAGTAACTTTCAAGAACTTTGAAAAAATAAGTACTATGCAAATAAAGTATAAGTATACATGATAGATTTATTTAACTTATTATGAGGGAAGCAGGGTGGTAAATTTATTCAAAAGGAGGCTTAGGAAATGAGCATTAATTTTTTTTTTTAAAGATTTGTAGGATATGTAGAATCCTAAATAAAATCCTAAAGGGAGATAAATCCATTCCCTTTGGCTATAATTTCAGCCAGACAAATTATTTGCATCTCTACCAAAGTCTATAAGGTAACATGTAACATTGAATAGTTTGGTCTCTGATCAGTAATAAAAAGCATGTAAAAAGGTTCATTACACTGAAGATTACAATAATTCTTAGTGAGACTATTAAATAATTCTCCAAAGTGACATTGAAAGCACACAAAATCATTTTTCTATCTTATTTCCAAGTTTTTCATATTTTTCATAAAGGCAGTGATACCATGATATTATGAAGATTAAATAAATAATACATGTGAAATGCTTTATACTATAGAGCCTTATAAAAATGTAAAATGATTTTCTGTAGTTTACTACTAAAATACACAATATTCCAAAGGCAAGTCTGACATAAAGGAGTCAAGTTAGAGTTAATAGTTTTCTTCTGAGATCCTAAAATAGAGACATTGTTGCCTCCAATGCAGGATGATAATGAATTTCTGTCAACTGGGACATTATAAGCACAAAAGATTAGAGGAATCACAAATCCTTTTACTACCCCAGGCAGATACATTGCAAAATAAAATTTGGCTCATTTTCTTCCCAACAGCCTGAAAATGATGCTCAGCAACAACTGAGTTTCCTGCTTTATTAATTCAACAAATAATGTGTTGAGCACTACCAAGGTGCCCCTTGTGTCCTGTTGTGGGGAGCTAAAAGGAAATAAGATTTTCACTCTCTCCATAAGGATTCAGATTTAGAGACAACACAGAAATAGCCAATGAAATAAAAGATAGAGGATTAATTTTTTTTTAAATAAGGGCAACATGGAGCTTTGATTAATTCAAGTGTTTTAAAATTATTTATAAGTCAGTGGCAGTATTTCTTGTCTTTTACTAGATAAGTTCATACTGAACTACATGTGAAACTACCTATTTCTCTCTTCTAATATTTTGTTCCTTCTTTTTTATCATATATTTAAATATAAAGTAACTAAATAAGTAGTGATTAAAAATGATGTAACTTTAAAAAATTATTTAGTAAGATGAGGTTTATTGTCTGATAAAATGTTAGCTTATTTAATTGCCTGGTAATAAAAATAAGAAAATAGACTTGTGTTGGAAGAACCACACTGAAAAAAACAAAAAAGAAAGAAATTTAAAAGGTGAAAAAAGGGAACCATAAAAAATGAAAAGAAATCCCACAGAATGGGAGAAAATATTTATAAGCAAATCTATTGAGAAGGGATTAATCTTCAGTACATACAAATAGCTCATGTAGAAGAATATTAAAAAAACACAAAAAACAACCCAATCAGAAAATGAGCAGATGATCTGAATAGACATTTCTCTATAAATGGCATACAGACTGCCAAAAAGTACACAAAAAGATGCTCAACAGCACTTATTATTAGACAAATGCAGATCAAAACTACAGTGAGATATCAGCTCACACTGGTCACAATCATTTCAGTTCCGTCACTCAGTCGTGTCTGACTCTTTGTGACCCCATGGACTGCAGCACACCAGGCTTCCCTGTGCATCACCAACTCCCAGAGCTTGCTCAGACTCATGTCCATCGAGTTGGTGATGCCATCCAGCCATCTCATTCTTTGTCATCCCCTTCCCCTCCTACCTTCAATCTTTCCCAGCATCAAGGTCTTTTCCAATGAGTCAGCTCTTCGCATCAGGTGGCCAAAGTATTGGAGTTTCAGCTTCAGCGTCAGTCCTTCAAATGAACACCCAGGACTGATCTCCTCTAGGATGGACTGGTTGGATCTCCTTGCAGTCCAAGGGACTCTCATGAGTCGTCTCCAACACCACAGTTCAAAAGCATCAATTCTTCGGTGCTCAGCGTTTTCTATAGTCCAACTGTCACATCCATATATGATTACTGGAAAAACCATAGCCTTGACTAGACGGACCTTTGTTGGCAAAATAATGCCTCTGCTTTTTAATATGCTCTTTAGGTTGGTCATAGCTTTTTTTTCCCCAAGGAGCAAGCGTGTTTTAATTTCATCAGTGCAGTCACCATCTGCAGTGATTTGGGAGCCCAGAAAAATAAAAAGTCCTCACTGCTTCCATTGTTTCCCCATCTATTTGCCATGAAGTTATGGGACCAGATGCCATGATCTTAGTTTTCTGGGTGTTGAGTTTTTATCCAATTTTTTCACTCTCCTTTTTCACTTTCATCAAGAGACTCTTTAGTTCTTCTTTGCCTTCTGCCATAAGGGTGGTGGCAAGCATCAAATCTGGTCAGAATGGCAATTATCAAAAAGCTACAAACAGTAAATGCTGGCTAGAGTGTGGAGAAAAGAGAACCCTTTTATATTGGTGATGGTAATGTAAATTGTTACAGCTACTAAGGAAGACAGTATGGGAGTTTCTTACAAAACTAAAAATAGAACTACCATATGATCCAACCCAATCAAAAAATGGGCCAAAGAACTAAACAGACATTTCTCCAAAGAAGACATACAGATGGCTAACAAACACATGAAAAGATGCTCAACATCACTCATTATCAGAGAAATACAAATCAAAACCACAATGAGGTATCATTATACGCCAGTCAGGATGGCTGCTATCCAAAAGTCTACAAGCAATAAATGCTGGAGAGGGTGTAGAGAAAAGGGAACCCTCTTACACTGTTGGTGGGAATGCAAACTAGAATAGCCACTATGGAGAACAGTGTGGAGATTTCTTAAAAAACTGGAAATAGAACTGCCATATGACCCAGCAATCCCACTTCTGGGCATACACACTGAGGAAACCAGATCTGAAAGAGACACGTGCACCCCAATGTTCATCACAGCACTGTTTATAATAGCCAGGACATGGAAGCAACCTAGATGCCCATCAGCAGATGAATGGATAAGGAAGCTGTGGTACATATACACCATGGAATATTACTCAGCTATTAAAAAGAATTCATTTGAATCAGTTCCAATGAGATGGATGAAACTGGAGCCCATTATACAGAGTGAAGTAAGCCAGAAAGATAAAGACCAATACAGTATACTAACGCATGTATATGGAATTTAAAAAGATGGTAATGATAACCCTATATGCAAAACAGAAAAAGAGACACAGATGTACAGAACAGACTTTTGGACTCTGTGGGAGAAGGCAAGGGTGGGATGTTCTGAGAGAATAGCATTGAAACAAGTATACTATCAAGGGTGAAACAGACCACCAGCCCAGGTTGGATGCATGAGACAAGTGCTTAGGCCTGGTGCACTGGGAAGACCCGGAGGGATGGAATGGAGAGGGAGGCAGTAGCGGGGATCAGGATGGGGAACACATGTAAATCCATGGCTGATTCATGTCAATGTATGGGAAAAACCACTACAATATTGTAAAGTAATTAGCGTCCAGCTAATAAAAATAAATGAAAAAAAAAAAAAAAAGCCATATTGCAATAAGATACATGCAACCCAGTGTTCATTGCAGCATTATTTATAACATCTAAGACATGGAAGCATCCTAACTGTTCACTGACAGCATAATGAATGAAAAAATAAATTGGTACATGTAGGTAATGGAATATTTTTGTTGTTTTTTAATCACTAAGTTGTGCCTGACTCTATTGTGACCCCATGGACTGAAGCATGCCAGGCCCTTCTGTCCATGGGATTTCCTAGGTAAGAATACTTGAGTGGGTTGCCATTTCCTTTCTTTAGGGGAGAAGGAATTGACCCAGGGATCAAATACACATTGGCAGGCGGACTCTTTACCACTGTACCACGAGGGAAGCTCATATTGGAATATTACTGTCATTAAAAAGAATGGCATTTGCAGTAACATAGATGTACCTAGATTGTCATACTGAGTGAAGTAAGTCAGACAGAGAAGGAGAAATATTGTATGACATACCTTTAGATTCATATGTTAAATTTAAAAATAAATGATACCAAGAAAGATATGGTACATACATGCAATGGAATATTACTCAGTCATACAAGAGAATGAAATAATGCCATTTACAGCAACATGGATGGACCTAGAGATTATCATACTGAGTGAAGTAAGTCAGACAGAGAAAGATAAATATCATATGATATCATTACACATGGAATCTAAAAACTTGATACAAATGAACTTACTGTCAAGACAGAAATAGAATCACACTTATGGTTACCAAAGGAGAAAAATATGACCAGGGATAAATTAGGAGTTTTGTATTAACATACAGACACTATTATATATAAAGAAAGTAATCAACAAGAGCCTCTCAATATAGCATAGGGAACTCTACTCAATATTCTGTAATATCGTATATGGGAAGAGAGTCTGAAAAAGAATGGATATATGTGTAACTGAATCACTTTTCTATACACTTGAAAGCAACACTGTAGCTCTAGTGGAGAGCCTGTCCCTTCTCCAGAGGATCTTCCTGACCCAGGGATTCAACCAGGACAGGGTCTCCTGCATTGCAGGTGGATTCTTTACCAGCTGAACTACCAGGGAAGCCCTAAGTCAAATATACTTCAATATAAAATAAAAATTAGATTAAACATTTTTTAAAAGTTAAGGATATCACATTATTATAAAAATATTTTATTTATAGCAACCACGTTAATAAACTAAAGTGAATGGATAAAGGCCTTAATGAGAAGGTGTTTTATCAGATAAGATAGATAAGCATGACCAAAGCATACGTTATCTATGAGGTATAAAGGCAAGTATAAGTTGAAAGCACAAGTTTGTGATAAAGATGTCAGCCTTGGCCAACCCAACACGGAGGGGACAGAGATGGGGATATTTCACTCTCTACCACCCTCCTGCTCCTCCTGTCCACCCAGTTCTGTGTCTGTGTCTGAACTTTTGCAGACCATGCAGAAGAAACTGCAGCGTTAGTTACTTGCCTATATCTTGACCAACGGCTTGTAGTCCAAAGCCAGGCCAGTGTCATGCATTGCAATAATATGTAAACATAAGAAAGCTGATTAGCTATATTATTAGCAAATAAACTAGTCTTTATGAAAAGGAAGACTATCAGATATAAAGAGAGACAATTATAATGATAAAAGAGACAGTTTATCTCAAATACAAAATCACAAAACTGTACAAAACTAGTAACAGAAAATCCTAACTAATGAAACAAAACTGGACAGAAATAGATACATTTAGAAATCTACTATAGTAGGATATTTTCAAATCTCTCCCTGAGCAATGGAGATATAAACAAGAGAATAAGCTTTACTTAATTAATGTGTATAGGCTACACTTCCCTGGTGGCTCAGATGGTAAAGCATCTGCCTACAATGTGGGAGACCTGGGTTCAACCCCTGTGTCGGGAAGATCTTCTGGAGAAGGAAATGGCAACCCACTCCAGTATTCTTGCCTGGAAAATCCCATGGACAGAGGAACCTGGTAGGCTATAGTCAGTTCGTGGGGTCGCAAAGAGTCGGACAGACATGACTGAGCGACTTCACTTTCACTTTCAGGCTACTCTAGCCAACAAAATGTGGATACAACAATAAAGTTATTGCAAATTATGTATTGATCAAACAGTGTGTATCCCAGGAAAACATAATTTATCTAGTACTTAAAAAACAAACTGAGCAAATTTACAGCACTAATAGAAATTCCAAAATCAGATTAATTATACTCTTTTCAGCCAAAGATAGAGAAGCTCTATACATTCAACAGAAACAAGACAGGAAGCAGACTGTGGCTCAGATTATAAACTCCTTATTGCCAAATTCAGACTTAAATTGAAGAAAGTGGGGGAAACCACTTGACCATTCAGGCATAATTTAAATCAAATCCCTCATGACAATACAGTGGAAGTGAGAAATAGATTTAAGGGACTAGATGTGATAGGCAGAGTCCCCGATGAACTAAGGATGTAGGCTCATGACATTGTACAGGAGGCAGGGATCAAGACCATCCCCATGGAAAAGAAATGCAAAAAGGCAAAATGGTTGTCATAGGAGGCCTTACAAATGGCTGAGAAAAGAAGAGAAGCTAAAGACAAAAGAAAACAGGAAAGGTACATCCATTTGAATGCAGAGATCCAAAGAAGAGCAAGGAGAGAGAAAAAAGTGTTCCTCAGTGATCAATGCAATGAAATAGAGGAAAACAATATAATAGGAAACACTAGAGATCACTTAAAGAATATTAGAGATACCAAGGGAATATTTCAATAAAGGACAGAAAAAGGACCTAACAGAAGCAGAAGATATTAAGAAGGAGTGGCAAGAATACACAGAAGAACTATACAAAAAGATCTTCATGACCCAGATAATCATGATGGTGTGGTTACTCACCTAGAGCCAGACATCCTGGAATGTGAAGCCAAGTGGGCCTTAAAAGCTGGAGTTACAGATAAATAGCCTGGAGACAAAGATTGAAAAGATTCAAGAACTGTTTAATAAAGACCTAGAAGAAATAAAAAAGAGTCAATTAAAAATGAATAATGCAATGAATGAGATCAAAAACACTTTGGAGGGAACCAAGAGTAGAATAACGGAGGCAGAAGATAGGATAAGTGAGGTAGAAGATAAAATGGTGGAAATAAATGAAGCAGAGAGGAAAAAAGAAAAAAGGATCAAAAGAAATGAGGACAACCTCAGGGACCTCTGGGACACTGTGAAACGCCCCAACATTCGAATCATAGGAGTTCCAGAAGAAGAAGACAAAAAGAAAGGCCATGAGAAAATATTCGAGGAGATAATAGCTGAAAACTTCCCTAAAATGGGGAAGGAAATAGCCACTCAAGTCCAAGAAACCCAGAGAGTCCCAAACAGGATAAACCCAAGGCGAAACACCCCAAGACACATATTAATCAAACTAACAAAGATCAAACACAAAGAACAAATATTAAAAGCAGCAAGGGAAAAACAACAAATAACACACAAAGGGATTCCCATAAGGATAACAGCTGACCTATCAATAGAAACCCTCCAGGCCAGAAGGGAATGGCAGGACGTCCTGAAAGTAATGAAAGAGAATAACCTACAACCTAGATTACTGTATCCAGCAAGGATCTCATTCAGATATGAAGGAGAACTCAAAAGCTTTACAGATAAGCAAAAGCTGAGAGAATTCAGCACCACCAAACCAGCTCTTCAACAAATGCTAAAGGATCTTCTCTAGACAGGAAATGCAGAAAGGTTGTATAAACGTGAACCCAAAACAACAAAGTAAATGGCAATGGGACCACACCTATCAATAATTACCTTAAATGTAAATGGGTTGAATGCCCCAACCAAAAGACAAAGATTGGCTGAATGGATACAAAAACAAGACCCCCATATATGCTGTCTACAAGAGACCCACCTCAAAACAAGAGACACATACAGACTAAAAGTGAAGGGCTGGAAAAAAATATTTCATGCAAATGGAGACCAAAAGAAAGCAGGAGTCGCAATACTCATATCAGATAAAATAGACTTTCAAATAAAAGCTGTGAAAAGAGACAAAGAAGGACACTACATAATGATCAAAGGATCAATCCAAGCAGAAGATATAACAATTATAAATATATATGCACCCAACATAGGAGCACCGCAATATGTACGGCAAACACTAACGAGTATGAAAGAGGAAATTAATAGTAACACAATAATAGTGGGAGACTTTAATACCCCACTCACAACTATGGATAGGTCAACTAAACAGAAAATTAACAAGGAAACACAAACCTTAAATGACACAATGGACCAGCTAGACCTAATTGATATCTATAGGACATTTCACCCCCAAACAATCAACTTCACCTTTTTCTCAAGTGCACACGGAACCTTCTCCAGAATAGATCACATCCTGGGCCATAAATCTGGTCTTGGAAAATTCAAAAAAATTGAAATCATTCCAGTCATCTTTTCTGACCACAGTGCAGTAAGATTAGATCTCAATTACAGGAAAAAAATTGTTAAAACTTCAAACATATGGAGGCTAAATAACACGCTTCTGAATAACCAACAAATCATAGAAGAAATCAAAAAAGAAATCAAAATATGTATAGAAATGAATGAAAATGAAAACACAACAACCCAAAACCTATGGAACACTGTAAAAGCAGTGCTAAGGGGAAGGTTCATAGCATTACAGGCTTACATCAAGAAACAAGAAAAAAACCAAATAAATAACCTAACTCTACACCTAAAGCAATTAGAGAAGGAAGAAATGAAGAACCCCAGAGTTAGCAGAAGGAAAGAAATCTTAAAAATCAGGGCAGAAATAAATGCAAAAGAAACTAAAGAGACCATAGCAAAAATCAACAAAGCTAAAAGCTGGTTTTTTGAAAAAATAAACAAAATTGACAAACCATTAGCAAGACTCATTAAGAAACAAAGAGAGAAAAACCAAATTAACAAAATTAGAAATGAAAATGGAGAGATCACAACAGACAACACTGAAATACAAAGGATCATAAGAGACTACTACCAGCAGCTCTATGCCAATAAAATGGACAACTTGGATGAAATGGACAAATTCTTAGAAAAGTATAACTTTCCAAAACTGAACCAGGAAGAAATAGAAGATCTTAACAGACCCATCACAAGCAAGGAAATCGAAACTGTCATCAAAAATCTTCCAGCAAACAAAAGCCCAGGACCAGATGGCTTCACAGCTGAATTCTACCAAAAATTTAGAGAGGAGCTAACACCTATCTTACTCAAACTCTTCCAGAAAATTGCAGATGAAGGTAAGCTTCCAAACTCATTCTATGAGGCCACCATCACCCTAATTCCAAAACCAGACAAAGATGCCACAAAAAAAGAAAACTACAGGCCAATATCACTGATGAACATAGATGCAAAAATCCTTAACAAAATTCTAGCAAACAGAATCCAACAACATATTAAAAAAATCATACACCATGACCAAGTGGGCTTTATCCCAGGAATGCAAGGATTCTTTAATATCCGCAAATCAATCAATGTAATACACCACATTAACAAATTGAAAGATAAAAACCATATGATTATCTCAATAGATGCAGAGAAAGCCTTTGACAAAATTCAACACTCATTTATGATTAAAACTCTCCAAAAAGCAGGAATAGAAGGAACATACCTCAACATAATAAAAGCTATATATGACAAACCCACAGCAAGCATCACCCTCAATGGTGAAAAATTGAAGGCATTTCCCCTGAAATCAGGAACAAGACAAGGGTGCCCACTCTCACCACTACTGTTCAACATAGTGTTGGAAGTTCTGGCCACAGCAATCAGAGCAGAAAAAGAAATAAAAGGAATCCAGATAGGAAAAGAAGAAGTAAAACTCTCACTGTTTGCAGATGACATGATCCTCTATATAGAAAACCCTAAAGACTCTACCAGAAAATTACTAGAGCTAATCAACGAATATAGTAAAGTTGCAGGATATAAAATTAACACACAGAAATCCCTTGCATTCCTATATACTAACAATGAAAAAACAGAAAGAGAAATTAAGGAAACAATACCATTCACCATTGCAACAAAAAGAATAAAATACTTAGGAGTATATCTACCTAAAGAAACAAAGGACCTATACATAGAAAACTATAAAACACTGATGAAAGAAATCAAAGAGGACACAAACAGATGGAGAAACATACTGTGTTCATGGATTGGAAGAATCAATATTGTCAAAATGGCTATTCTACCCAAAGCAGTCTATAGATTCAATGCAATCCCTATCAAGCTACCAACGGTATTTTTCACAGAACTAGACCAAAGAATTTTACAATTTGTATGGAAATACAAAAAACCTCGAATAGCCAAAATAATCTTGAGAAAGAAGAATGGAACTGGAGGAATCAACCTGCCTGACTTCAGACTCTACTACAAAGCCACAGTCATCAAGACAGTATGGTACTGGCACAAAGACAGAAATATAGACCAATGGAACAGAATAGAAAGCCCAGAGATAAATCCACGAACCTATGGACACCTTATCTTTGACAAAGGAGGCAAGGATATACAATGGAAAAAAGACAACCTCTTTAACAAGTGGTGCTGGGAAAACTGGTCAACCACTTGTAAAAGAATGAAACTAGAACACTTTCTAACACCATACACAAAAATAAACTCAAAATGGATTAAAGATCTAAATGTAAGACCAGAAACTATAAAACTCTTAGAGGAGAACATAGGCAAAACACTCTCCGACATAAATCACAGCAAGATCCTCTATGACCCACCTCCCAAAATATTGGAAATAAAAGCAAAACTAAACAAATGGGACCTAATGAAACTTAAAAGTTTTTGCACTACAAAGGAAACTATAAGCAAGGTGAAAAGACAGCCCTCAGATTGGGAGAAAATAATAGCAAATGAAGCAACAGACAAAGGATTAATCTCAAAAATATACAAGCAACTCCTGCAGCTCAATTCCAGAAAAATAAATGACCCAATCAAAAAATGGGCCAGAGAACTAAACAGACATTTCTCCAAAGAAGACATACAGATGGCTAACAAACACATGAAAAGATGCTCAACATCACTCATTATCAGAGAAATGCAAATCAAAACCACAATGAGGTACCATTACACGCCAGTCAGGATGGCTGCTATCCAAAAGTCTACAAGCAATAAATGCTGGAGAGGGTGTGGAGAAAAGGGAACCCTCTTACACTGTTGGTGGGAATGCAAACTAGTACAGCCGCTATGGAAAACAGTGTGGAGATTTCTTAAAAAACTGGAAATAGAACTGCCATATGACCCAGCAATACCACTTCTGGGCATACACACTGAGGAAACCAGATCTGAAAGAGACACGTGCACCCCAATGTTCATCGCAGCACTGTTTATAATAGCCAGGACATGGAAGCAACCTAGATGCCCATCAGCAGATGAATGGATAAGGAAGCTGTGGTACATATACACCATGGAATATTACTCAGCCATTAAAAAGAATTCATTTGAACCAGTCCTAATGAGATGGATGAAGCTGGAGCCCATTATACAGAGTGAAGTAAGCCAGAAAGATAAAGAACATTACAGCATACTAACACATATATATGGAATTTAGAAAGGTGATAACGATAACCCTATATGCAAAACAGAAAAAGAGACACAGAAATACAGAACAGACTTTTGAACTTTGTGGGAGAATGTGAGGGTGGGATATTTCAAAAGAACAGCATGTATACTATCTATGGTGAAACAGATCACCAGCCCAGGTGGGATGCATGAGACAAGTGCTCCGGCCTGGTGCACTGGGAAGACCCAGAGGAATCGGGTGGAGAGGGAGGTGGGAGGGGGGATCGGGATTGGGAATACATGTAAATCCATGGCTGATTCATATCAATGTATGACAAAACCCACTGGAAAAAAAAAAAAAAAAAAAGCATCACTATGAACAAAGCTAGTGGAGGTGACAAAATTCCAGTTGAGCTCTTTCAAGTTCTAAAAGATGATCCTGTGCAAGTGCTGCACTCAATATGCCACAAATTTGGAAAACTAAACAGTGGCCACAGGACTGGAAAATGTCAGTTTTCATTCCAATCCCAAAGAAAGGCAATCCCAAAGAATGATCAAACTTCTGAGAGTGTAGATTCCTAGGCAGATTGATAAGAGGTACAGCGTCCCCAAAGAGGAGAAAGGGTCTGGGGCTCTTAAAGTGGAGATAGGAGTCTGGAATTCTCAAGGAGGAGGAAAGGACAAACTTTTTTTTGGTCTGCATTTCTTAATCAATTACTTAATCAATCAACTCAGTTTAAACTCTGTACTAGGGATTATACAACAACAATGTATCCTGCTTGAGGACAGTTTCTCCTTTCTGAAAACCTTCTGGCTAATCCTGTTATCTTAAAATGTAAATTATGGGAGTGGGTCTAGAAAGATCTTTACAACCTCCAAACATTCTTTTGATTCATTGTAATAACTAAGTAAAAAGTATATAACTCCCTTGCTAACACTAGAGGGGGGTCATTCTCCATCCCCCTTCTGATGTCTATGTCAGAAGCATTCTCTATTTCTTTTACACTTTAATAAAACTTTATTACACCAAAGCTCTCAGCAATCAAGCCTTGTCTCTGGCCCTGGATTGAATTCTTCTCCTCCAGAGGCGAAGAATCCCGGTGTCTTTTGTGGTTCAGCAACAACCTTTCACTACCACACCATTGCACTCATCTCACATGCTAGTAAAGTAATGCTCAAAATTCTCCAAGCCAGGCTTCAGTAGTACTTGAACAATGATCTTCCAGATGTTCAAGCTGGATTTAGAAAAGGCAGAGAAACCAGAGATCAAATTGCCAATACCCGTTGGATTATCAAAAAAGCAAGAGAGTCCAGAAAAACATCTATTTCTGCTTTATTGACTATGCCAAAGTCTTTGACTGTGTGGACCACAACAAATTGTGGAAAGTTCTTAAAGAGATGGGAATACCAGACCACCTGACCTGCCTCCTGAGAAATCTGTATGCAGATCAAGAAGCAACAGTTAGAACTGAACATGAGACAGCAGACTGGTTCCAAATAGGGAAAGGATTAAATCAAGTCTGTTTATTGTCACCATGCTTATTTAACTTATATGCAGAGTACATCATGGGAAATTCTGAGCTGGATAAAGCAAAAGTTGGAATCAATAAAGTCAGGAAAAATATCAATAACCTCAGATATTCAGGTGACACCACCCTTATAGCAGAAAGCGAAGAAAAACTAAAGAGCCTCTTGATGAAAGTGAAAGAGGAGGGTGAAAAAATAGGCTTACAACTCAGCATCCAGAAAACTAAGATCATGGCATCCGGTCCCATCACTTCATGGCAAATAGATAGGGAAACAATGGAAGCAGTGAGAGACTTTATTTTTCTAGGCTCCCAAATCACTGCAGATGGTGACTGCAGTGATGAAATTAAAACACACTTGCTCCTTGGACAAAAAGCCATGATAAACCTAGAAAGCATATGAAAAAGGAGAGATATTACTTTGCCAACAAAGGTCCATCTAGTCAAAGCTATGGTTTTTCCAGTGGTCATGTATAGATGTGAGAGTTGGACTATAGATAAAGCTGAGTGCCAAAGAATTGATGCTTTTGAGCTGTGGTGTTGGAGAAGACTCTTGAGAGTCCCTTGGACTGCAAGGAGATCCAACCAGTCAATCGTAAAGGAAATCAGTACTGAATATTCATTGGAAGTACTGATGCTGAAGCTGAAATTCCAACACTTTGACCACCTGATGTAAAGAACTGACTCCTTGGGAAAGACCCTGATGCTGGGAAAGATTGAAGCTGGGAGGAGAAGGGGATGACAAAGGATGAGATGGTTGGATGGCATCATCAACTCAATAGACATGAGTTTGAGTAAACTCTGGGAGTTGGTGATGGACAGGGAAGCCTGGCATCCTGCAGACCCCAAGTCCATGGGGTCTCAAAGAGTTGGACATGACTGAATGACTGAACTGAACTTTATTTTTTTTTCATTAATTAACTTATTTAATTTGAAGCTAATTACTTTGCAGTATTTTGGAGATTTTCACCATACACTGATATAAATCAGCCATGAGTGTACATGTGTCCCTCCATCCTGAAACTCCCCTCTCACTTCCTTCCACCTCATATCCCTCTGGGTTATCCCAGTGCATTGGCTTTGAGTGCCCTGTTTCATGCATCAAACTTGTAGTGGTCATCTATTTCACATATGGTAATATACATGTTTCAATGCTACCACCTCAAATAATCCCACCCTTGCCTTCTCCCACAGAGTCCAAAAGTCTTTATATATCCATGTCTCTTTTGCAGTCTTGCACATCGGGTCATCATTACTATCTTTTAAAATTCCATATACATGTGTTAATATACTGTATGGGTGTTTTTCTTTCTGACATACTTCACTCTGTATAATAGGCTTCAGTTTTGCCCACCTGTTTGGAACTGACTCAAGTGCATTCTTTTTAATACCTGAGTAATATTCCATTGTGTATATATACCACCACTTTCTGATCCATTCGTCTGCCAGTGGATATCTAAGTTACTTCCATGTCCTAGCTATTGTAAACAGTGCTTAGGTGGACATTGGGGTACATGTGTCTCTTTCAATTCTGGCTTCCTTGGTGTGTATGCACAGCAGTGGGATTGTTGGGTGTATGGCAGTTCTAGTTCCAGTTTTTTTTTTAAGAATCTCCACACTGTTCTCCATAGTGGCTATACCGTTTTGCATTGTCATCAACAGTTAAAGCATAAGAGGGTTCTCTTTCTCCACAGCCTCTCCAGCATTGATTGTTTGTAGACTTTTAGATAGCAGACTTTAATAGACTTTTTAAGATAGCAGCCATTCTGACCAGTGTGAGATGGTACCTCATTGTGGTTTTGATTTGCGTTTCTCTGATAACGAGT
Organism: Cervus elaphus; assembly: GCF_910594005.1. Lineage (NCBI taxonomy): Eukaryota > Metazoa > Chordata > Mammalia > Artiodactyla > Cervidae > Cervus > Cervus elaphus. The sequence continues at coordinate 10,164,092 of NC_057842.1, read as the reverse complement.
GATGTTGAACATCTTTTGATATGTTTGTTAGTCATCTGTATGTCTTCTTTGGAGAAATGTCTGTTAGTTTTTTGCCCATTTTTTTATTGGGTGTGTCGTTTATTTTTCTGGTATTGAGCTGCATGAGCTGCTTGTATATTTTGGAGATTCTTTGCCAGTTGCTTCGTTTGTTATTATTTTCTCCCATTCTAAAGGCTGTCTTTTCACCTTGCTTATAGTCTAAATCGCTGTGCAAAAGCTTTTAAGTTTAATTAGGTCCCATTTGTTTATTTTTGCTTTTTTGTCCATTACTCTGGGAGGTGGGTCAAAGAGAATCTTTGACCTCTGTGATTTATGTCAGAGAGTGTTCTGTCTATGTTTTCCTCTAGGAGTTTTATAGTTTCTGGTCTTACATTTGGATCTTTAAACCATTTTGAGTTTATTTCTGTTTATGGTGTTAGAACGTGTTCTAGTTTCATTCTGTTACAGGTGGTTGACGAGTTTCCCCAGCATCACTTGTAAAGAGACTGTCCTTTTTCCATTGTATATTTTTGCCTCCTTTGCCAAAGATAAGGTGTCCATCAGTGCGTGGATTTATTGCTGGACTTTCTCTCTCTCTCTCTCTCTGTCTTTCCCCCCCCCCATTGTTCTATACTTCTGTCTTTGTGCCTGTACCATACTGTCTCGATGACAGTAGCTTTGTAGCATAGTCTGAAGTCAGGCAAGTTAATTCCTCCAGTTCCATTCTTCTTTCTCAAGATTGCTTTGGCTATTTGAGTTTTTTTTGTGTTTCCACACAAATTGTGAAATTATGTGTTCTAGTTCTGTGAAAAATACCACTTTAGCTTGACAAAGATTGAATTGAATCTATAAATTGCTTTGGGTAGTATATTAATTTTCCTGATATTGATTCTTCCTATCCATGAACATGGTATATTTCTCCATATCTTTGTGTCATCTTTGATTTCTTTCATCAGTGATTTATAGTTTTCTATATATAGGTGTTTTGTTTCTTTAGGCAATTTATTCCTAAGTATTATATTCTCCTAGTTGGAATGGTGAATGGGCTTGTCTCCTTAATTTCTCTTTCTGTCTTCTCATTGTTTGTGTACAGGAAAGCAAAGGATTTCTGTGTATTAATTTTATACCCTGAAACTTTACTATTTTCATTGATTAGCTCTAATAATTTTCTGGTGATGTCTTTAGGGTTATCTATGTAGAGCATCATGTCATCTGCAAACAGTGAGAGTTTTACTTCTTCTTTTCCAGTCTGGATTCTTTTATTTGTTTTTCTTCTCTGACTGTTGTGGTTAAAACTTCCAAAACTATGTTGAATAGTAGTGGTGAGAGTGGGCACCATTGTCTTGTTCCTGACTTTAGGGGAAATGCTTTTGATTTTTTGCCATTGAGGATAATGTTTGCTCTAGATTTAATCATATATGGCATTTATTATGTTGAGGTATGTTCCTTCTATGCCTGCTTTCTGGAGAGATTTTGCCATAGATGGGTGTGGAGTTTTGTCAAAGGCTTTCTCTGCATCTATTGAGATGATAATTTTCTTTTTGTCTTTCAAGTTGTTAATGTGGTATATTACATTGAGTGATTTGCAAATATTGAAGAATCCTTGCATCTCTCAGATAAAGCCCACTTGGACTTGATGTATGATCTTTTTAATATGTTGTTGGATTCTGTTTGCTAGAATTTTGTTGAGGATTTTTGCATCTCTTTTCATCAGTGATATTGGCCTGTAGTTTTCTTTTTTTGTGGCATCTATGTCTGATTTTGGTATTAGGGTGATGGTGGCCTCCATCGAAAGAGTTTAGGAGTTTACCTTTCTCTGCAATTTTCTGGAAGAACTTGAGTAAGATAGGTGTTAGCTCCTCTCTAAATTTTTGGTAGACTTCAACTGTGAAGCCATCTGGTCCTGGGCTTTTGTTTGTTGGAAGACTTTTTATTACCCTTTTGATTTCTGTGCTTGTGTTGGGTCTGTTAAGATTTTCTATTTCTTCCTGGTTCAGTTTTGGAAGGTTATTCTTTTCTAAGAATTCATCCATTTCTTCCAAGTTGTCCATTTTATTGACATATAGTTACTGATAGTATTCTCTTATGATCCTTTGCATTTCTGTGTTGTCTGTTGTTATCTCTCCATTTTCATTTCTAATTTTGCTGAACTGAACTTAATGATGCATGATTCAATATCCATTCAGACTAAACATCTTTTGTTTTCTGAAAAATGCTGTTAAGAACACAGAATTAATATATATATATGTGTGTGTGTGAGAGTGTGTGTATTCAGTATTTATATCTGACAAAATATTTAAATCCTAAATATATAAATAATCATTACATATCAACAGTGGACAAAACATTTAAACATACACTTCAGAATAGAAAGCATGTGTGTGGCCCACAAGCATGTTAGAAGATGCTTGATACCACTGGTTACCAGAAAATTTCAAATAAAATCACAATGAGATAAAATTGCAGATTCTATAGAATGGCTAGATTTTTAAAGACTGGCAACACCAAATATGAGTGGCAACCTAAAGCATCTGAGGATCTTTTAGATCCCTTATGGTGCAACCACAATTTGGAAATGTTTTCAAAGGTAATTATACATATATTTTTTTTAAATTTGGCTTTATTTTATTGACAATTTCTGTTATGCTCTTAGGTGAGATTAGGTTCTCATTTCTTTTGCTACCTCTCCCCCCCCCCTTTTTTACACGTATCTTTTGACACACTCTTAGATGTCATTAACCCAATTTCAGTCTTTGTTATTTACTCAAAAGGAACTCGACTAAAATAGTTTAATGACAAAATAGAGAAGCAAAAATAAAGAATATTTGTATAGAAATACTTATAAAAACTTTAACAAAACTAGCCCCTAGTTGGAGACAAGTCAAATACATATGAATTGCAGAATGGGTAACCAAATTTCAATTTATTCATACAGTGGAATTCTCTATGAAAATATAAATAATGTATGATACACTCCACATATGATTAGAGCTCATACATAGTATACTGGGAGAAAAAATATTAGAAATCAAAGAGTAAACACTGTATTGTTCCTTTTATATGAACCTCTTGTTTACTCACTATTGTCATGTCTGGACTCTTTTGCAGCACCATGGACTGTAGCCTGCCAGGCTACTCTATCCATGGGATTTCTCATGCAAAAGTACTGGAGTGGGTTGCCATTTCTTTCTCCAGGGGATCTTCCTGACCCAGGGATTGAACACACATCTCCCGCATTGGCAGACATTCTTTACCACTGAGCCTCCAGGGAAGCCCATATGAACCTCTAGGGCAAGCAAAATGAATTCACAGTGGTAGAATTCAAAATAGTGATTGGTAACCTTTGTTGAGTAAGGATTGACTGGAACAGGAAACTTTCAATAGTGATGTTTTTAATATCTTGATTGAGGTAGTGGTTACTCTGGTTTATGTATTTATCGAGACTCATGGAATTGGGCCTTTACAATCAGTGCATTTTGCTGCACATTTTACTTCTAAAATGGAAAAAAAAAAAAGCTTTAAAAGGTTAGAAAAATCAGATGAAACTACTATGGTAGAAGGCAGCAGAAAAAGTTTAATGAGACCCTAGAAAAGCAGAACACCTAAATTAAAGTATATTTGCAAATTGAGAAATGTAAATAAATAATTTTTTGCAGTTGTTAAAATAAAAAACAAATAAGAACCAGCCTTAAAATTCCTTGGAGCAATGAAACCAGTTTAGTCATACAAACACAGCTTAATTTAGCTTATTTTGCAAGAATAACTTGACCAGGTCATTTCTTGTTTATGCCTATAGAAATCATAAGTAAAACTTAAACTGCTTCCCCAAATTAATATGAAATAACCACTAACCGATTCCCTGTAATTAATTTTTTTTTCTAATACTATAACCAACAGCTGTGAAAATAAACAGTGCCTGTGTTCTCACTATATAAACTACTTTATAACAATCGTCCCTAAGCTTCATTCCTCATTTCTTCCTTCTTTCATTTTGCTTCAAGTTCTCCTGGTTTGTGAACTGTCTTTTTGGTGTGTGCACAGTAAACTTTTAATTAATTTCTATGTTGGTGATTCATTGACTTTATTTTTGTCATTTCTGAAGATTTGACACAACTGAAAATCTGACAAAAAATTTTTTTTTTGGACCTAGTATAAAATACTTAATATCAGGCAGTTGGACCTTGCAAATAGAATTCTGGAACTGGATTTCAATTCCACTGCACTCAATCATATGGTCACAAGGATCTGTTGCCAATAGCAAGCAGAGGAGTAGTGATCCATGGTGAGCTATGATATCAGTATTCCTAAGATTTACACATATGTTAAATTTGGAAGATATCCAGGATGAGAGCAATTGTTTTATAAGAATTGAGGAATTGACTGGCTCTTGCTGTCACTGAGACTTGGAATCTCCTCTGTCTTGGAGACTTTCCTGGTGGTTCGGATGATAAAGCATCTGCTTGCAATGCAGGAGACCCGAGTTCAACCCCTGGGTTGGGAAGATCCCCTGGAGAGGGAAATGGCAACCCACTCCAGTACTCTCGCCTGGAAAATCCCATGGACAGAGGAGCCTGATAGGCTACAGTCCATGGGGTAGCAAAGAGTCGGACACGACTGAGCGACTTCACTTTCTTTCTTCCTTTGCTGTCCCTGAAATGCAGAAAAGAGAAAATAACATCATCAGATCAGCCATTCATCAACTCAAGATGAAACTCCTCTATATAAGCCAATGTATCCTGTTTTTGGAGTAGAAGTTTTTGCTTTAGTCTCCCAGATCTTTCTTGAGTTTCTAAGGGCTGGCTCAAGAGTTAATGATTAGGAAATGTGAAGATGTGAAACAAAGAATAGCTATTGGGTTGGGACACTGGTAACAATTTAGAACACAAACCATTCATATAGAAGAATCACCTAACTTGGAGTACACTGAAAGATAGAGATAAAGGCCTGACACACATTCCTAAGTTGTTCTTACAGGAAGCAGACCCCACCATAAGAAATTTCTGACTGCAAACACAGGAACCCTAGACTTGTTGAAACCAGATTGATGATGTTCAAAACTTCACCTTGATGCCAACCAACACAGGACCTGTGCATGACCTGATCACACACCCTGCAGCCCCCTCCTTCCCACTGCCTTTAAAACTCCTTCCCTGAAAGCCATCAGGAAGTTTGTGTCTTTTGAGCATGGGCTGCACTTTTTCCTTGCTTGATGCCCTGTATTAAACACTGTGTTTTTCCTTCACCACACAAAAAAGGAAATTTGGATTTCTTAGATGACAGGGAATTCATCATGTGGAATTAAAACATGTGTTGCTGTTGTTCACAAGAGAAAGTGAACAATAAAATCCACCTAAGTCTTCTTTCCTCTAAATAAAATTCTTCCCCCATTAAATTATGCAGAGCATTTCATTGTCTCCATCTTGTATTCTGAAACTTGTCATATGTATTAAGATCCTCAGTAGATAAGAGAAACTTTTACTTCATAGGAATTTTCCTACTTGAAAAAAGGAAAACTTACAGTTTCACAAGAATAAAGATAGCAATTTGTCTTTTTTGTATAGAAAGTATTCCATACAAAGAGTTTATAATATTTATAGCTTCAAACTTGTTTTGCATCCTTTCATATGCACATTAAGTTGTTTAGACAATGGAAAAGATGTTAAAGGACACTTTTTAAGTTATAGGAAATGAACGCATTTACCTCCATTTCTATAGATATGGTCGTCTACTCAAGTCTTAGGACTATAAATGACATACTTACAATTTAGTTAGATTAAGTGGCATAAAATAATTGTATAAATTGAAACTATCACTTCTCTAACTTTTCAACATTAAAATGGCAGACATGAATATGAGAAAATAGTTATCTTCCCTTAGCACTCTAAGTTATCTTTACAGGCAGAGGTATTGCATTTATAGAACATGTTTTTACATCGAAATTAAGCAGAAAGCTAAGAGATTTGCATTTAGGTGTGGAGCTTTCAGACCTGTTTGGAGAGCTCAGCTGTGTTAGTACACTTTTTTCTTCCATTCTTGTCTGAAATTATGAAAAATAAACTAAGCCAAGCAAACGAAGACAAAAAGAAATCAGGGAAAATAAAAAGGAAATAAAGTACCAAAATATACATTATCCATACAAAAATAAAGACTTTACAAAAGGCCTGACAAGGTTGAACCTCTAAATAAAAGTATTAAAAATGTAAGGGATGTAAACAATCATCCCTCACAATAGAAAATCTTAAAAATTAATATTAGGTTTCTTGAGGAATATAGACTACACAGTTTTTCCTGATATGAAACTTCAAAAGTGTGTTACATAGAACCATTTGTTAAACTATTATGACTCCTCCGTTTGTCTTGTTGCAGAAGATATATACGTATACACACACACACACACACACACACACATGATAGCTTGTGGTGAACAATGTTGCATTCATGATCTCTGAAGAATATTTAGCTTCGGGTCCAGGGAACAGACTTGATCACTCATTGCTTTTGTATAGCAGAGTTTTATTGAAGTATGAAAAGGGAGAAAGCCTCTGACATAGACATCAGAAGGGAGGTGGAGCGTGCCCCTTCCCCCCTAGTCTTATCAAGGCCTTATATACATTTATCAGACCCACCCCCACAACATACATCTTAAATTAACAAATTAGAGTTAACAATAGAAAGGTCTTACTAGACTCACTCCCACCATATAAATCTTAAGTTAACAAGGTTATTCAGAAGGTTCTTGTTAAGGAGAAACGTCCTAGAGCAAGATACACTGTTATATTGACAAGACAAAGCAATGTCCTTTGTCCTTTTCTCCTCCTCAAGAGCCCTAGACCCCTTTCTCCTTGAGAGACCCAGACTCCTTATCAACATACCTAAGGATTGGCTCTCTCATATGCTTGCTTCTTTCTTTTAACCATGTGCTTTACTCAACTTTCTTAAGGGTAAGAGGGTATGAATATGTTTTAATTTGTAAATGATAACTGCTGCTGCTAAGTCGCTTCAGTCGTGTCCAACTCTGTGTGGCCCCAGAGATGGCAGCCCACCAGGCGCCCCCATCCCTAGGATTCTCCAGGCAAGAACACTGAAGTATGATGCCATTTCCCTCTCCAATGCGTGAAAGTGAAGTCGCTCAGTCCTGTCCGACTCCCAGCGATTCCATGGACTGCAGCCCACCAGGCTTCTCCGTCCATGGGATTCTCCAGGAAAAAGTACTAGAGTGGGTTGCCCTTGTCTTCTCCTAAATGATAACTACTTACATTAAATATAAATAAGTAAATGACCAACCTGATGAGCTGCACTGGAAAGTAGAGGAGTGGAGGGGAAAAGTAGAGATGAAAACACAAGAGATGGAAGTAAGTATATTTTGTCATTTTTGATATGTTTACATAGTGAAGACAGTGTGGTTGCTTTCCTTTTAAAACTACACAAGAAGTGCTATTTACAGGTAATCTTATTTGAAAAGAGTTTTGAAATATCATAAGAATTTTGGTAATGCTGTTGTTTTATGTATATATTTATTGTTTTATTATTATGAAAATAAATATTTTTCATCCTATAGGAAGAAAAGTTCACAAACAGCATGTTTTTGCATTTTGTTTCAAAATACTGGGTAGTTTTCTTTAAATATTAGATAAGATTCATAATGTAGTAAATTTAGTCTGAAAAATATAATAACATTGTCTAGACACCTTGATTCTTTTTTTTTTTTTTGACACCTTGATTCTTTAAAGTCAATTTCTCTTTCCCTGTTTCCATGACATGAATAGAATTTACCTTTTGAGTTACACGTATTCCCCATCCCGATCCCCCCTCCCACCTCCCTCTCCATCCTATTCCTCTGGGTCTTCCCAGTGCATCAGGCCCGAGCACTTGTCTCATGCATCCCACCTGGGCTGGTGATCTGTTTCACCATAGATAATATGATGGTACTTCTTTGCTGAATTAAGCACATAGAAAACATTTTAAATGCCACTGTTAGGGCAAGTTCTACATAGAAACCAAGTTGTGTACTTGGGTTATTTCCTATAACAGCACATGTGCACCTTTGCCATGTTGTTGGTGTAGTTCAGTTGCTAAGCCATGCCCGATTCTTTATAGTCCCATAATTGCAGTTTTCATTCCAATCCCAAAGAATGTGCAAACTACCACACAATTGCACTCATCTCACACGCTAGTAAAGTAATGCTCAAAATTCTCCAAGACAGGCTTCAGCAATATGTGAACCATGAACTTCCAGATGTTCAAGCTGGTTTTAGAAAAGGCAGAGGAACCAGAGATCAATTTGCCAACATTCGCTGGATCACTGAAAAAGCAAGAGAGTTCCAGAAAAACATCTATTTTTGCTTTATTGACTATGCCAAAGCCTTTGACTGTGTGGATCACAATAAACTGTGGAAAATTCTGAAAGAGATGGGAATACCAGACCACCTGACCTGCCTCCTGAGAAACCTGTATGCAGATAAGGAAGTAACAGTTAGAACTGGACATGGACCAACAGACTGGTTGCAAATAGGAAAAGGAGTACATCAAGGCTGTATATTGTCACCCTGCTTATTTAACTTCTATGCAGAGTACATTATGAGAAATCCTGGGCTGGAAGAAACACAAGCTTGAATCAAGATTGCTGGGAGAAATATAAAAAACCTCAGATATGCAGATGACACCACCCTTATGGCAGAAAGTGAAGGGGAACTACAAAGCCTCTTGGCAAAAGTGAAAGAGGAGAGTGAAGAAGTTGGCCTAAAGCGCAACATTCAGAAAACTAAGATCATGGCATCTAGTCCTATCACTTCATGGGGAATAGATGGGGAAACAGTGGAAACCGTGTCAGACTTTATGTTTTGGGGGCTCCAAAATCACTGCAGATGGTGATTGCAGCCATGAAATTAAAAGACACTTACTCCTTGGATGGAAAGTCATGACCAACCTAGGCAGCCTATTAAAAAGCAGAGACATTACTTTGTCAGCCAAGGTCCGTCTAGTCAAGGCTATCATTTTTCCAGTGGTCATGTATGGATGTGAGAGTTGGACTGTAAAGAAAGCTGAGCGCCTAAGAATTGATGCTTTTGGACTGTGGTGTTGGAGACGACTCTTGAGAGTCCCTTGGACTGCAAGGAGATCCAACCAGTCCATCTTAAAGGAGATCAGTCCTGGGTGTTCACTGGAAGAACTGATGTTGAAGCGGAAACTCCAATAATTTGGCCACCTGATGCGAGTAGCCAACTCATTTGAAAAGACCCTGATGCTGGGAAAGATTGGCGGCGGGAGGAGAAGGGGACGACAGAAGGTGAGATGGTTGGATGGCATCACTGACTCAATTGACGTGAGTTTGGGTAAACTCTGGAGTTGCTGATGGACAGGGAGGCCTGGCGTGCTGTGATTCATGGGGTCACAAAGAGTCGGACACAACCGAGTGACTGATCTGAATTGAAACTGCAGTAGGCCAGGCTTCCCCGTCCTTCACTATCTCCTGAAGTTTGCTCAGATTCACGCACATTGAGTCGGTGATGCTATCTAACCATCTCATCCTCTGAGACACTCTTCTTCTTTTGCTTTCAATCTTTCCCAGAATCAGGGTCTTTTCCAAAGAACTGGCTCTTCACATGAGGTGGTCAAAGTATCAGAGTTTCAGCTTCAATCATCAGTCCTTCAAATGAACATTCAGGGTTGATTTCCTATAGGATTTACTGGTTTGATTTCCTTGCTGTCCAAGGGACTCCGAGTTTTCTTCTGCACCAAAATTCTAAAGCATGAATTCTTTGGCACTATTTGTGCTCCAACCTTCACATCTGTACCTGACTATTGGATAAAAAGTATAAAACAAGTATAGCTTTGACTATACGGACTTTTGTTGGCAAAGCAATGTCTCTGCTTTAATATGTTGTCTTGGTTTGTTATAGTTTTCCTTCCAAGGAAGAAACGTCTTTTAATTTCAAAGCTGCAGCCATTGTCAATAGTGATTTTGGTGCTCAAGAAAATAAAATATGTTATTGCTTCCATTATTTCCCTATCTATTTTCCTTGAAGTGATAGGAACAGATGCCATGATCTTAGTTTTTTGAATGTTAAGCTTTAAGCCAGCTTTTTCACTCTCCTTGTTCACTCTCAATAAGAAGTCTTTAATTACTCTTCCCTTTCTGCCATAGAGTGGTATTATCTGCACATCTGAGGTTGTTGACATTTTTCCCAGCAATCTTGATTCCATCCTGGCATTTTGCATGACGTAATCTGCATCATATGAGTTAAGTAAGCAGGGTGACAATATACAGGCTTGTTTTACTCCTTTCCCAATTTTGAACCAATCTGTTTTGTCATATTTGGTTCTAATTGCTGCTTCTTGACCCCCAACAGGTTTCTCAGGAGACAGATAAGGTGATCTAGTATTCCCATCTCTTTAAGAATTTCCCACTTTTGTCATGAGCCACACAGTCAAAGGCTTTAGCATAGTCAGTGAAGCAGAAGTAGATATTTTCCTGGAATTCTCTTGCTTTCTCTATGATCCAAGAAGTATTGGAAATTTGATCTCTGGTTCCTCTGCTTTTTCTAAATCTAGTTTGTACATCTGAGAGTTCTCAGCTCACCTATTGCTGAAGCCTGTCTTGAAGGATTTCCAGTATAACCTTTCTAACGTGAAATGAGTGCAACTGCACAGTAGATTGAACATTCTTTAGCATTGCCCTTCATTGGAATTGGAATGAAAACTGATCTTTTCCAGTCTTATGGTTTCTGCTGAGTTTTTCCAAAATGCTGTCATACTGAGTGCAACACTTTAACAGCATCATCTTTCAGAATTTGAAATAGCTCCACTGGAATTCCACCACCTCTACTAGCTTTATTTGTTGTGATGTTTCCTAAGACTCACTTGACTTCACTTTCAGGATGTCTGGTTCTTTCTTCCCTGGTGGTTCAACAGTAAAGTTATCCACTTGCAATGTAGGAGACTCAGGTTTGATCACTGGATCAGGAAGATCCCCTGGAGAAGGGAATGGCAACCCACTCCAGTATTCTTGCCTGGAGAATCCCATGGACAGAGGAACCTGGCAGGCTACAGTCCATAGTGTCACAAAGAATCATATAGAACTGCCTGACTATACATGCATGCATGTGAGTGACCACACCATTGAGGCTATTTGGGTCATTAAGTCTTTGTGCATAGTTCTGTGTACTCTTGTCACCTCTTCTTAATTTCTTCTGCTGCTCTTCAGTCCTTACCATTTCTGTCCTTTATCCTGCCCATCCTTGCTTGCCATGTTCCCTTGATGTCTCCAATTTTCTCAAAGAGATCTCTAGTTTTTCCCATTCTTTTGTTTTCCTCTACTTTCATTGTTCATTTAAGAAAGACTTCGTGTCTCTCCTTGCTATTCTTTAGAACTCTGCTTTCAGTTGAGTATATCTTTCATTTTTTTCCCTTGCCTTTTGCTTCTATTCTTTCCTCAGTTATTTGTAAAACCTCTCAGACAACCTTTTTTGCCTTCTTACATTTCTTCTTTTTGGGGATGATTTTGGTAACTGTCTCCTGTACAATGTTATGAACATTAATCCATAGTTCCTCAAACGCTCTGTTTACCAGATATAATCCCTTGAATCTATTAATCACTTCCACTGTGTAATCATAAGGAATTTGATTTAGATTATACCTGAATGGCCTAGTGGTTTTCCATACTTTCTTCAATTTAAGCTTGAATTTTGCAGTAAGTGTTAATGATCTGAGCCACAATCAGCTCAAAGTCTTGTTTTCTGCTGACTGTGTAGAGTTTCTTCATCTTCAGCTGCAAAGGGTATAATCAATTTGACTTCAGTGTTGACCATTTTGCATTAAAAAAAGGGGATATTTGGTTAGGTGATAAAGTAGCCTATGTGTCTGTTTCCTTGGCATTAGATGTATGGGGAAACAGAAATGGCACATGCTTTAATAAGTGGTACTCAGCTGCTTGATCTCTGGGAATGAATGATTAGAAATGCAAAAACCTATTTCGTTCTGATATTGCAATTTGAAATCCACATTAATCTCATCTCTTAAAACATAACAAAGGATCACACTGGTCAGAATGCCCATTGTACAAAAGTCTACAAACAGATGATGGGGAGGGTGTGAAGAAAAGTGAACCCTCTTGCATTGTTCATGGGAATATAAATTGATACAGCTACTATAGAGGACAATATGGAGATTCCTTAAGAAAAAGAAAGCTAGGAATAAAAGTATCATATGACGCAACAATCCCAGTACTGGGCATACACCCTGAGAAAACCAAAACTGAAAAATACACATGTACCCCAGTGTTCATTGCTGCGCTATTTACAATAACTTAGATGCGGAAGCAACTTAGCTGTCCATCAGCAGATAAGCAGCTACAGAAGCTGTGGTGTATATATACGATGGAATATTACTCAGCCATCAAAAGGAAAGCGTTTGAGTCAGTTTTAATGAGGTAGATGAACATAGAGCCAATTATACAAAGTGAGGTTAATCCGAAAGAGAAAAACAAATACATGCTAATGCATATATGAGGAATCTAGAAGGATGGTGCTGATGAGCCTGTGTGTGGTGTGGCAGTGGAGGCATAGACACAGAGAACAGATTTGCAGACATTAGGTTGTAGTGGGAAAAGGAGAGGGTGGGGTGGATGGAGAGAGTAGCATGGAAACATTTACACTCCTCCATGTGAAACAGATACCTGGTGGGAATTATGTGTATATATGTATATACATATATATATATATATATATATATATACACATATACACACATACCTATGGGTGATTCCTATTGATGTATGGCAGAAACCAGCACAATACTGTGAAGCAATTATCCTTCAATTAAAAATAAATAAATTAAAATGTTAAAAAGCATAATAACAGGATCAGAGAGAAATGGGGAGCATGAATTTGTCAATCAATAATGAAAGAGCAAGCATATCAGCTGACAAAAGTACTGTAAATATAGTACTTTGAAAATGTTGAGATCACCAGAGGAGCTCTCAAATTTCTTTTTTGTTTTCCTTATTATTTAAATCATTCAGGGTGATGCATTTCACTGTTCCATTGTGCTTAATTTTTCACAAGTCATTCTATTACCACATTTGTCTAAACTTCTGTAGATTAGGGTGAATATAAAAATATAATTATTCCCTTGAATTTTAATTGTAAAATTTTCTACTAAAACCTATACAATCACAAGCACTCTGCTGGAAAGAGCTTCTTTGATTCAATGGAACTTATTTTTAAGTTATTTAATTATTTTACTTACATATTATTTCCATGTAAGTTCATATATTCATCCTAACAAAACCATTTCAACTTTCTTTCATTAGTATTTTAAATCTTTAATACTGTTACCATTTTAATATTAACCACTCTTGTCTGAAGGAATCTGGTTTTTTTTTCTTTTATAATATAGGTTGTGTAATCCAGTAACTTGATACATTTCAGTAAATTTTTTTATATAGTGCTGTCAACAAATTGCTAAAGGGAAAAACAGAAACAATTATTTGAACATATTATTTGTGAATTATGCTGATGGTCACGATTGGTCATCTGTGAACAATTGTTCTTGCCTCTTGGCCCAGTATCTGGTCTCTAGCTGCTCTCTGTCTGGAAGTCATTAAGTTGAAGAACCAACATTTCCTTTGCTGTTGTTCAGTTGCTAAGTCCTGTCAGACTCTTTGTGGCCCATGAACTACAACATGCCAGGCTTCACTGTTCTTCACTATCTTCCAGAGTTTGCTCAAACTCATATGCATTGAGACAGTGATGCCATCCAATCATCTAATATTCTGCACCCCCGTCTCCTCCTGCCCTCAATCCTTCCCAGGATCAGTGCCTTTTCCAGTGAGTCGGCTCTTTGCATCAGGTGGAGGATTGGAGCTTCAACCTCAGCATCAGTCCTTTCAATGAATATTCAGGATTGATTTCCTTTAGGATTGACTGGTTTGATTTTCTTGTAGTCCAAGGGATGTTCAAGAGTGTTCTCCAACACCACAGTTCAAAAACATAAATTCTTTACTGCTCAGGCTTCTTTATGGTCCAACACTCACATCCATACATGACTACTGGAAAAACGATAGCTTTAACTAGACAGACCTTTATTGGCAAGTAATGTCTCTGCTTTTTAATGCACTATCTAGGTTTGCCATAGCTTTTCTTCCAAGGAGCAAGGGTCTTTTAATTTCATGGCTGCAGTTGCCATCTGCAGTGATTTTGGAGACCAAGAAATATAGTCTGTTACTGTTTCCATCGTTTCCCCATCTACTTGTCATGAAGTGACAGGACCAGATGCCAAGATCTTCACTTCCTGAATATTGAGTTTTGAGCCAGCTTTTTCACTCTCCTCTTTCACCATCATCAAGAAACACTTTACTTCGTGTTCACTTTCTGCTATAAGGGTGGTGCATATCTTATGCATATATGTGAGCATATCTTATGCATATCTGAGGTTATTGATATTTCTCCCAGCAATCTTAATTCCAGCTTGTGCTTCATCTAGCCTGGCATTTTGCATGATGTACACTGCATAGAAATTAAATAAGCAGGGTGACAGTATACACCCTTGACATACCCCTTTCCCAATTTGGAACCAATCCATTGTTCCATGTGAGAGGGTAACAGGCAGGAAGGTCAGGGGTCTCCAAATGGAGGAAATAGGCTGCAAGCGCCAGACATTTTTATCTCTCTTAAGCGGCAGGAGGAAACAAACCAGCGATATTTTTGTCTTCTCTATACAAATTTAAAAGGAGGTTTCTCTTAAAATGCTGTGTTGCCATGACACCTGGTTTCACCTGAAGCTAACTACTCTCAAACCTTGAGTTAACCAATACATTTCTTTTTCTTATGGAAATGTTGTCTTAAGCTATGTTAATGTACCCCAGACTCTGTCTTCAAGTTGGTTCCGCCAAATGGCCTAACCTACTTACTCAGGTATTGTTCCCCTAATCTATGTAAATGAAACTATTTGTTGGTAATCTGACCTTCTACAAGATTCAAGTCAATCATTTTATGGCCAGGGATGAATTATCTTGTGCCATTCTAAGTTTTATGACATCCTTTCTTTTCATTAACAGATTGTGAGTGACTATATAACAATAATGTATCCTGCCTGAGGACAGCTTTGGATTAAACCCTCTGGCTAATTCTGTTATCTTAAAACATAAATTATGGGAGTAGGTCTGGTCTTTACAAGGATGTATCCTGCCTGAGGACAATCTTTGGATTAAACCTTCTGGCCAACTCTGTTATCTTAAAATGTAAATTATGGGAGTAGGTCTGGTGAGGTCTTTACAACCTCCAGACATTCTTTAGATTCATTGGAGAGTGTATAACTCCATTGCTAACACTAGCAAAGGGGTACTCTTTTGCCCCCTTCTGATGCCTATGTCAGAAGCTTTCTCTATCTCCTTTCTACTTTAATAAAACTTTATTACACAAAAGCTCTGAGCGATCCAGCCTTATCTCTGGCCCTGGATTGAATTTATCTCCCCTAGAGGCCAAGAATCCTGGCGTCTTATCGTTCAGCAACAACCTTTCACATGTCTGGTTCTAACTGTTGTTTCTTGACCAGCATACAGGTTTCTCAGGAGGCAGGTAACGTGGTCTAGTATTCTCATCTCTTTTAGAATTTTCCACAGTTTGTTGTGATCCACACAGTCAAATTTTACTTCTCTGTTTAATAATTTTTCTATCATATATGACAAGTTCAAGTTTACTTTCCATTTCCAATAGGATAAAATAATAATTTCATGGTCACAAAATTAAAATGCCAGTTCTTTCACTCCAGGGGTTTGCTACATGTCTTTATAGGGGTCAATGAGAGGAAAATGTGGTACATGTCTTTACAGGGATCAATGAGAGGAAAATGCGGTTGTATGCATTACAAAGACAGAATTCATAAGAAATCTTAGTTATGTTCTTTCTTTTCTTTACCTTGTACTTTCATTTTTTTTCTTTTCTTTTTTACTGAAGGATAATTGCTTTACAGAATGTTGTCTTTTTCTGTCAAACCTCAACATGAATTAGCCACAGGTATACATATATCTCCTCCCTTTTGAAATTCCATCCCATTTCCCTCCCCATCCTACCCCTCTAGGTGGAAACAGAGCCCCTATTTGAGTTTCCTGAGCCATAAGCAAATTCCCATTGGCTATCTATTTTGCATATGGTAATTTGTTTCCATGTTACTCTTTCCATACATCTCAGCCTCTCCTCCCCTCTCCCCACATCCGTAAGTATATTCTCTGTCTGTTTCTTGATTGCTTCCCTGTAAATAAAATTCTTCAGTACCATTCTTCTAGATTCCGTATATATGTGTTTGGACACGATATTTATCTTTCTCTTTCTGACTCACTTCACTTGGTGTAATAGGTTCTAGGTTCATCCACCTCATCAGAACTGACTCAAATGCATTCCTTTTTGTGGCCGAGTAATATTCCATTGTGTATATGTACCACAACATCTTTATCCATTCATCTGTCAGTGGACATCTAGGTTGCTTCCATGTTCTAGCTATTGTAAATAGTGCTGCAAAGAACAATGGGATACATGTGTCTTTTTCCACTTTGCTTTCCTCAGGGTATATGCCTAGGAATGGGATGGCTGGGTCATATAGTGGTTTTATTCCTAGTTTTTTTTTTAAGGAATCTCCATGCCATCTTCCATAGTGGCTGTATCAATTTGCATTCCCACAAACACTGCAAGAATGTTCTGTTTTCTCCACACTCTCTACAGCATCTCCTGTTTGTAGACTATTTGATGATGGCCATTCTGACCAGTGTGAGGTGATGCCTCATTGTGGTTTTGATTCGCATTTCTCTAATAATGAGTGATGTTGAGCATCTTTTCATGTGTTTGTTAGCCATCTGTATGTCTTTGGAGAAATGTTTGTTTAGGTCTTTCCCCACTTTTTGATTGAGCTGTTTTTTAATTTAATTTTATTTTTTGGTATTGAGTTGTATGTGTTGCTTGCTTATTTTGGAAATTAATTCTTTGTCAGTTGTTTCATTTGCTATTATTTTCACCTATTTTGAGGGTTGTCTTTTCACCTTATAACTTCCTTTGCTGTACAAATGCTTTTAAGTTTAATTCAGGTCCCACTTGTTTACTTTTGTTTTTATTTCTGTTACTCTTGGAGATGGGTCATAGAGGATCTTGTTTTGATTTATGTCATAGCATGTTCTGCCTATGTTTTCCTCTAAGAGTTGATAGTTACTGGTCTTAAATTTAGGAGTTTAATTTATTTTGAGTTGATTTTTGAGTATGGTGTTAGGAAGTGTTCTAATTCCATTCTTTTACATGTAACTGTTGAATTTCCCCATCACCATTTATTGAAGAGGCAGTCTTTGCCCCATTGTATAATCTTGCCTCCTCTGTTAAAGATAAGGTACCCATAGGTGCATGGGTTTATTTCTTGGATTTCTATCTTGTTCCACTGTTCTATATTTCTGTTTTTGTTCTAGTATCATACTGTGTTGATGATTGTAGCTTTGTAGTATAATCTGAAGTCAAGAAGGTTGATTCCTCCAGCTCCATCCTTCTTTCTCAAGACTGCTTTGGCTATTTGGGGTCTTTTGTGTTTACACATGAATTTTGAAATTTTTTCTTCTAGTTCTGTGAAAAATGCCATTGGTAATTTTTTTAGGGATTGTATTGAATCTGTAGATTGCATTTGACAGTATAGTCATTTTCACAATATTGATTTTTCCTACTCAGAAACGTGGAATATCTCTCCATCTGTTTATGTTGTCTTTGATTTCTTTCATTAGTGTCTTATAATTTTCTGTGTACAGTTCTTTTGTCTCTTTAGGCAAATTTATTCCTAGATATTTAATTCTTTTTGTTGCAATGGTGAATAAGATTGACTCTTAATTCTCTTTCTGATTTTTCATTATTAGTATATAGAAATGCAAGTGATATCTGTGTTTTGATTTTGTATCCTGCAACTTTGCTAAATTCACTGACTAGCTCTAGTGATTTTCTGATACTATCTTTAAGGTTTTCTATATACAGTATCATGTCACCTGCAAACAGTGAAAGCTTTACTTCTTCTTTTCCAATCTGGATTCCGTTTATTTCTTTTTCTTCTCTAATTTCTGTAGCTAGGACTTCCAAAACTATGTTGAATAATAGTGGTGAAAGTGGGCACTGTTGTTGTGTTCTTGATCTTGGGGGAATGCTTTCTGTTTTTCATCATTGGGAATACTGTTTGCTGTAGTCTTATCATATATGGACTTTTTAATGTTGAGCTAGGTTCCTTCTATGTCCATTTTTTGAAGAGTTTTAATCATAAATGGTTACTGAATTTTGTCAAAGGCTTTCTCTGTATCTATTGAGATTATCATATGATTTTTATATTTCAATTTGTTAATATGGTATATCACATCAATTGATTTGTGTATATTTAAGAATCCTTGCAATCTTGGAATAAGCCCAGCTTGATCATGGTGTATGAGCTTTTTGATGTGTTGCTGAATTCTGTTTGCTAAAATTGTGTTGAGGATTTTTGCATCTATGTTCATCAGTGATATTGGCCTGTAGTTTTCTCTTTCTGTGTTGTCTTTGTTTGGTTTTGGTATTAGGGTGATGGTGGCCTCATAGAATGAATTTGGAGGTGTTCCTTCCTCTGCAATTTTTGGAAAGAGTTTTGAAAGGATAGGCATTAGCTCTTCTTTAAATGTTTGATAGAATTCTCCTGTGAAGCCATCTGGTCCTGGGCTTTTGTTTTTTGGGAGATTTTTGATCACAGCTTTGATTTCAGTGCTAATAATTGGGTTGCTCATAGTTTCTATTTCTTCCTGGTTCAGTCTTGGAAGATTGAAGTTTTCTAAGAATCTGTCCATTTCTTCCAGGTTATCCATTTTATTACCATATATTTGTTCATAATAGTCTCTTATAACCTTCTTTATTACTGAATTGCCTGGTGTAGGCTCTCCTTTTACATTTCTAATTTTGTTGTTTGATTCTTCTCTCTTTTTTCTTGAGTCTGGCTAAAAGCTTGACAATTTTGTTTATCTTCTCAAAGAATCAGCTTTTAGTTTTATCTTTATTGCTGCTTTTTTCATTTTGTTTTCATTTATTTCTGTTCAGATCTTTATGATTTATTTCCTTCTACCAATTTTTAAAAAAAATTTTGTTCTTTTCTTCCAGTTGTTTTAGGTGTAAAGTTCGGTTATCAATTCGACTTTTTCCTTGTTTATGGAGGTAGGAATGTATTGCTATAAACTTCCCTCTTAGAATTGCTTCTACTGCATCTCACAGGTTTTGAGTTGTCGTGTTTTCATTGTCATTTATTTCTAGAAATTCTCTGATTTTCGTTTTGATTTCTTCAGTAACCTGTTGGTCATTTAGAAACGTGTTGTTTAATCTCCATGAGTTTGTGTTTCTCACAGTTTTTTCCTTGTAATTCGTGTCTAGTCTCATAGCACTGTGAGATGATGCTTGATAAGATTTCAATTTTCTTAAATTTACTGAGGTTTGATTTGTGACTCAAGATCTGGTTTATCCTGGAGAATGTTTCATGTGCACTTGAGAAGAAGGTGTATTTTTCTGCGTTTGGGTGAAATGTCCTAAAGATATCAATGACATCTTTCTCATCTAATGTATTTTTTAAAACTTGTGTTTCCTCTTTAATTTTCTGTTTTGATGATCTGTCCATTGGTGTGATTGGGGTGTTAAAATCTCCTACTATTATTGTGTTACTGTCAATCTCTCCTTTTACGTCTGTTAGTGTTTGTCTTGGGCTTCCCTGGTGGCTCAGAGGTTAAAGCGTCTGCCTGCAGTGAGGGAGACCTGGGTTCGATTCCTGGATTGGGAACATCCCCTAGAGAAGGAAATGGCAACCCACTCTAGTATTCTTGCCTGGAGAATCCCACGGACGGAGGAGCCTGGTAGGTCCATGGGGTTGCAAAGAGTCTGAGACGACTGAGCGACTTTACTCACTCACTCACTCACTCACTCAGTGTTTGTCTTATGTGTTGAGGTGCTACTATGTTGGATGCCTAGATATTTACAATCGTTCTGTCTTCCCCTTGGATTGATCCCTTGATCATTATGTAGTGTCCTTCCTTATCTCGTAATCTTCTTTATTTTAAGGTCTATTTTGTCTGATATGAGGATTGTTACTCCAGCTTTCTTTTGCTTCCCATTTGCAAACAATATATTTTTCCATCCTCTCACTTTCAGTCTGTAACTGTCTTTAGGTCTGAAGTGGGTTTCTTGTAGACAGCATATATATGGGTCTTGTTTTTGTAACCATTCAGCCAGTCTGCGTCTTTTGGTTGGAGCATTTAATCCATCTACATTTAAAGTAATTATTGTTATATATGTTCCTATTGTCATTCTCTTAATTGTTTGGGATTGATTTTGGAGATCTTTTTTCTTTGCTTGTATTTCTCGACTATATAAGTCCATTTACCATTTGTTGTAAAGCTGGTTTGGTGGTACTGAATTCTCCTAACTTTTGCTTGTCTGAAAAGTTTTTTATTTCTCCATCAATTTTGAATGAGATCCTGGCTGGAAATTTTATATATTGAGATTTTATCCTTTTAGTACTTTAAATATATCCTGCCATTCCCTTCTGACCTGCAAAGTTTTTGCTGAAAGATCAGCTGTTAAGCGTATGGGGTTTCCCTTGTGTGTTACTTGTTGCTTCTCCTGCTGCTTTTTGCAGCAGCTTTTAATACTCTTTCTTTGTGTTTAGTCTTTGTTAGTTTGAATAGTCTGTGTGTTGGCATGTTTCTCCTTGGGTTTATCCTCTATGGGACAATTTGTGCCTCTTGGACTTCATTGACTATTTCCTTTTCCATGTTGGGAAAATTTTCAACTTTATCGCTTCAAAAATTTTCTCATACCCTTTCTTTTTCTCTTCTTCTTCTGGGACCCCTATAATTCGAATGTTGGTGCATTTGATATTGTCCCAGAGGTCTCTGAGACTATCCTCAGTTCTTTTCATTCTTTTTGCTTCATTCTGCTCTTCAGAATTTATTTCCACCATTTTGTCTTCCAGCTCACTGGTTTGTTCTTATGCTTCAGATATTCTCTATTGATTCCTTCTAGAATATTTTTAATTTCAGTAATTGTGTTGTTTGTCTCTGTATGTTTATTCTTTAATTCTTTTAGGTCTTTGTTAATAGATTCTTGCATTTTCTCCATTTTGTTTTCAAGGTTTTGGTCATTTTTACTATCATTATTCTGAATTATTTTTCAGGTGGTTTTGCCTATTTCCTCTTTATGTATTTGGACTTCTGTGTTCCTTCATTTGCATAGTATTTCTTTGCATTTTCATTATTATTTTTATTAACTTACTTTATTTGAGGCCTCCTTTTCCCAGGCTTCAAGGTTGAATTCTTTCTCCTTTTGGTTTCTGCCCTCATGGGGTTGGCCCTGTGGTTTTTGTAATCCAAATAGGATAAAATTTGTGCCAAGTTTTTGTTTGTTTGTTTTTCCTCTGATGGGCAAGACTGAGTGAGGTAGTAATATTATCTGCTGATGAATGGGTTTGTAGTTTTGTTTTATTTGTTGTTTATATGAGACATCCCACACAGGGTGCTACAGGTTGTTGGGTGATGCTGGGTCTTGTAGTCAAGCATTTTCCTTTGTGTGAGTTCTCACTATTTGATACTCCTTAGGGTTAGTTTGCTGGTAGTCTAGGGTCTTGGAGTCAGTGCTCCCACTCCAAAGACTCAGGGATTGATATCTGGTCAGGAACAAAAATTCCCCAAGTGGTTTCTTCCGGCATGAAGTGAGATGAAAATAAATATCCAAAAATGAGAAACTAAAGATGAACCCCAGACAAAAGGTAGTTGCAAAATCAGGCAAATAATAATTAAAACAATGGAATATACACATATATGTGCATACCCATGAGCAAAGTCAAAACAGTCCAACAGAAATAAAGTACAATAGATTGACCTGGCAAACAAAGGAAATAAAAAAATTCATTTACCAGTTAAGAACAAAACTAACTAAGGTACAAACTGGAAAATAAAACCAAAGCAAGGTGGCAAGTGGGGAATAAAGCAATGAAAACAAAACTAACAGATACGTTAAGAGGAAAGGAAAGAAAAAAAAGAAAGAATAGATATGCAAAGTTAAATAGAGGTAGATGAAGAAGATTTATATTCATTAAAAATTAACTGCAAGGGTGAAAGAACAGCAGGAAAGGCAAACAAAGGAATTAATGTAGAAAAATAATAATAGGCTTAAAAATTAAAAATGAAAAAAGAGAAAGCAAAAAAGAAAACAGAAGGAAAACAACACAGAACTACAAAAGCCCAATGTTTAGACAGAGGTTTATAACAACAATAAAAAATGTTACTGAGGATAAAACAGGTCAAAAGCTTAATCAGATTTCATAGTGCCAGTAAAATCAACAACTATAACAGAGGAGGGAAAAAAAGAAAAAAAGAAAGAAAGAAATGAAAAAAAAAAATCCAAAAGAATCTACGGGAAAAGTCAAAACATAAGAAAAATAAATGTTTTTCTTGAGTCACTGCTGTTAGAGTCCTTTCCCTCGCTAGGAGTCACAGTACACCTCACCTCCTTGGATGCCCTCCAACACCATGCTGATCTCTAGACCTGCTGTGGGGGCAGCTCAGATTCTAATCTGGTCCTACTCCTGTGTGTTCTTGTCTCCAAAGTCCACAGCTATCAGAGCACTGTGTTTGCTTTTGTGGGAACTCTCAATGACCTTTTATATATTCCATGGAAACTGAGTCTGCCTAGTTGATCATGTGGATTTAATCTGCAGCTTGTACAGCTGGTGGGAAGGTTTTGGGTCTTCTTCCTTAGACACACTGCCCCTGGGTTTCAACTGTCATTTTATTTCCACTTCTGCATGTCAGTTGTTCACTGGGGTTTGCTCCTGAGTTTGCCCTGGAGGACTTGCATTTGTCCATGTGAAGGCCAGGTGTGGAGGTGGTGCAACTGCTTGGGTCGCAGGGGTTCTGACAGCACCAAGTACTCAAGGGAGTTGGCAGCTAGGGCAGCAGGAAATATAGTGTTCTAGAAGAGTATGACAACCGTATTGGCCAATACACTCCAGTATTTTTGCCTGGAGAACCCCATCCCTGACAAAGAATTTGGCAGTCCACAATCTACAGGGTCGTAGAGTCAGACACTATCGGGGTGACCCTGTGCACATAGACACAAGAATTTTTTTGCCTGTGGCAGCTCTGCCCCATTGAGATTTGAGTGTGAATGTGTCTCAGCTGCTTGGCTTGCTGGTACCCTGTCAGCTCCAATTGTGCAGGGATATGGACTGCCTCTGCTGCAGGAGTTATGGCCCTATCAGAGTTCTTTTGTAGCTTATTGTAGCTGGCGATCAGAAGGCCTCTTTGGCCAGCCTTTCCCATAGCTCCACCCATGCAGGCACTTAGAGGGCTCCTTTGCCTGGGGTTCTTCTCTGTTGTTCAGTGCATCAGGCACATAGAGGCCCCCCCCCGCCCCGCCCCACCTCCCAACTGGGGTCCTACTCTGTAGATCAGAGCATCAGGCACTTAAAGGGGCACCCTGGGTGGAGTCCTACTCTATAGCTCAGTGCCTCAGGCGTTTGATGGGCCAGCCTCTCTATTGTTCAGCTGCCGATGCTGGCGTGTGGGGGGACAGAGGCTATGGTGATGGCTCCACCCGCTAACTGTGATTCAGCAGGATCTCTTTGCTTCCGTGGTTGCCTGGCTTTCCTCCACAGGCATTTCCTACCACAATCTCCTCCCTCACATCCCCCTCGATCTGTCTCTCTGCAGTCAACAGCAGCCCTCTCCCTGGGGTTGCTCCACAATCCCTAAACTCCAGCTCCCAGCCACTGCGCCTTCCAGGGAATCTGCATCCCTGTCTGGGTTATGTATGGCTGTGGCAAGGACGGTCTGATTCTCATTCCATTTAGGCTGCCACTGATCAGCTGTTTCACTCTCAGCCGTAAATGTTTCTCCTGTCACTCAGACAACTGCCCTAATGTGGCAATTGAGCCCCTGCTTCAGTTCCCCCACAGCCTGAGGTCAGGTCCAGTCCTACTAGCACTCCTGTTTCCCCCCCTAGTTCCTTCATCCTACCAAGGTTTGCATGGTTCTATATATTCTTTTCCACTGGTCACTCTGTCCACTTTCAGCTGGTGTTCTGCATGCACTTCTGTGTCTGAAGGTGTATTCCTGATGCATCCATGGAGAGAGATGTTCTCCATGTCCACCTACTCCTCCACCATCTTATTCTCTCTGTGTTCTTGGTTTTTTAACACTGATTCATTCTAGTGACCTTGAATAAAGGATGCATTGTATGTGATTAATTTTTTAAGTTATTAAGAAAATATTTCTGCTTCAAGGAGTAAATATGAAAAATAGTAACATGTGGTGAATTCCCCTGAACTCATACTTTATAAAGATTTCATTTATTATTAATTATAGTAATAAATGAGAAGGAAAAAAATATTCCACTGGGGCTTCTAGAAATAAGAATGTTACCTGAAATCATGCCCCGCCATTCTTCAGATTTTTTAAAGGTAAAAGAACTTGCATTTCTTATACTGGTTATCCACAAAACATTTGTTGGAAAAGAAATTTATATAGGCAGATGATAATCACTAATTATTATTTATTTTTATTCAAAAAGAATGATTTTCAAGTCTGAATATAGACCCCTGTTTTTCTAATTATTTTCTTTTTGTATTTTTTGCTGTGTGAAGACTTTCTCTATTTGCAGGGAGTTCAGTTCACTTCAGTTCAATTCAGTCGCTCAGTCGTGTCCGACTCTTTGCAACCCCATGAATCGCAGCAGGCCAGGCCTCCCTGTCCATCACCAGCTCCCAGAGTTTACCCAAACTTATGTCCATTGAGTCGGTGATGCCATCCAGTCACCTCATCCTCTGTCGTCCCCTTCTCCTCCTGCCCCCAATCCCTCCCAGCATCAGGGTCTTTCCCAACAAGTCAACTCTTTACATGAGGTGGCCAAAGTATTGGAGTTTCAGCTTCAGCATCAGTCCTTCCAAGGGGGCTACTATTTTTTGCAGTGTGCAGACTTCTTATTATAACCATTTCTGTTGTTGGGAAGCATAGGCTCTAGAGCATGCAAGCTCTGTAGCTATCACTTGCAGGCTTAGTTGCCCCACTGCATGTGGGATCTTCCAAGACCAGGGATTGAATCTATCTCCTTTGCATTGGCAAGTAAATTCTTATCCATTGTGAGAATTCTACCTGTGGTTGGGCTTCTATTATAATGAACTTAAAATAACTTTAAAACCTTTAGCACCTGGGTCTTTGAACTTAATGGCACAAAGATTGTGAAGGAGAATGTTTATTCTTAGACCTTATATACAAAGGCCTAAGATCTACAGAATTTTCATCTTAATGTAATAGTATTATACTACCAAAACTACAATAAAAATTAGATTGGTTCTTCTATTATGACATCCATTTTTCATAGATTAATGACACTGGGATAAAAATACCCTTTGGCAAATCGAAATGCATGTTAGGTCAAGTTAGAAGTTATAATCAAAGGTGGAATGACTTTATGAAATTATAGAGAAAAATGCAAGCAAACTTTTTTCTTTTTAAGTAGAGCTCAATATCAACTCCCTTACATATAGTTTTAAAAAAGTGTTTCCTGTTTTGTTCATTTGTTCCTGTTTTTTTCATTGTTCATTTGTTCATAAGAGTAGTCATATGTACTAATTTTTTCAAAAATTGCTTAATACAAACAAGGCATGATTGCTATGGAGGCTGTTAAGGTAAATTTAGACATTTTCTGGGAACTATGGCACTTCATAGAAGAATCCTCCCCTATACTCACCTACATAGTCTTTGATCTAACATTTTTGTGCCAAAAATCATTGACTATCCCACATGCACAAGTTCCCACCAGTTTTTATTGTAAATTAAATAGGCACAACATTAAAGCCTGTTCTAAAATATATTTCAGGAATACTTTGCTTTCTTGCTCCATTTTTACATCTCACACTAATGTTCCCCAAATGGCATTTAATGGTCCCTCTAGAATTACTACACCAACATCTGTGTATTTCAAATTGGGAATAATGACCAGTATTTACTCTAATTTGTTTATTTAATGTGGTTTCCTAATAATTCTTCCTGTTCCTGATTAATAGACCTATTTATATTAAATATGTAAGTCTGTAAATTATGTCAATTATCCATTTAAAAAGTTAAAGAAAATCATTTCAAAATGAAAGTTGTCCATATATCTGCCAGTGTTCCACTGTGACAGTAGCCTCCCTCAGCAGTGTGGTTTTGCAGGCTCTTTCTAACAGCACATATTTAGCTGCTTTGTGGTGAACTCTTAGACCTCGACCTGCCATTTTGAATTCCGTTTTAGAGCTTATCTAGCTTAATAATATAATTCCAGTAAGTCCCCCAGGGAGGATTTCCAATGATTTCAAACTACTTCTTGTTTTTCTCTCCCAGAAAAATATAAAACACTAGGACTCCCACTACGAGCCACCAGGGATTTGCCTCAATATCATATGGATACAGCAGTTTCACTTGCTCTTTTTCTTAAATTTTCTTCTCAGCTGAATAGTTTAATAAGGATCTAAAAGAAATTCTATATCAAGAACTGCACAAATGTTTAAAAACATAGCACTTTGTGTACATTGATTCACTCTTTGTGGTATTTGTTAAAGTATTTTATTTGCATTAACATAAAATTAAAAACATTAAACATCAAATTTGCAATAATTTAAACTATGCAAAATTTTTTTTAAAAATTAAAGGCATATAGAGACATACATAATTGATAGATTGATCCATATATTTGGACTGAAGTTTAAGGATTTTAATACATCTCCTCAATGAATAGACTATGTTACCCATGTTATGACACAAGTTGAAAATACATGTGCATATTCATTATAATTTTAATGTGGCTACCTTTATTTATGGTCTATATAAACTATATATTCTTTGAGAAACAAGTATTCTCTATATTCTTAATGAAATGGACTCACCCGTTCTTAAAAATGGTTTTAAAAAATGAGAAGGACTGTAAACATTATTTACCTTAATAATTTCTGCATCCATGCGCTGTGTTCTTTCGACAATGCTGCTTCCCCTTCACCCTGCCTCATCACTGTGCTATCAGGTCTTTAATCCACAGGCAGCTGCTAGATTGTTGAAAGTCCATTGAATAGAACATGGCACTTGTTTTTTGGAAAGAGAATGGAAGGAAAATCTCTTTTAAAAAATGGAGTATAGTTTCTTTACAATGTTGTGTTAGTTTTTGATGTACAACAAGTGAACCAGCCATATGGATACACATGTCCCCTCCTACTTAGACCTCCCTCCCACCCCATGCCAACCCTCTAGGGCATCACAGAGCACTGAGCTGAGCTCCTGTGCTATGCTGGAAGAAATGGACCAATTCTTAGAAAGGTACAAACTTCCAAGACTGAACCAGGAATCAATACAGATCAATCGCAAGTAATGAAACTGAAACTGCAATAAAAAATCTTCCGACAAAGAAAAGTCCAGGAAAAACTCTTAAAAAATGAGTTTGTGGCCCCCAAGATTTAAGCTGCTATGACAGTCAGAGGGATATAGATTCACAGCATATGCTGATAAAACAGTTGTTATACAGGACCCACAAGTATACCAATGAGACATTTAAAGATGATTTTGAGGCAGAAAAATATATTTCAGCATTGACTTTTCTCTATTTGGTAGCAAATTGCCTTTAACTCAGTACACTGCAAGCACGTTGGCCTTCCTGTCACAAGAACATGCTGACTTTGTTCATGCATTTGTGCCTTGCCCTTAACTCTTCCTCATGTGGCTTGTCTCTCTGGGCCTAAAAGTCACCTCCTCTGAAAGGACTACCCACCAGCCAACTGAAATAAACTTCTAACATACTTCTCTCCATTTAACCTATTCTTGTTTAATTTTCTTCATTGCTCATCGTTGTCTGAAATTACATGGTGAATCATTTCTTAAAATCTACTGCATCCTGCTAAATGATTAGGCTCTGCAACAGTAGGTATCTTGTCTTTGTCCCCATGGTACCCAATTGTTGATAAGGAAGCCTGAAGCAACTTAACAATCAACAGTATCTTGTTAAATGAATAAATTTACTAAAGTAAAGTTATGTGGAAAAACCAATATACTACCCTAAGTATGTAATGAACAACCTGACTCACTTGGAATTTGCAGGCTGCTAAATTTCAAATTCTAAGTGAATTTCCAAGTTCTTCTAAAGTGTAAGTATTCCTTTCCAGATACTATTTTTTTTTTTTTTTCTGTTTTCCTCTGGAGCCTGAAGAGAAGGTGGAGAGAAGCATGCAGTGGGGAAACCATCATGGTGGGAACAGAATTATGAAAACATCAGCCACCTTATTGTCTCTTCTTGGCCTCTCTAGATAGACTGTATTATCCAAGTTTTAATGAGCAATTATTTATAAAGCCATATATGACTTCTGTGGGCTTCCCTGGTGAGTCAGATGGTAAAGAATCCGCCTGCAATGTGGGAGACCTGGGTTCAATCCCTGGGTTGGGAAGATCCCCTGGAGGAGGGAAAGGCTACCCACTCCAGTATTTTGGCCTGAAGAATTCCACCGACTGTATAGTTCATGGGGTCACAAAGAGTCAGACACAACTGAAGCGACTTTCATTTCACTTTACTATGGCTGCTATGGCTATAGTTCTATGTGTAGGGTCTATGCAGTGACCCTCAAATTGGAAGAATAGCTAATAAATCTTGTAAGTAGCATAGGAAGTTTCAGTGATACTTTTCCTTGGGGGCATGCAGACTGCACAGTGTTATTCACACATATATGGTCTTTTGGTATGTAGAACAATAGGTTTTTAAATCTTAATGAAGTTTACTTGTGACTCATTCCTGAACCACACTAAAATGTTCAC
The DNA here is from genome assembly GCF_910594005.1 of Cervus elaphus. Lineage (NCBI taxonomy): Eukaryota > Metazoa > Chordata > Mammalia > Artiodactyla > Cervidae > Cervus > Cervus elaphus. Next base: position 10,135,249 of record NC_057842.1, on the reverse strand, counting down.
AAAATTTAAACTATAAATATGATGGTTATACAAGTACACTTTTGTGGTAGATTTAATACAAGACCTCAAAATCATATATAGCTTTTCTTATGCTAACAAAAGTCTTCTACTTTAACACATGCACATGTCTATGTATTTACTTTTATTCATATGCAAATGCTTTTCAGATAAATGTATATTATTAATACTATGATGGAGGCGGGCAATCACATCAATACTTGGTGTTCATTTAAAAGTACTATATTTTGAGAAAAGTTATGAGAAATACTTGCATATTTCTATCACCTAACTTCACTATGTATTAGAACTGCTTTTACTTAAGGTATTAAATTAAAATAACCTTAGAAGACAAAACATACAAATATCAAATCCATCATAGTAATGTAAATGAAGAACTTTAGAAAAGTCTCAGCAAATGATACTTAGGCTACATATGCAGAGAATTTCAGGTTGGCCAAGAAAACATGTTTCTTGATGAAAGTGTTAATGAAAAAGTACATTTTCTTTCTTCTTCCCAATGCTTCATCTAGGAAAAGTATTTGCAGATATAGTCTAGACGACTTTAATCCTCAGTGTAATGTATATATTTGCCATTATTTTTATCCTGTACTGTTCTTAAAACACACTTTAATTTTGTGATCAATCTTATATTCACTAGCATCTTATTTAGCATGCTTTACCACAATGATTCATACACTGATTCTGTCTTAGAATGATGGTCTTAAA